>NC_143514.1:42942943-43242943 GCF_031878675.1 Megascapheus bottae | reverse complement strand
CTAGCATGGAGAGGTTCTTGAAATGACTTCTACATTGACAACCTAACTTCATGCAATGGAGTACCAGTGTTTTTCTTGTGAGCATCTGCTTGACTTCTAAGATTCAATTTATGAAAAGCAGGGCTTCTGTTTGTCTGAGGACGAATGTAGCATAGTTAGGCATGACAGGGGCTTCGTGCTCAAGTATTTTTTGCCAGAGGATGTTGTTCATGAGCTCAGAAGTTAGACATCACATTACAGCTTTGCATTTTTCTGTCAGCCAGACACACACAAATTAGGTTATTTCTTCTGCAACAGCAGGAGCTGTGCAGGCTGCCTGATTGAAACTGGCAAGCTTCATTTGGGGCTGTGCTGTCCAAACAATTGAGCAAGAACTTTTTCTTAGAGCAGGATGGGAGGAGAGAATGATAAAAGGAATGACATTGACCAAGATGTATTGTATTCATGCACTGTCGTGTGGAACTGAAATGCTTTTGTACATCTCTCTGAAGATAACTGAAACTTTTTAAAGCACTTTTTCTTTTGGCTAAAGTATAATCTCTGAAGGTTTTGCTGGGGAGGGGCTTGAGCTGTGAGAATTATGGTTTGGAGGACATTGCATAACTCTGAAGTGGATGGATGCCTCGCTGGTCCCTGGGCAACTTTGCTAACACTGTATCCAGCCTGCTTCTCTTCAGAATTTTTGCTTTGTTTTGTTTTTCTGTCTTTTGTGATAATGGGGCTTAATCTCAAGGCTTGGGCACTGTCCTTAAGCTTTCTTTTCTCAAAGCTAGTGCTCTACTACTTGAATCACAGCTCTGTTTCAGGCATTTTGTGCTTAACGAGAGAGATAACATTCTCATGATTTCCTTGCCTGGGCTAGCGTGGAACCATATTCAGATCTTGGCTTTCTGAGAAGCTAGGATTATAAACATGAGCCACTCGTGCCCTATCAGTTTCTTGTTTTTTTTGTTTTTGTTTTTGTTTTTTGAGGTCTGTATCTCCAGCTTATATACACATGTATGCTTTAGTCTCCTCAACAACTTAAAGTTGTCATTGTCTATGCTTCAGGAATCCATATATGCAATTTCTGTTTCCAGAAATTGCTTGGTTTATTGGTTATTAGGCATTGCTGTGCCCTGTTCATTTTATCAAAATATTATCTGAACTTGATTTAAAAATAGGTAGAACTGGGCCGGGAACATAGCCTAGTGGTAGAGTGCTCGCCTCCCCTTCATAAAGCCCTAAGTTCGATTCCTTGGAATCATATACACAGAAAAAGCTGATAGTGGTGCTGTAGCTCAAGTGGCAAAATGCTATCCTTGAGAAAGCCCAAGGACTGTGCTCAGACCCTGGGTTCAAGCCCCAGGACTGGCAAATATAAATAAATAAATAAATAGAACTGTACCTGTGTATTATAGGTGTGATTTTGCTAAGTGTTGCTTTTCTGATTAGGATCTGTTGTTCATGGTTTACACCTTGAGTGTTTCTCTTGTGTACTCTTAAGTTTCTATGTGTCCACACTTAATTCCAGAGTAGTACATGCGTTGGAATAACCTTATATCTTTTAATACTCTACTCCCTGCCCGTGCACTTGGGCTCCTGTTGAAAGACTCTGTGTCATATTTCTTTGGCGCAAAGAAGGCAAAGTGAGGTCTCACTCTGTGGAGAATTTACTTTTGGAAATTTTGTTTTTTGATCAGATTTTTAAAATTTTTATTTTTGCCCATCCTGGGGCTTGAACTTGGGGCCTGAGCACTGTCCTTGGGCTTTCTTAAGGCTAGCACTCTACCACTTGAGCTACAGCACCACTTACAGCTTTTTCTTTGTGTGTAGTACTGAGGAATCAAACCCAGAGCTTCATTCATGCCAGGCAAGCACTCTACCACTAAGCCACATTCCCACATTCCCTTGATCAGATTTGTTTTTGTTGTTGCTTTTATGTCACATTGAAGTATTTCATGTTTAGGTATGTGAATGTAGGTTAAGTATCATTTACTTGAATTCTGAGGTGAATAAGGAGTATTCTCTTTGAAGTTATGAAGACAATGTAACAAAATTAAGTGGCATTTAAAGTTACCTTTTCAGAATCAAATGGAAATATGGACATTCTATGAGACTCCAATAACAGCCACAGTATCTTTTATAAGGTATCATTTGATAACCAGCATCCACTCTATTTTAGTAGAAATTCAACTTTCCTGAGGAATGGCTTTCTTTTGGTGCTCAATCATGACTTCCAAAACTGATAAATATTTCTTATTTTTACTTTTCTGAAGACTACAGATCTTTCTTTTCCACTGTATTTAAGATTATCACAGAAATCCACCTGGAGCCCAATTCACCTTGGGTTATTTGATTTTGTTAAAACTTCTCTGGGTGACCAGTCACGATATCTGTCCACATTATTTTCTTTGAGGTCTCTTGTTTATAGTTTAATTTTCTGAACAAAGCAGTTTCTGTGGAAGTTAATCTCTTTGACACTTGCAAAATAGAAAGAAAAAATTTCTCACAAGATAATCTTTTTTTGTTCTCTCGATTTTTTTAAAGAATTTATTAACATTGACTTTTACATCATATTTCAAATGACATGTTTAACAAACAAGTATTCAATAAGGGAATCTATATACAATCACTGACACTTAGTTTTTAGAACATAATCAAAATTAGGTTAAGGGTTTGTATATCATAGATACATATTAATTTATGTAATAAAACATTATGTCTGTAGAGTCATAGGTTTTTATGTCTATATAGTTGTGTTTATATTTCCAATACCATGTCCATAGCGTTGGGTATGCAAATATTGAGTCCTCGCTCTTGTACTGTCTGGATCTAATAGCCACATATTAAGGATACCATGCGCCTTTAGTTCCTTTGGTCTTAACTTGTCTCACTCAACATGATTCACTCTAGATTCATCCACTTCCCTGCAAATGCCATTATTTTATCTTGTCGGCTATGTAGAATTCCATTGTGTGTGTGTGTGTGTGTGTGTGTGTGTGTGTGTGTGTGTGTGTGTGTGTATCACATTTTCTGTGTCCATTCATCTGCAGCAGGGCATCTGGATTGTTTCCATTGCCTGGCTATTGTGAATAGTGCAGAGATAAACATAGCTGAGCAGGTGTCCTTATCATATCTTGGATTGTGATGTTCAGGATAGATGCCCAGAAGTGGTAGGGCAGGATCATAGGGAAGGTCAATTTTCAGTTTTTTAAGAAACCTCCACACTGCTTTCCAGAGGGGCTGAACTAGTTTACAGTCCCACCAGCAGTGTAGTAGAGTTCCTTTTTCTCCACAACCCTGCCAGCATCTGTCATTGTCTGAGTTCAAAATCTTGGCCATTCTTTTTGGAGTAAGGTGGTATCTTAGGGTTGTTTTTATTTGCATTTCCTTTATGACCAACTTTTAATAGGGTGTGTGATAATTATTCTCTTAAGGTCTTTTTTATTGCTATGGTCACGAAAGCACACTGTATGCATTTTCTATATACAACAAATACTTGATTTAGTAGCTATTGATATTTCTTCTTTTTGTGGATCTGAGTTTGAATACTGGGCCTCATATATGCTACATAAGTCTTCTATCACTTAACTACACTCTCAGGCCTTATCTACCTTTTAATTTGAACATTATTTTATGGACAATCAATTTAATTATTTGTATGATCAAACTTGTTTTCAGCTCCTTCCTTCTTTCCTTCCTCCCCCACTCCTTCCCTCCCTTCTCTTCTTATCCTCTTCCTTTCCTCTTTTTCCATCTGGGATATGTCTTATCCTCCTGAGTTGCCAGGAGTTTACAGGCATAGCCATTGGTATTTGAATGATTGGTATGAACTTACTATTTACTGGACCAATTTGATTGTGATATGCTCAAGTATCTACTTCTTTAACTTTATACTGCTTGCAATTAGTTGATGTTGTTAGTCCAATAAACCTGTAAATATATAACTTTTGCCAGCTCTGAGTTTTCTGCCATTTATGATTTCTTCTTGTTCTCATACTTTTCTTCTTGTTGTTCTTGGTCTTTTTCTTTGTCTTTCCTCCTCCTCCTTTCCTTTCTCTTTTCCTCCTCCTTGTCCTCCTCTTCCTCTTCCTCTTCCTCCTCCTCCTTTTCTTACTCTTTTTTTTTAATTTTTTTATTGTAATTAGTAAAAGGGTTACATGATATTTGCCAGATAGAAGGTGCATTAATTCACATATATTGATACCCTTTCACATGTCTTGGTACCCATTTCCCTCCCCCCCCCATCCTTTCCTTACTCTTTTCCTCCTCTTCCTTCTCTTCTTGTCAGACCCTTTTTACTTAAGGGTTTCAACATTTTTAAATTGTCTCACCTGTTCAGGAGCTCACATCATTAACAGCAAATTGTTGTCATTTTTAGATTGAGAAAAAATCATAATTTTATTATTTGTATCCTCTCATTTATCTAATTGAATAAACTTTTGAGTTCTACTACTAAAAAAAATTAAAAAAAATAAAGTTACCTTTTCAGGGATTATGGTGCTAAGCCATACTAGACAAGAAAATTTGTGAGATTATCTCTAATTAAATCACCAAAAAAAAAAAAATCCTAAAATGCTAGAAGTGGAGGTGTGGCTCAAGTTGTAGAGCACAAGCCTTGAGCAGAAAAAGCCAAGTGAGAATGTGAGGCCCTGAGTTCAAACCCCAGTACTGGCATCAATAATAAATAAAACGAAGTGAACGTCTTGTAGATACTGCTCTTTAAGTGAGGTAATTGGAGGGCACAAAATACTGCTTCTAGCAGTTATACACAAGACAGCTTCTGGTACTGTCATAGATTTGAGCACATCATTATAGCCCTGTGCCAGTAGTTTCGGTGTCTTTATCCTTCCTTCTCCCCTAAGAGGTTCATTTTGAATAAGGAAAATTTGAAACCATTCAGAAGATAACACTATCCAAGTATTTAGTACCATCGCTGCAGAACTATAAGATACTTCTGAGACTTTTCAGGTACCTTGTTTGGTAATCCAAGAAAAAAGAAATTTAATTGGTTTTATGTTCCTTTTTTTATAGTCAGCCTTTATTCATGAAGTCTTCTACAAATTTTATTCAAGAAAATTGCCAGCTCCCTTGCCTCAGTTTTTATATCTCTTTTTAATGTGTATTTTGCTTGATTCATTTTATATATTCTGTGGGATAGTTGAGGCAGGTGAGATTATTTATATGTCCATGTAAAGCATGATCAGACTGAAGCAGGACTGAGACAAATTATTTGTCTAGGATTTCATATCTGAAGAGTAGTTTCTAGTGCTCAATTCCAGTTTGTCTGCATTGCTTCTACCCATGGCCTCAGAAGTGGGAACATTTCACTGCCTGTGTGGTGACTGAGGAGATCTTGGTGGTAACCTCTTTCTTTGCCCAAGCCTTGTTTATCTGTCTCTCTGTCTACCACTGAACTATTCTCAGTCCTCTATTTAAACCATCAAAGCATCTGTCAGAGCTATGGTAAAATTATTAAGGATTATCATTTTTTACTGTTTAATTACGTGACCAAAACAATTGTTAAGATTATAAAAAATGATCTCTAAATTGAGTTGTTTTCTCTATAAAACTAATTTTCAAAGATCTAATGGGATATTTTTTAATCATTATTTTAAAAAGATAAAATGCAAAAAAAAAACCCAAAAAACAAAAAAGATAAAATGCAAAAACAGCATCATACTCTATGCAGATTTGTACCTGTGAAACTCATAGCCAGTTTACTCATATGCAAAATTTAAGAAAATCATATCATTATTTTTTAATATATTTTTATTGTAATTAATAGAAGGGTTACATGATATTTGCCAGATAAATGGTGCCTTAATTCCCACACATTGATACCCTTTCACATGTCATGGTCCCCATTTCCCTCCCCCCCTTCCCCACCCCTCATCTTGTCATATCATTATTTTTAAGACATCCTATGTAATTAAAACTGTTTTAAGTGGTATTTTTAGGAGCTCTGTAAGTAGAAGAGAAAAGAAAGGGCCAGACACTGGTCTTTGTAATCCTAGCTACTCAAAATGCTAAGACCTGAGGGTGGTTATTTACAGCCAATCCAGGCAAGAAAGTCTATGAGATTCTTTTTTGTAGTTGCATGTTTTTGTTTGTTTTGTTTTGTTTTGCCAGTCCTGGGGCTTGAATTCAGGGTCTGGGCAATGTCCTTGAGTTTTCTCAAGGCTAGCGCTCTACTACTTGAGCCACAGCACCACTTTTCTGTGTATGTGGTACTAGTTAATCAAACCCAGGGCTTTGTGCATGCTAGGTGAACCCTCTACCACTAGGCCATGCTCCCAGCCTCCAGTGAAATTCTTATCACCAATTAACCATCAAAACGCCAGACATAAAGCTGTGGTTCAAGTGGTAGTGTCAGCATTAAATGAAAAAACATAAGGGACAGTCCTAAGTTCATACCCCAGTACTGGAAAAAAGAGCTGGGGGGCATGGTGTGGGGAGGAAAGTTGTGGCCGGTGAATCAGCAGACTTCAGGTACAGGCAGTGAGTGTGTTAAGCTAAACATACCTCACATTAAGATGGCTGTTATATTGAAGATGGGCAGTAAGTACACTGAATATTATGACTGCATTTTCCCACCCTTCCCCTCTTCCCTCAACCTCATCCCCACAACATCTCAGCTTCTAGCTTCCCAGTGTTCATTTCATTAGATTGTAGTTATACCATTGGAATTCTCTTCTTCATTTATTACACTTTAGTTGATATGTTCGCATATAGATGCACATGACTGTATATGATTACATATATATTTATAAGTCAGAGCTCTCTTTAGTTAATATGTGTGTATGTATATACATATATATGCATATGATCCTGTATAGGTTTACACATATACTATATGTTAAATCTGACTTCCAAATAAGAGAGAAAAACATGCATCCTTTGTCTCTCTGGTCCTCTTCTTGATCCATTCTTTTCTACTGAGTTGTTGTATTAGCTTGACTGTAGTGAGTAATGCAGCAATAAACATGGTTATGCGAGTTCAGCTAAGGATTTGGAGGAGCATGCTTTATACCTTTCATTGATGACAGCACTGGGAGTTGAACCCAGAGCCTCACACATACAATCCAAGTATACTACCACTGAGCTACATCCCAACCTAACAATATTTTTAGTGTGTTTTAAGAGAACATAGAGATTTGTTAAAATAGTAGTAATAATCATAGGTGTGTGGCTCACACCTATAATTTTAGCTGCTAGGGAGGCTGAGAACAGGAGAATAGTTGGAGGCCAACTTAGGCAGAAAAGTTTATAAGACCTTATCTTATCCAAGAGCTAAGTATAACGGCATGCTTCTGTCATCCTAGCTATCATAGAAATCCTTAAATAGTTGGCTCACAGCTTTAGCATGTGCTGGAGCCTTATCTAAAAAATGACAAGCAATGGGCTGGGAGTTTGACCTAGTGATAGAGTGCTTACCTACCATGCACAAAGACCTGTTTGATTCCTCCATACCACATGCACAGAAAAATGCCAGAAATGCTGTGGCTCAAGTGGTAGATCTCTAGCCTTGAAAAAGCCCAAGGACAGTGCTCAGGCCCTGAGTTCAAGCCCCAAGAATGGCTAAAAAAAAGGGGGGCTGGGAGTTTGGCCGAGTGGGAAAAGTGCTTGCTAACATGCACGAAGACCTGGGTTCGATTCTTCGGTACCACATACATAGAAAAAGCTGAAAGTGGTGCTGTGGCTCAAGTGTAGAGTGCTAGCCTTGAGGAAAGCCCAAGGACAGTGCTCAGGCTCTGAGTTCAAGCCCCGGGACTGGCAAAAAAAGGACAAGCAAAAGTGGGGCTGAAAGCATGGCTAAGTGAAAGAAGATCCCAGCCTAGTAAGGACAAGGCCCTGAGTTCAAATTCACTTACCACTAAAATAATAATAATAATAATAATAATAATAATAATACTAAAAATGGTGACTCCTTGTCTCCATTCCCAGAGATTGAAATTGTGTAGCTGTGACACAGATACCACCAGTGCAGCGCCTTAGAAAGAACTCACTTGGGTGCTGAGGGACTTATTGGAGCAACACAGATTTGAGCTCATTGATGTTCTTGCAAAAAAAGATGTCATGTGTAAATCTATCAGGAATGGAAGTGGGAGCCTCTGTGCTTGAATATAGGTGCATGAGTTATTTTCTTCCCCGATGAAGGTAGATAAACACTCCTCCACGTTGATTTCTCATGACACTTTAACCGTGAAGGTAGTCAATGAATGTATACTTTGTCTTTGTAGATTGATCATTTGCCAACTGTATCTCCCCTACTGCATGGTTGCCTCAAAGATTCTCCACATCTCTCCTTACCAGAGGAATTTTGCCGAGTGGGCAGTTTCCTCATGGCTTGAAATAAAGAGAAGGACCTGGAGGAGACCCATGGAAGCCCGAGATGAAGATAGCACACCTATTACTGCAGTTCTCACCTGACTCAGTTGTCTAAAGATTGAGCCTCACAATAGTGAGGCTGGCCTAACTGAGGAAGACTTTTGGATCTGCCCTTCAATATACCATTTGTGATCTTGGCTATTCTTGATTGTGTATTCTGGACTGGTTTCTCTCCTTTTGAAATCAAATGTGATGGCTAAGCATGTAGGTACTGACTGCGGAAATTGAACGTTCAATTTTCACATGACCTAAAGAATGGCTCCAATCATAACCTGGAACTTTTTTCTTTTTCCAGGACTGGGGCTTAAACTTAGGCCCTTGCTCTCACTTGTTTTTGTTTTTACTTAACACAAGCAACTCTACCATGTAAGTCACTGGAGACAAGAATCTCACAGCCTTTCCTGCCAGGCTTACTTCTAACTACAATCCTCAGATCTCAGCCTCCTGAATAGCTAGGATCGTAGGTGTGAGCCACTGACACTTGGTTGTATGTGGAACTCTTAAAGTTTTTGAACCTCAATTCAACTTTCTCTTCCTTTCTTTAGTAAATAGCATGGTTCATGGGCCAGTATTTGTAATGAATGAATGGATTAGCTATTAATCTTTCTCTGCATCGAATATCCTTTTAGTCCCTTGCAGATGATCCCACAACCCAGCCAGGTCCATTACTACTGCTCTCGGTACATAGTCATATCCTCCTAAAACTCACTCTTCTTTTCCTAGAGCCATCTTTCCCACTGCTGTGTAGGAATCCATCACCAAACACTGGTCCAAGCATTTTTTTCTTCTGTGCCTGGAATATGTCTGCACTTGGTCCCAGCAGTACCTGTCTTGTTCCTCCCATGAAAGAGCTTTATCCTACAACATTGTCACCCTGTTGCACTCTGTGTGTAAGGCTTTTCCTTCCTCACATATCCAGACGGCCTCAAACCTTGTGGGCTTTGTCTTTAATTCTTTTCTACTTCCATATGCTGTTTAGTCATCCTCTTGGCCTGCCTGTCTCCTTTCTCCCCTTTTCCAACTTCTGTCTAAGACTAGACTTCATAAAGCCTAGCAAGTGAGATCACCTTTTAAGTGGTTTATGTCTTTCTCTAGGATGGTGCTTCCCAAAGTACTGAGGCCCGTTTCGATTCCTCTGTTGTTACTCTTAGCAGATGTGAGCATACCGGGTTTGGTGTCAGGCAAGTTAAGACTGGAAGTCAGGTTCCCTTACCTCCAGTAACCTCAGTTCTATCATGGGTAAGAAAAAAAAATCGGTGAGACCTTAGAAGATTGCTAAGTAAAACTTGTTTTCTTTCTGTCATGAAAATTTTCAAAAATTTGCGAGCATGAAGAGAACAGTCAAGGAATCACCACATCCTCCCCTTCCAAGTTTAGTCACTAAATTGTTTCACATACATGTTATTTTCCTCAAATATCCTGTCTTTTCATACATCCAAAATATAACTACAATACTAATATCCATGCCTAACATTATATATATATATATATAATGCATTAGCACATTTCTTTATTTTCCCAAACCAATTTTTACATTTCTTTTGTTCAAAATGTGAACAAGGTTTTCACCTTACATTATTTTGTATTTCGCTCCTAAAAAATTAATTGAGGAAGGGGTAACATTTACCAAGATGCACTGTACTCAGAATCCTGATTTGTTAAACTGAAATCTCTTTGTACAACTACTTTGAAAACATGAACTAAATTATATGCATAGAAAGCTGTACTGAAGTTTGTTGAATCTTCCCATGTAACTACCATCTGTCCAGATCATTAACTGGACTATAGTACCCAAAGTTGCTTTGTGCTCCTCTGATTCACTATGTCTTCCTCTTCCCTGAAAACACCTCTGTCAGGACTTCTAGTACCATAGTTGTTTTACTTGGCTATGTGCATATTTTTCTGCCCTAGTTTGCTAATGTTCAACCATGCTGTTACCTGTGCTAGTTTCACTGTTATATAATATCTATTGTAAGAATCTGCAAAAATTTGTTTCTCCTTTCTACAGGAAATAGGTAGCTTGGGGATTATATTTTATAATCTAGAACATGCCATAATGCCTTTACTATTATTTATACAGTATGTCTTATGTTTGAAGTTTGCTTGCTGCATACTGATAGATTTGAATTTTGATTCAGCTAGTGGGAAAATACTAGATTTTCACTTTTTGTTGAGCCTACCCTCTCCCACCATATGGTCTCTTAAGGAAATAAGACTGTATGTATGTGTGTGTGCCAGTACTAAAGCTTAGCACCAAGGACCTCAAGTTCTCATGACTTGCATTTTACCAGTTTAGCCATATCTCCACTTCTGGGTTTTTGGAGATGAGTCACTCAGAATTGTCTGTTTCGGCTGGCTCTCTGAATAGGAATCGTCACATCTCAGCCTCCTGAGTAGCTAGGGTGATAGGAGTAAGCCGCTAGTACCTGACTAGGGAATGAGCTGAATGATTCTTTTGCATGTTAGCTGCCTGACTTTGGTTTTTCCAAATTTGTGATAATTTTTTTTTTTTTTTTGTGGGTCATAGGACTTGAATTCAGCCTGGGCGCTGTCCCTGAGCTATTCAGCTCAAGGCTAGCACCCTACCACTGGGCCTGGGCTTTGTCTCTGAGCTCTTCAGCTCAAGGCCACCACCCTACCCTTGAACAAAGCCCCACTTCCCAGTTTTCTAGAGGTTGATTGGGGATAAGCGTCTCCGGTCCTTTTGTGCCAGGGCTGGCTTTGAACTTTGATCCTCAGATCTCAGCCTCCTGCTGCATAGATGGGATTATAGGCATGAGCCACCATGCCCAGCTTTGTGGTAATTTTTACATTATTATATCTAACGTAAAATGGATTTTTGTGAGCAAAAAGTATAAAATTATTTTACATCTTTGTGGTTCTTCCCAAACTCTTTATGTAGTCTTTTTTTTTCTATAATTCTGACTTCCATTTTCAACTGGTATCATCAACTAGAGAGCTGGATTCTCTAGTGCCAACACTGACCCTACTCTACCATCACTTCCAGTGTTACCCTGCAACCTATGTGTTTTGTTTTGTTTTGTTGGTTGGTTGGTCATGGGGCTTGAACTTCAACTCTGGGTGCTGTCCCTGAGCTCTTCAGCTCAAAGCTATTGCTCCACCACTTGAGTGCCACTCAAAGCTATTGCTCTATCACAGCATGCCACTTCCAGTTTTCTGGTGGTTAATTGGAGATAATAGTCTCACAGGACTTTCATGACTGGACTGGCTTTGAACCGTTATTGACAGATCTCAGCCTCCTGGGTAGTTAGGATTACAGGCGTGAGCCACCAGCACCTGGCTGTGCTTTTTTTTTTTCCCCCTTATAAAACTGAGGACAAGAATACCTGCCTGTAGGAGTCTCCATAAAGACTGAGCTCAACTACCTAAGTATTTTATACAATCTGTAGCACATAGAGCTGTAGGTTATCTCTTGTTACTATACTTGGTTTTGTAATTTATTCATTTTCATCTGCTGGTTTATATCATACTATCAAGTGAACTTATTAGCAAAGTATCTGCTGTACTTAGGAAAGATGATGTCAAATATAGTTTATGCTAATTTTAAAAATTATTTCTCAGTCTGTGTATTCTCTGGAGATTTGCTCATTACCCTCATTCATACGTTGCTTCTATTCATAAGCTGTATTTTTCCCTCTTTGTATATTTTTTACTTCCCAAAGCCCAAGTCCTAACTCTCAGACAATTAAAGATTGGTTACTGCTCATGAAAACTTACACTGAGATGTTTATTATAACCTGATTTGCTTTAAAGGAGTAGCATTGCTCAACATAGTGTATAGGGAAAGGTTTCAAAGTAGTTTCTCTCTACCATACTATAATTCTTTGTTATTTGGAAACAGATCAGATAACTAAATGCTTCTGAAACTCCACTGAGTTATTATTCCAGGGTGTTGAGCATTTGCTATTGAAATACCGGGCAGCAATTTGAATTAAGTTTCCTTCTTGGGAGAAAGGCTCTGTTACTTAGCAACACCTAATATCCTATGATAATAGGAAAATGCTTTGAGAACTGCACAAGACTTAGTGGCTCTCTTAGACAAGGAAAAGGTATTGATGCTTTGATACAAAATTATGAGCAAGTTGGGATTCTCTCCTTCAGATAACATTGTCATGGGGCTAGGAAATCTATGTGTGAAACACACATGACTGTTTAGCTGAGTCAGACTGTTCTCTGCCCAATTATTCTGCTCTGCTTTCCATTTGGGACACAAATAAACCTAGGCACTGAAAGAAACAGGTTACTTAATCTCCTCATGTGTGACTTTTAGACATGGAAGGACATCTAGGTTATTTGAATTAGCAACTACTGTTCCATGTTGGAAGTGGAGAGGAAAATAACTATTTTCCTTTCCATCTTAGGTTCACAACTGAGCCATTATAACCTACATCAATTGTTAGAGAAAACACATTCTGATTTTCTTAATATTTGCCAGATATGACATGGGAGCCTTCAGGCAATGAACGTGTGTGTGTGTGTGTGTGTGTGTGTGTGTGTGTGTGTGTACATGTACACATTTTGTGCTAAGTTTAATGAAAAAGTCTTGAGACGTGTGATTGCACAAGTATCATTTACAAATGTTTAGAACAACAACCAGGTGTTGGTGGCTCATGCCTGTAATCCTAGATGTTCAGGAGGCTGAGATCTGAGGATTGTAGTTCAAAGCCAGCCCGGACACAAAGGTCCATGAGACTCTTATCTCCAATTAACCATTAGAAAACCAGACGTGGCCCTGTGGCTCAAGGGATAGAGCAGTAGCCTTGAGCTAAAGAGCTCAGGGACAGCACCCAGGCCCAGAGGTCAAGCCCCACAACCAACCCAAAAAAGAAAGAAAAAAGAAAAAGAAAAAAAATACTAGAACAAGTGGTAAGATTCTGGATTAGTCTCATACTTTAAATGTTTTGTGACTAAAATCTAATACTTAGATGATTTTTAGGTAGCTAAGTGTGGCACATGCATGAGTGCTGTGGTAGAGAGGAAACACAGTCCTTGAAATTTGCTTCTTAATTTATGAGCATACTACTGGCCTTCAGTTAAAAAAAAATTCCTCCTCCTTAAGATAATATGTTTTTAGTGAAATTGAAATAGGAACTCAAAAAAAATCATCTTTTCCTATGTTGTCTTTTCACTCATCCCCTTTTCTCCCACTCATCACCATGGAAACGACGGCAGCAGCCAAGAGAGCCATTGCCTGGCCACACAGGGTCCCTTGCTGTGGGCTCAGGTCCAGCGCTGCAGAGTTTGTGCTGACTGGTCAAGCCTGAGGGGAAGCGCCAGCACCCCTCACTTCAATTTGGAATAGAAAAAAATAATAAGCGGACAGATGGTGTCTTGATTTTTTTCAAAGATGAGGATCTGTTTTCATATTCACCTTAACTTTGAGAATTGTAGTTGACTTTCTACTCTCCATATAAAGTCTCTGTAATGGAGTTACAGAAAATACTTTAGCTTGGAGAGAAGGAAAACATTTTTAGAAGAAGAGAAACTACTGAGATTCTAAAATACTCTGTTATGGGTGGAAACATAGCTCAAGTTGTAGAGCACTTGTTTAGCAGGCTCAAGGACCTGAATTCAACCCTCACCACTACTAATACGACTAGTAATATAAAAAACAAGAAATCTGATGATAAAGTACTCTGTTATATAATCATAACAAACCAATATCTAATTCACAATGCATACTTATACAGGATCTACTAATTAGATTCATTTTGAGCAAGGCATTTTTACAGGCTGCCTTAAAGTGGGTTATCTGTAAACTATATGATCTCTGTAGAAAAAGAGAGACTTTATGCAGTTTATAAGCTGTAGTTTATAAACCTGGTGATAGGCAATGGTGGCTCACACCTGTCATCCTAGATACTCAGGAGGCTGAGAGCTGAGTATCATAGTTTAAAGGCAGCCCGGGCAGGAAAGTTTATGAGACTTTTACCTCCAGGGAACCAGCAGTAAAGTAGCCGTGGCAATGTGACTCGAAGTGGTAGGAGTACTAGCCTTGGGCAAAAATTTCTCAGGGACAGTGCCTAGGCCCTCAGTTCAAGCCTTATGACTAACCAATAATAATTCTGGTGAGCCACAAGAATCACCTGAGCACCCTGTTAGCAAAGGAGGTTCATAAGTTACCCCAAACTCACAATCCCAGCTATTGGGGCTCAGCCATTCCTTGTCATGAGCTCCAATGTTGGTGTGCAGTGCTGGAGAGACAAAGCAATTCCAGAGTTCATGGCTAACACTCTTATAATGAATGAACAGATTAGCTAGAGTAAGGCATAATGATTATACTCAACCAAAATTTCATGTGCTGTGAGGACCTTCAGAGATAAAGGCCCGGGGGCTCTGGGACACTGTTTTTGTGATAAATCTGATTGAATTGGGACTGGAGGGCAGAAGGACATAATGTAATGATAACACACTGGTCAGAGCAGGAAGAGTTTGTTCAGATTCACCCTAACTCCATTCCTTCCCTCCCAGGTGTCAGACACCTGTCATGGGAGAGTCCTCAGGGATAAGGAGAGAGAGAGCGGGGGGGGGGGGGTGTCAGAGGGTAACCTTACATGGTGTTCTGGCCTGCAGTTAAAAAGGTGTAAGAATTTTCATCTCCATTATCTGCTTCAATGACAGTGGGTGGGAAAACCTGACTTGGGCATCATCTTAGGAGATTATCCTAGGAGCATGTGTTCCAGCCACCATAAGGGGACTTCTTAGAGCCAGGTGGCTTATGCCTATAATCCTAGCTACTCAGGCGGCTCAGATATGAGAATCATGGTATGAAGCCAACCTGGGCAAAAAAGTCTGTGAGACTCCAATTAACTCCCCAAAAAGCTGGAAGTAGAGCTGTGGATCAAATGTGCTAGCCCTCCACAAAAGCTCAGGCACAGCACCTAGGCTCTAAATTCAAGTCCAGGACCAACACCAAAACACAAACTAAAACAAAAACACCAGAGGACTTCTTAGCATCACAAGTTATAAGGCTAGTCTGGGCTACATGGTGAGACCCTATCTCAAAAAAACAGGATGATATCTTAGTATTCAAGACGTTCATGTACAAGAAAGCTGTACTGGACATGTCCTGTTACTTCGATTCAGCAGACCTGTTAATAGGGATCAGATTACCTCGGTTCCCTGCAAATGGTGGCACTGATGAAGGTGTGGAGAAAGGCCCAGTGAAGGTGAAATGTTTGTTTCATGACAGTAGGAAGAGTCTAAACATAGCTTCTTATATAAAAGAAGAAATTTGAACTCATTTTCTTTACAGTGATGCTGGAAAAAATGTAGCATGATTTCATGAAAAAAAAAGAATTGAAGTGCTGATGTCCAGAGCTCATGCCCAGAGCTCTTCTGGAGGTGGAGATCTGAGGACTGGGATTCAAAGCCAGCCCAGGCTGGAAAGGCCATGAGATTCTTATCTCCATTTAACACCAGAAAACTGGAAGTAGCACTGTGGCTGAAAGTGGTAGAGCACTAGCCTTGAGCCTAAAAGCTCAGGGGCAGTGCCCAGGCCCTGAGTTCAAGCCCCATAAATGACAATAAAGAAAAGTAAAATTGAAGTGCATACTTCAGTCATATATATATATATAGAGAGAGAGAGATAATTTATTGTGTGTGCATGTGTGCATGTGCACATGCCAGTTCTGTGGCTTGAACTCAGGGTCTCTTGCTTTTGGTTGGCTTTTTAACCCAAGATTTTAAGTTACACCACTACTTCCAGCTTTTTGCTGTACAAAACATTCCTCAGACTTTTCTGACCTGCCTGGCTTTGAATGTGATCCTCAGATCTCAGTCTTGTGAATAGCTAGGATTACAGACATGAACCACCACAGGCTACATCATTTCCTCTAGAAAATGTTACAGGTGAGGATTAGGCAACAGCATTATTTCTGTCTTTTCCTGAATTAAGTCTCTGATTCCACATGGTAGAAACACATGACAATTATTTTATTGGAAGAGCCGAAGCTGCCATCCACTAAACCTCTTAGAGCTATTATTGAAAAGAAATCACAGGATAACCCAAATTCTGAAGTGTGGAAGTATTAGCAATAAAAATTCAATGGCACATGGGTTTAGAGCCCTTGGCACTTTTATTGTCTCATTGTTCCTATTTTATAATACATTTTTTTAAAGATAAACCCTAAACCTTTTTTGTTTTTCAAGTCTCTTTAAGTTCAGTAGAGTGGTTTTTATTTTATTTATTTGAGGGGCTGCTGTGAATTAACCCCAGGGCTATGTGTGGGTGTCAAGCACACTCTATCACTAAACTATATTCCTCAACCCCTAAAAGTGCATTTTAAAGTCTATTTCATATTTTGTTTTCCTTGTAGCAGAGGTGAAATTTGAATGGGAATCTGATGTGGGAATGACTTCTTTAGCAGTGGAGGATGGCTTTGTGTCTGGGGAGGTGCTGTGTCTGTCTTAGGCTCTTGGGTCTCCTGTGGATTGCTTGGATGAGGGTATGGGCTGGTGTTGAAACAGTGCAACACAGTGACTGAAGAGGACTGTAGACATCACTTGTTGGCCAGGTAGATGAGGCTGAAGAGAGAACTAGAAGGAAATAAGGAAGCTAGCACAATGCTTTCAGATAGTGCTATGGTGACAGACAGAGAACAACCCTAGTTTATGTCCTTCCATCATCTACTAGCTCCGAAAAATAACTTCCCATAGCACATATCTATATCCCACATCTGGAGGCAAAGATGACAACTCCAGCCTAATACAGTGTTGTTTTGTTTAAATTTTTGTGTGTGTGCCAGTCCTGGGGCTTGAACTCAGATTCTGAGATATGTCCTCAAGCTTCAGTTTTGCTCAAAGCTATCATTCTACTATTTGAGCCACAGAACCACTTTCAGCTTTTTCTGAGTAGGTTACTAGAGGTAAGTCTCAAGGACTTTCTTGCCTGCAATGCTCAGATCTCAGCCTCCTGAGTAGCTAGACTGGTACTGGGACTTCAACTCAGGGCTTAATTGTTGTGTTTAGCATTTTTGCACAAGGCTGGTACTCTACCACATGAACCATACCTCCACTTCCAGATTTTTTTTTGTGGTTTATTGGCAATAAATCTCATGGACTTTTCTGCCTGGGCTAGCTTCAAACCACAGTCCTCAGATCTCAGCCTCATGAATAGCTAAGATTCCAGGCATGAGCCATCAGTACCCTGCTAATTCAGTAAGTTTTAATCAGGAAAAGATTTTTCTGTACAACTTAATAGGTCTCCTGTAAATTGTAAGTAAAAATGTGCAATTATGCAAGTGCCCACCTCTTTAATGTCCTGGGTTTTCCTTTCACTGAGATTTTAATTAGGTAGCTATATGACTCATTTGTTGGCTTTTAGGAAATTAAAGCTGAGCAAGCTAAGTACAGAATAATTGGAAATGGTAATGAGGTTTTAGCCTGGTACATGCAGGGGGTAGCTGACCAATAGCTGGCAGGTTGGCTGTAGTATGTGGTGTTCAGTAACTGTGGATGTGAGTTAATTTAGGTGATGACTCACTGAAATAGGTGGGTGGCTGCAGTGGCTGGTATTTTTCTTTTACTGTTGTCTCTGAATTATAACTAGTCACCAGTATGCTTGTCTCCTGAGAAAGATTTTTGAGGTTCTAGGAAACTAATTCAGTAGCATATACTCCCCTCTTCCCTTTCCAAACCTATCATGGATTTGGATTTAGTGAACATTACTTCCCTGACTAAATAGGCTTATAATACTAACATTTAAAATATAGGCCCTTCTCAACTCATAGCTGGGCAGTAGTACACACCTGCCATCTAAACTACTTGAAAGGCTGAGGAAGAAGAAATCGCAGTTTCAGGCTAGCCTTGGCAGGAAGCAAGATTCTATATTAAAAGTAACCAGTAAAAATGGTGCGTTATGCCTGTAATCCTACCTCCACAAAAACTGTGATCTGAGGATCATAGTTCAAAACAAACCCAAGCAGGAAAGACCTGAGACTCTTATCTCCAGTTAAGCATGTAAAAGCTCCACACTGCCCAGACTTTGAGTACAAACACCCATTTTGGCACCCATACATGCGTCCATGTGTGTATGCACACACAAATAAACAGCTAAAACAATTATCGGAAGCATGACTCAGCAGTAGACGAGGACCCTGAATTCAAAGCCAATACTGTCCTTCCCTAAATGACCATCTTGACCATTTTCACTGTATTATACCTATTCCCACCGTCTCCTCCAGAACTTTCTCATCACCCTAGTTGGAAACTACAGGAAGGGTCTTGATTTCACATTGGACTATCACAATTCTATGTGCGGCTTAGGTCGATAGTGATGGGGAATGGTTCTCTGCACCTCGTGAGAAGTATTGGGATGCCTCCATGTGAGAGGCTCAGAGCAGAGAGCCTGGGAGTGTGGGTAAGGACAGGTTTTTCCTCAGGAAGGGCTGGGGGGCTTTTATTCATGCAATCATGGGAGATATTTTACTTACTTTCACAGATCCTCAATTTTTCTTACCATCAACAGAACTTAGAGGAAAGGGGTATCTTTGTTATCAGCTTCAGATTAATTTCAAACCTCAACAAAAGCTGGCGATGTCACTCAAATGGGTAATGTGCTTGCCTAGCAAGTACAAGGCCCTAGGTTCAGTCCCCACTACTACAACTAACCAATCTTAACATAACTAGTGCAAACAAAGTCATGATTTTTCTTTCCTCTAACATCATTTTTTCCATATATTTTTATTGTAATCAATAGAAAGGTTACATTATATTCACCAGATAGAGGATGCATTACTTCACATGCATTGATACCCTTTCTCATGTCTTGGTCCCCATTTCCTTCCCCCACCCCCACCCCTCATCTTGTTTTCCCCCCTTCCCTATTCGATTTCAAATAACCAAATACGCATGTATCCAATATATCAGATAACAAGGTGAAATACTATAACAATATGAGATAACCAAGGGACAGCAAAAGAAATGAAAGATAACATAGTAAATTAAGGACAACAATCACTCCTCTAACATCATTTTTATTCTTCTATTCAGGTTATCTTTATGACACTTATTTTGTGTTGGGGGGAGGGGGGCTTAAGCACACCGGTCCTGGGGCTTGAATTTAAGCCCTGGGTGCTATCCCTGAGCTTCTTTATCCAAGGCTAGCATATTACTGCTTGAGCCACAGCTCCACTTGTGGCTTTTTTTAGTGGTTAATTGGAGATAAGAGTCTCTCAGACTTTGCATTCTCAGGATGGCTTCAAACTATGATCCACAGATCTCAGACTCTGGAGAAAGTAGGATTACAGGCTTGAGCCACTGGAGCCCAGTGTGATTGGGACTTTTATTTAGGAAATAGAAGTTGCCTCGGCAGCAAAGCCTCCAAGACTCTGTTGGAGTGTAAGGGACTACACGTGGTCTCACGCATCTGCCATCCTATAGGTCTAACTACAGAGGGAAGCCTAAACTAGTCAGATCTCATCCAGGCACATGCCTGGGCTGGAAGAAAAATGCTGTTTCTAAAATAACAGAAAAGTGTTGGAGATGTGGTTCAGTAGTAGAACATCTGCCTAGCAAGTGCACGACCCTGAGTTCAAAACCCCAGTACTGCTTTCTAAAAAATTCTTAATTCCCCTTAGTTTGGCTTTTATATTTCAGTGCTATTTTATATCATTTATGGATTTTAATCCATTTATATATTTTAGAGGATGGCATATTAATCCATGGTAAAGTGCTTGCCTAACTTGCACAGATAGATTTGATTACTAGAACTGCACAAATACCTCTACATTTTTAAAATAAATATATTTTGGAATTAATTGTTGATTTTTTTTTCTATTGGAACACATGCAGAAGAGTAGAAAAGATGATTGTTGTGTTCAGTATTTATCTTCAAGATCAAGTATTTTGCTTGGTGCCTAATTGCTTATTGAATGTGTATTCTTTGTTTTCCCATTTATGAAAGGGAGGTGGGTGTTAGGGGCTGTGGTTTTCCCATATCATGTTTACTATTTTTGTTGTTTTGGTTTTTTTTTTTGCCCAGGACCTGACCACTATCCCTGAGCCTCTTTGTGCTCAAAGCCAATGCTCTATCATTTGAGCCACAGTTTCACTTCTGGTTTTTTCTGAGTAATTTACTGAAGATAAGAATCTCGTGGACTTTACTGCCCCGGCTGGCTTCAAACTGTAATCCTCAGATCTTAGCCTCTTGAGTAGCTAGGATTATAGGCATGAGTACCCAGCTCATGTTTACTGCCTTTTAAAACATAGTAAATTTATTTTTATTACCTTTAAGTCATTATCCAAAGGAGTTTCAATAAACATGTGAGTTCATGAATAAAATGCATCTTGATCAGTGTCATCCCTTCTGTCATTTCCTTTGACTGTCTTGAAAGAGAATATAGTCCATGGACAATCTAGGCTGGAATGACGAGAAGTGTTGTAGGTGAGCTAAACTCCTTAGATAGAGATAAAGGTTTTATTTTGTTTTGTTTTGCCAGTCCTGGGGCTTGAACTCAGGGCCTGAGCGCTGTTCTTGGGCTTTCTCAAGGCTAGAGCTCTACCACTTGAGCCACAGCACCACTTCTGGCTTTTTCTATGTATGTGGTACTGAGGAATTGAACCTGGGTCTTTGTGCATGCTAGGCAAACACTCTAGCACTAGGCCAAACTCTTGGCCACCAAGATAAAGTAATTTTTAACTGCAGATTCCCATAAGGCCATGCTGACCATTAGCACATCAGACAAGCAACGATGGTGGTAGAGGATTCAGAGTACTGGTGGGAAAAGTTGACTCCAAAATTAGATTCAACTGCTCCAGACTTTTTAACTTGCTTTCTTCTTTTTTGCTTTAATAGAAAAAATCAGGCAAAGATATGCAGACCTGCCAGGAGAATTACACATTATCGAACTTGAAAAGGATAAAAATGGCCTGGGCCTCAGTCTTGCTGGTAATAAAGACCGATCTCGCATGAGCATCTTTGTGGTAGGAATCAACCCAGAAGGACCGGCGGCGACCGATGGGCGGATGCGTATTGGAGATGAGCTCTTAGAGGTGAGCTTCCCTTATGGGGAAAATGCTGGGGGTGTGGATAGTGTACTGGAAAATGAGATGAATGGGATAGGATCGTAACACATTACCTTCACTGGTTTAAAATCATTTTCCAAAGTAAGGAGAGAAATCAGATTATTGGTTACCACTGTTATCTGCTTGAATAAAGACGAATCCCATGAAATATTTGAAGAGCCTTTAAGTAAAATCTTGAGGAAACATACCAAAAGCAATAGGGCTAGTTTTTAATATTGAGTCAAACAGATTCAAAGCAGATTGTATATTAATCTAACGATGCTAATGTATGTTAAAATTCTCTTTGGACCCGGAATTTACTGTTAAGTGTAAGTCTTGGTTTTTATTTTGCAAGTACATTAGAATCAACAATAGACTGTGGATTTAGGAAGAGCTAGCTTTCGGTCTAGCTTAGGGCTAGGTTGGGTGATACATGCCTGTAATCCTAGCTACTTGAGAGGTGGAGATCAGAGGATTGAAATTCTGTGCCAGCTCTGGGTAAAAGTTAGCAAAATGCCAAATCTCAACAAACAAACAATGTATAGTCACTTTTCGGGATCATGAAAATGATTCACATCAAGTAGCCCTACTGACTACAGACCAACGGTGATAGTGTAAATTGACCAGTACAATTTACAGCTTCAAGTTTATTTGACCACTGTTGACCACTGTTTAGTCTTTCTTGAGAATAAGACCAAAGTAATAGAGGTAAAAATAATGATGTTGAAAAGCAGAGCTCATTCACTGACTTAATACAAGCACTTTGCCTCTGCACTGAACCTGCTTCTGTTCAGTGTTCTGAGGAGGCTTCTATGGGCTGGGCACTGGTGATTCTAATCCTGTTAATTCCAGCTACTGAGACAGCTAAGATTTGAGGATTGCAGTTGAAGCCAACTCAAGCAGATAAATCTGAGGCACTCTTATTTCTCTTTAACCAGCAAAAATCCAGAAATAGAGGGATGGCTCGAGTGCTTCAGCACCTCCTTGAGCAAAAAAGCTAAGTGAGAATAAGAGGCCCTGAGTTCAAGCTCCAATACCAGCATGAACACAAAACCAAAGAGCCTTATATGCTGGATACTATTATTCCCAATGTATGGGTAAGAAATCTGGATACGTAAAACGCTTAACATTACAGAACTGTGGGAAGGTTTGAATAGGAATCCAGGGTTGTCAGACTCTAGAACCCCATCTCTACTTACTGATATATACTCTGTGTGTGTGTGTGTGTGTGTGTGTGTGTGTGTGTGTATGTTTGTTTGTTGGTACTCAAACCCAGAGTCCTTGCGCATAGTAGGCAAGTGATCTACTACTGAATTACATCCCCACATCCTATTTCTTAGCCTGTTTTCTGCTACCATTAACATAATACCTTACAAGTTATAAAGATTTATCTTGACCTGTTATTCTGGTCCAAGATAGAGAGGCCACATTTGGTGGGGCCTTTTTATTGGCTGTATACTGAGATGGTACAGGACATCTCATGGTGAGAAACAGGGAGGGCTCCAGAATCTTTGCCAGTTTGGCTTTTATAGCTGAGTACTCTTGTGATAACCATTACTCAATGTGTTGCATAGGGAATGAATCCACTGGTGAGCACAGAGCTGTAATCACCTGCTAAATGTCTCGGGTGTCTTAATAGCTCATAAGGAGGAGGACACAGACATGTCAATCATTGCCCCCTGTGTTTGGATCCCCATCTTCCTGGCTTATGATGCTCTCCTCTGTAGGATAAGAATCATGCATTTCATGTCAGTATATGTATATATCACTACACAGACTTTCTGTCTTCATGGTTCGTGGAAACACTCTAAAGGCAATCATAGAGCATGAAGAGTCAAGGTGGAATGCCAAATGGGATCCAAGTGACAAGAACACTGACAGTTTATTTCTGTACCTGACATCTTATTAGATACCAGTTATAGATGAGCTGGCACTGCAGGCTAATGAGAATGTCGTACAGGCTGCTCTGTGCAGGGCAATGAGCACTGGATTAGCACTGGACCTGAAAGACTTCCTTTAACCTTCCCAGGTTCTTTAGTGGTTCCCCCAAAGGGGCTTAGCGTGTAGTGCATGCATAAGAGAGACGCAGATTTCCTCCTCTCATGCAGTCAGCACAGAGTACATGTTTCCCCCCACAAAACAAGCAAGTTCTCTGCTCCCAAACCTACTCTAGCTTCAAAAATGCAACAAATGCAGCATGTGGTGTGCTTACCTGTCTACCCTAAAGCATTGCTTACAGATTTTCTAAAAGATACTGTGCTGTAGAATACTGTCATATTTGTTACTTCCTGGTACAGTGTAGTTTTTCCCCTACCATTTGAATAAAAGTATGGCACCAGAAAATGCAATAAATACAAAATATGTTGGAACATGTATTAGCCATGTATCATCTTCTTAGAGCCACAACTACCACCCTTGTCCAAGTGGTTATTCTGAAAATACCTTACTCAGCCCTTGTCATATAACAGACACTGTGTGGACTAGGTGTTGATTCTGAATTAGTGAAATAATATCTGGTACCTGTTCTCACAGAACTTTTGGTCCAGTCACTGCATAGATAGCATCCATCTAGGGGTGTGGGTTAATTAATAATTAATAAGAGAAATTTTGCCACACTCTTTGGTACATAGTAATAGCTGAATTTATTTTAGTTGGTGGTATCTATGAAATAACCTTTTTTTGCCTAGACATGATAGCTTATACCTGTAATCCCAGGTAGAGATGGAAAGAACATGAGTTTGGTGTCAGTTTGATCTACATAGTAAGTTCTAGGCCAACCTGAACCATATAGCAAACTCTTATTTTAGAAACAAAGAACAGTGTGTGTGAATAATTTGTGTGATTCAGTTCTTTTGGAATTGTTTATAACTAATACTTTTATGTCTAAAAGTATGTGTTAGAGAAAAATCATCTTATTCCTTCATAGCTCCACCTAACATCTTGGAAAAAATTTTTTCACATACATACAAAATTCTTAAGCAATTGTAACTCATCTCCTCATGTGACTGTTTTGGCTTTAGGTCCAGAGTGAGAGGAGGGAATAGATTTATGTGGAAAACATTTCTCTGGTTTCTTTTTATAGCTCAGTAAAAGACATTGAGTCATTTATCTTTGTTATGTGAAGGACTGGTATATAGTATTATATCAAATCCAATGCTCTTGTTAGCTTAGAACAGGAAATCATTATGATGGTGAGTGCCAGGAAAGCTAAAAGCCAGCATCACCAAGCTAGTCCTTGGACTGTGCAGTGTCTTGGAGAAAGCATTTGCAAACGAGGTTTTAGGTTCCTCCTGCTGGGCTCCAGGTAGAACAAATTCCATGTATTTGGTGTCCTGCTCGCAATGTGTTTATTTCGTGGCCTCTCCTCTGCCGGAAGTATCTCTGTTTCTTGATTATTTTCACTAATCTATAATTTTCACTTGCTTACATTATTTATCTTTGTTGCTATTGTTCCATTGCGCATAACCTTTTTTTATTTTCTTTTTATCTTATTTGTTTAAGTGCCTTTTCTGAGGCTAAAAAGTAGAAGAGTAGTCAGACATACCCGTGGCTTTTTTTTTTCAGAAACTGCTTTCACCAGAACCCTGTGTGGGACTGGGTTGTTGTGGTGAAAGAACATCAGTGAGTTCTGTCCATGGTGGGCCTACCCTATAGGAAAGGAATTTTACACAAAACTCCCAGAATACCATTTGATGACATCTCAGCTCCTTCTTCCAGCCCTTCAATGCTAGTGGTGTGTGGGGGGGGGGGACTGAATTAATTTCAAAAGGCATTAACATAGTATTACCATGTAGATTGGACTAAGACTTGCACTTAGATATTTGGCTTCCTTGAGCAATTACTCCCAGAAAATCCATGGTTGCTGTCATATAAATGTAGAATTTATTTGCAATAATCCCTCCAGTGTAAGTGGGAAGGGAGCTAGTGTTATGCTGGGATTGGAGGGAATCACCGAGTCACAGTGGCAGCAAGAAGGAACAGAGAAAGCGGGCAAGAACGCATCATGGATCAGACTACACATAGAGCTGTCTCCTGGCTCCCAAGTCCTGAGGAGATACGAGGTACATTCTCCTAGGCCTGTGCACCTGCAAGGCCAGCCTGCATTGAATCTGGTCATTTGTCTGTGTAGTGTGGTACTTAAGAACTATGGAAAATAAGAAGCATGAATAATTCCCAGGTTCACCAAGGAGAAAGATGTAGAACTACAGTTAAATTTATATTTTACTGTCTAGTGATACAAATTTGTTTTCTGTTATTTTTTGTTGTTGTTTTCTGTTATTTTTAAGTAGTTAGACAAAGGGGTTTTCAATTCAGCATGTCACTTTATGAGTTCAATGCATCTCCATCAAATGTCACGCCTTTCATACTTCTCGCCCATCTCATTCTTTCTCTTTCTTTCTTTCTTTCTTTCTTTCTTTCTTTCTTTCTTTCTTTCTTTCTTTTTTGTAGGTCATGGGGCTTGAACTTGGCCTGGGCGCTGTCCCTGAGCTCTTCAGCTCAAGGCTACCACCCTACCCTTGAACCAAGCTCCACTTCCCATTTTCTAGAGGTTAATTGGAGATAAGAGTCTCAGGCCCTTTTGTACCCGGGCTGGCTTTGAACCTTGACCATCAGTCTCAGCCTCCTGAGTAGCTAGGATTACAGGCGTGAGCCTCTGCCCCCCCCGGCTCCCCCATCTCTTTCAAGTCCATCTATCCTCTCAGTTTACTTCATTCCATTCACACACATTCTCACACATGAACATTGAAATAGTAATACTAGTTATCAGATTAGAAGCCATGAGTGTTAAGTGGCTGACACAGCACTTTCTGTGCTTCATGGCAAAACTCCAACCTGAGTGGCAGCAGTTCATCCTCAGCCTCTCCTTGCTGTGGCCAAGGAAGTCTGGAGGCTCATGACAGTGCAAAAGAATCACTTGTTTTTGTGCATCCCTTGATAAAATTACTTCAATTTACAGTCAAAAGCTTCTGTCATCTTCATGGGCTCTTTTCCGTTATTACTACAGCTAGTTGTAATTTTATAAAGTTTTTTTAAAATTTTTAACTTTTGGGGCCGCGAGTTTGGCCTAGTGGTAGAGTGCTTGCCTAGCATGCACAAAGACCCAGGTTCGATTCCTTGATACCACATACATAGAAAAAAGCCAGAAATGGTGCTGTGGCTAAAGTGATAGAGCTCTAGCCTTGAGAAAGCCCAAGGACAGTGCCCAGGCCCTGAATTCAAGGCCCAAGACTGGCAAACAAAAATTAACTTTTGGAAGTAATGAGGATTGAATCTAAAGACTTCGTTCTCAACTTTACCACTTGAGCCATGCCCCTAATCCTTTTTGCTTTTATTTTATTTTTTTGCAAATAGAGTCTTCCACTTTTGCACAAGCTGGACTTTGAGCTACAACCCTTCTCCCTTTATGTCATAAATAACTGCCCTGGTTTTTTTTGAAGATATGACCTGAAAATCTTTTTTTGCCTAGATTGTCCTTAAACTATAATTCTATTTCTATCTCCCTTGACACATGTTTCTTTTGGTGGTAATTTTTGGTATTGAAAATTGAACTCAGGGCCTGGTGTTTTCTAGGCAGCTGATTTACCACTTGAGCCCTAAGTATGTTTCTTAATTCAATAACTGTGCCAAAAACCTCATGCAGGCTAAATGCAAGGGTCACTATGATATGGAAACAAGAGCTTTATCTTGTGTGTGATTGTTGTTCTTAATGTACTATGTCATTTCTCTTCTCTTTTATTGCCCCTAGATTAACCTCATATTGTTACTGTATCTGACTTTGTTACCTGGTATACTGTATATACATTTATTTGTTTATTTGAAATAGGAAAGGGAAATTGTGAAAACAAGATGATTGGGAGGGGTAGAGGAGGGAAGTGGGGACAAAAACATGAGAAGGGGTATCAATGTGTGAGAAGTAGTGAACCTACTACCTGACGAATATAACATAACCCCTCTATACATTACCCTAACAATAAAAAAATAAAACCCTCATGCAATAAATTATCCCATTGTAGAAGCAGTAATGTGAATCACAGAAAGATAAGCACTTAAATTAACATAAAATATATTTTCCTATATTTTAATTATCAGAAATAAGTCCTTTACTTGCAAGGGGGGTTGGAGAAGGGGTAGAAAATGCAGGGGAAAGTAGGGAGAAAATGCAGTCAGAACATCATTGTACATACCATAAAATTTAGAAAGGGAAGGGAAGGGAAAGGGTGAGTTGACAGGGGACAAGGTTGTTGAAGGTTGTGATAATGATCAAGATGTATTTGTATTCATATACCGCTTTGCTAAATGACACCTCCCTTGTCCAACTACTTAAGGATAATTCTTTTTTTTTTTTTTTTTTGCCAGTCCTGGGCTTGAGCTCAGGGCCTGAGCACTGTCCTTGGACTTTCTCAAGGCTAGAGCTCTACTACTTGAGCCTCAGCACCACTCTGGCTTTTTTCTATATATGTGGTACCGAGGAATCAAACCCGGGTCTTCGTGCATGCTAGGCAAGCACTTTAACCACTAGGCCAAACTCCCGGCCCAAGGATAATTCTTTAAAGCAAGAGAAAAAAAATTGGGGAGGAGAAGATCTAGGCTCTATTGTCTTAATCGTGAGTCCTTAACATTTGCTGGGCAGTGCTAAGTCTTTCTGTGTATTCTCTCTCCATTTCCACAGCAACCTAGGGCGTAGTATTGGATTCATCCCCATCTTACATGCAGAGGGCTGGGAACAGATATGAACTGCATATACAAGCTAACAAGTCTGACTCTAAAGACTAAATTCTTAAGTTATTTAATTCTCCATTCATCATGAATATAGAGAGTAATAAATAAATTTCTTTCTTCTCCAGTAGTTCTCTTGGTGGGCGAGTAGGGGCTCCTCTGAACTTCCTAATTAAGGGACTTCCCTTCCCTTCCCCCTGGAGCTGAGCCCTTGCTGTCCCTGTGTTGCTCAGCCCTTGTTTAAAAGTGGCTCCTGTCTGGTGGCCTTAGTTTTTTCTGAGTCTCCTGCTGTGAAGTCTTCGAGCTCTATTTTTGCCATCTTTGATTCTGAATCTGGCTTACCTGGGGGAAGAATCTTGAATTATTTAGTTGCACTTCATTGTCTTTATGTCACTGAAATATTTAGGCCAAAAGGTCTAGATCCTTACTATTCTGACAGTGATTTAACTTTTCTTACTGGCACTCTTGTCACCGGCTCACACAAACATGATCTCTCACCAGGCGGCGCCATCAATACTGAAAGCAAAAAAGGCAATTGGAGAAGCTGAGGGTGCTGGGGAGAAGTGTAAAATCAGGAGATGCTGGGAGGTCTCCTGCCAGCTGTGTCTTCCTGCTCGTCTGGGTTCAACCATTCTTCATCCTGTCCTTCAAGATGGATGAGAACAGCTCTCCATTCCCCTTACTCCTTCTCTCCCCCGCCTCCACCCAGTCCAGTCTCATTCTCCACATCTTTGTCCTCATTGATGTCACCATGACTGTACTGACTGGCAGCCTTGAAAATCTACACTACAGTTGTTCTGAAGGGCACGCTGACTCTCTCAGCTAGGGCTTTACCTACTGATTTATGCCTCCAGTCTTAACTTTTCACTAGTTATTTCACACCAGGTTTTGATGTGCATACCTCAGGCCCGATCATGTAGGACTCCGAAAAGGGCTATTATTTGGGCTATTATTATCCCCATTCCTACACATCTAGTAAGATGTGCTTTATCTTTCTTTTTTTCCCTCCCTCCCTTTTCCTGTTATATCTATGCTAAAATACCCACCTTGTCAGATGTTCCACTATGTGAGGCATGTTGAAATGGTTTTCATGTGTGACTCTCAAGTTCCCTCTGCTTCCTGGGACTGGCCACTCATCCTGTCTCAGTCTCCAAAATGTGTGTCACTTACCAGGTTCTTTTTCTCTCTGTGACTGTGTGCACATGCCCTCATGCCAGTACTGAAGTTTGAACTCAGGGCCTGGGCCCGTTATTGCTCAACCATTTGAGCCACAGCTCCACTTCTGCCTTTTTGCTGGTTAATTGAAGATAATAGTCTCAGACACTTTCTTTCCTTCTTGGCTTGGAATGACAATCTTCAGATCTCAGCCTCCTAAATAGCTAAGATGACAGGTTGAGACACTAGCACCTAGCTAGAGTGCCAGGTTCTTGAGGGCAGGGCCTGAGTCTGACTGAGTAATTTCTATAATATGGCTTTCAGAGAATCTGACATGTAGGATGGTGTTCTGTGCATGGGGCCTATGGTATGGCCCTGTGTGCAGGGACACCATACTAAATGAACAAATAAATGAATGTATAGCTGGTCTGTTATCCTTTTACTGGAATCCTTACTCATTTAGGATTTTTTTTTCCGAGCCTTCTAGGTCAAAATTAATATTTTATAGGATTTAAAAGGAATTACTTATTATATGATTCTTTCCTTCACTTCAGATAAATACTGTAAAGGATCATTTCTGATCTACCTAATCTGAGAGATTAGGATATATATATGCCAGTCCTGAGACTTGAATTTAGGGTCTGGGCTTTGTCCTTGAACATTTTTTTGCTCAAGGATAGCGCTCTGCCCATTGAGCCTCAGGGCCACTTATGGTTTTGTTTTGTTTTGTTTTGTGTATATGTGGTACTGAGAAATTGAACCAATGGCTTTATACATACTAGGCAAGCCCTCTACCACTAGGCTCCACTCCCGGCCTAGTCCATAAATTCTACCTCTAGATTTGTCAGTCAGATTCCTTGGTCTCACTAAGATCTAATTTTTCTATACGTATTATGAGGTAATAGTATATTTTTTAATTGATTTGTGAGAGATAAATAAAAATCTAAGGAATACATTCACATGTGTAGGTTTTTTTTGTTTTTTGTTTTTTAGCATTTTTGGTACTGATGCGCTTTGGTGTTATTGGGGTTTGAACTCAGGGCTTGAGGTTGCTGAACAGATTTTTGCCACTTGATCTATACCTTTAGCTTTTTTTGTTCTGGTTGTTTTTTGATATCTTGTCTTGCTTTTTGCCAGGGCTGGCCTGTACTGTGGTCCTATCCATATCTGAACACTATAGTGACAGGGGTGTGGACTGCCATAATAACTCTTTTATGTTGTGATGGGTCTTGGGAACTTTAAAGTCATTTAAACTATATAGTCATTAAATTTATGATGTCATTCTGAACACAAGATTTGCCGTTCCTCTCCCTCCTCCTCTACTCCTTTCTTCTTCTTCTCCTTCTCCTTTTCCTCCTCCTCCTCCTCCTCCTCCTTCTCCACTACTTTTGTCTCCTCCTCCTCCTCCTCCTCCTCTTCCTCCTCCTCCTCCTCCTCCTCCTTCTCCTTCTTTTTCTTTGGTTGATTGTGGGGCTTAAAGTCAAGGCTTGGACATTGTCCCTGTGATTTTTCATTCAAGGCTATCATTCTACCACTTTGAGCCACATCTTCACTTCCAATTTTCAGGTGACTAATTGGGATAAGTGTCTCATGGACTTTTCTGCCTGGGTTGCCTTTGAACTACAATTTTCAGATCTCAGCCTCCTGAGTAGCTAGGATTCCAGGTGTGAGTCATCAGCACCTGACTTTTTATGTGTTTTAAATTCAATCAAAGAATTAATGAAAGAAAAAAAAGTGGAACCATAGACCCTAATGTCTTAAAGGTAACATTTAGAATAGCTAGGATTACAGGCATGAGCCACCACGCCTGGCTCAAGGAAAAGGGTTCCATGTCAATTTTTTGTTCAAGTAATGTGACTTTCAACTTTGTTCTCTAATATTCACATATTCTTTTTCATAATTAATCCTTTTGCTTTAAAAAAGAAAAGTACAGGCAGGAACATTGTTGAGAATAATTCTGTCATGATGCTCAAACTTCAGGCAAATCTGTTACTTGAAGTATATTTTAATTCTTGCATCATTAATGTTTTCAATCCTAGCATAAGTTAATTAACTTTGTCTTCTAATTTGTTACATCTTTTGAATAGATTTAATTGAGCTGCTTTCAGCATAAATTTATATTCGTGTTCAGTTGAACTGTAGAAAATTAAGAGCTGTTGAAAATCTCTTTATGACATTTTTGAATAATTAATTTTATTGAAATGAATCTTATTAAGATCTTTAAAGTGAAAGATTGTATAGTATTAGAAAAGAATTTACATTCATTTACTTTTGCTGACTCTTCGTTGGATTAACTGTAATTCTACTTCTGCTATATACTATAAAATATTATGATTAATATTCTGTGACTGGCACATAGGAGATTTATCTCATATTAGGCTTTTGCTATTTTTTTTCAGTACAGTGAGAGAATTAGCTCAGCAATGAAGAGAAAAGTTAAGCTTGACAAAAACTTGCTGTATTGTGACTGATAAGCTTCGAAAATACAGATGACTGCAGGCTACTGGCTGCCATATCCAGAACTGCTTTAATTTGCTCCTGAATTTGAAATTCAAAACCTGAGGGAGAAGGAACAGGCTTTCCTATTATATACCTAGAGCTGCCTTTCTGAGACCAGGGATTGTGGGGCTGAAAAGCATTGCTATGTGGAGCATCTCAATAATAATAATAATAATAATAATAATAATAATAATAATAGTTCCTCTTTGTCAGTAATCAAAAGAGGAAGACAGATAATAAATCCAGAACCGTATGTCAAGAGCACTGAAGACTCCTTCGGACAAAAAGTCTTCTTATTCCTACTTTTTAATTCTCCCTGTAAATGCCAGTACAAAATTGTGAATATCTGAGAGAGTATAAGACTAGGAAATTACAAGAGGCATATCACTTAGCTGTATAAATTAGCATTTAGTATGAGCAAAGACCTTAGAAAGTATATCAGTGAAAACACTAACTGCAGAGAACAGAAGTTCATTTGTGTCGTTGTGTTATCACGTTGGGCTGCTGTTGTAAATGCCATCCATGGCCTACATGGCACACATTTAGCTCTCACAGTTCTAGAAGACTGGAAAGCCCAAAGTCAAGATGCTGATCTATTTGTTTCCTGCTTTGTCCTGGTTTTCAGGCAGCTTCCTTATTTCTGTGTTCTCACAGCAGGGAGAAAAACATCTCTCAGGTTACAAGTTCTCGTTCTCTCCTCTCCGTCCTCTCTCCTGCCTCTCCTCCCCTGTCCCAAGTGGAATTATACAATGTATTCCAGGCTGCCCTGAAACTTCTATGTAGCCTAAATTGGTCTTGAACTCCCAAACTTTCTCCTGCAAGCTTCTGAAGTGCTGAGAATACTTGTATAGCATCACACCGGGCGCATGCCTCTTGTTATTAATCCCCACTTTAGCCCTGTCTCCAGATGCCATTGTATTAGGGTCTGGGACTTGAACATAAGAATTTGGGAGGGAGGACACAATGAAATCTTAGCCCATAGTAATAGTTTAGCCCCCAAAGGGTAATTTATTGGAATGGTGTGTGATTCCCTCTTGGAACCTGAAGATGAGTATACACGTGGCCTCAAGAAATGATGGCATCTTTCTTCCATCATTATCTGTGGGATAGGATATGGCCATTGCACAAAAGGTCAATGCATACATTGGATGGGGACTTGTTTATATCTGAGCTCGAATTGAAAAGCCTCAAGTAGAGAATCTTGATTATACTAAACCCCATGCCCCACCCCCACCCCACTCCTGGTTTGGCCTGGGATTTCATGCCAAGCAGTACAAATGTGGTTTCTCACCAAGGTGAGTGGTGCTTGTGAAAAGAGAATATGAAGGGCAGCCCCTAGCAAAGAAAAGCAGGTCTCCATCTCCTTGCTCTCCTGGCCTGGCTCTCTTAGGGATGGGGACAGTGAAATAGAAGCTGGGCTTGAGGAACATGGGGTAAGGATTTGATTTATCCAAACAGATCACATGTTGTAGGGAGTATTAATTTATTGGAACAATATGGATAACCTGGATGGTCACCAGAAAGTCAGGGTGTGTGGTTACCTTGAATAGAAGAGATGTAGGTCTCTGTTTTGAGACAATAAAGTATGTGTGTGTGTTGGGAAGCATCACATGAGGACTGAAACCGCTATTGCCACCTTACTGGTTTTAATAGCAATGGAGAGGATGCACTGGAGTAACTCTTCTTACCTCATGGCCTCAGTTCACCTTCAAAAGTCTCTCTACTTCTCACTTAACTGAAAGTAAATGGAAAGTAATAGTTTTCTTCTGATTTCTAAATAATCTCATCATATTGAAAGGATAATCTGATCATATTGAAAGCATAGGAACAGTATTTGCTCCATGATGAATTATTGTGTTTCCTTTGCCTTCAATCAGAAAAAGCTAAAAGGAGTTTGTGTGTGTGTGTGTGTGTGTGTGTGTGTGTGTGTGGTACATTGTTCTGAATCCAGTCTGTTTGCATTTTCTCTATCTGTTGTGGTGATGTGATTGATTCTGAACTCTTTATCTCAGAAATACAAAATCCTGGAAGGTTCCATTCCTGTTCAGGGTTTATTTCATAGATATGTGTACAAAAGTGGCCTCTAGAAATCATCTGATGATTGATTTATTGATTGATTGATTGGAGGTAGCATTGGGCTTGAACCTAGGGCCTCAAGCATGCTCAGTACGTGCTGTTCCATGGGTTATATACTTAGCTCAATGATGATCCCTGAGAATCATCTTTAAATTTTTAGATACATTGTACAGATAGGTGACCCAGGATTATAGGTTTTTCAGCTAATAGCTAAAACAAATTACATTGCACCTTTTGAATTTGTTCCCTAATCTAATAGAAGTAAATAACACCCCAGTTCTGAAGTTTAAATGAGATGCATTGCTGGGAAGAGTTCAACACTGAGTTCTACACAAAGTTGCCTCAGTTAATAGGTGCTATCATTGATTATAATTTATCCAGAAGACTTGCAGGAGAAATTGAACACCTTTTTTGCTCTGCTATACATGTATGACCTCCTACATCTGTTTTAGAAGAACAGTGCCTTGGGAAAACAGCCACTTCTTTCTAATAGCATAAGTGGTAGTCTCAAGTTAATTCTGCATAAAATATATTGTAGTCTTTTTATTTACTGAATTTTCTCTAGAATATGCATCTTTAGGGGAGGAGGCAATATAAAAACTGCTTCAGCCAGGTACTCCTGGCTCAAGCCTGTCCCCCTAGCTATGCAAGAGGCTGAGATCTGAAGATCACAGTTCTAACCCAGCCTGGGCAGGAAAGTCCATGAGACTTACCTGCAATTAAAGAAGAAACAGAAAGTGGAGATGTGGTTCACATGTTGGAGTGCTGGCCTTGAGCAGATTAAGCTCAGGGAGAGAGCCTAGGCTCAAATGTACAAGCCCCAGTACTGGCTGAAAACAAATATACAGGGCCGGGAGTTTGGCCTAGTGGTAGGTGCTTGCCTAGCATGCATGAAGACCACGGTTCGATTCCTCAGTACCACATACATAGAAAAAAAAAAACCCAGAAATGGTGCTGAGGCTCAAGTGGTAGAGCTCTACCCTTGAGAAAGTCCAAGGACAGTGCTCAGGCCCTGAGCTCAAGCCCAGGACAGGCAAAAACAAAAACAAACATACAAACATAAAATAAAACCTTCTTACATCACTGGAAGGTAGGCCTTTCATTTCAATAGTGGAATTATCTTCTCTAAAATAAGACTGGGCAAACACAAAAGAGAGCTACCTCTTTTGCACAACTACAGGCCAGAAACAGGCTTAGTCTTGGATGGGTTTTGTGCAGAGATCTGCATTTTCTAAACTTTTAGATTTAATCTAATAAAATCAGATTTCTCTGTGTCTTGGGCTCCTTGCTCTGTTCCAAGTTTTCCACTGTGCAGAGAGTTCTGCAGAGGCTCTGAGTGTTGGCAGGGAGCAGCTGCCTTCACTGTCCTCACCCCAGGGTTGGCACTGCAGCAGTGGTAGCAGCAGCCGGGCTGTGTTGCCCCTCTCTTGCCAGATCTAGGAGCATTTAGGAACAGCATCAGGACAGGCGCAATGATGGGTTTACTTTTAAGTAAATGAAAATTAATGATCTGCTTTTTCATTTGGAACATCATCTTCCATTTTCAGTTTATTATATTGCCATATATTCGATTCTGTCAAAATGGAGACTCACAGCCAAAAAGTGGGCAGATCCATAAACATGCAGCTGTTTGCTTTTCTGTATGCTCAAGACTTTTGCTGATCAAAACCAAACTTTTTCTGTGTGTATGTACCAGTACTAGAATTTGGACTTGGGGCCCTGTGCTTTGGCTTTTTATTTCTACTCTAGGCCTACACTCTTACCACTTGATGTCATATCTCCACTTCTGGCTTTTTGTTAGTTACTTGGAGATAAACATCTGTCTGGAGGCTGGAAAGGTGGCCTAGTAGTAGAGTGCTTGCCTATCATGCATGAAGCCCTGGGTTCGATTCCTCAGTACCACATACACAGAAAAAGCTGGAAGTGGTACTGTGGCTCAGAGGATAAAATGCTAGCCGTGAACAAAAGAAGTTCAGAGATAGTGACCAGGCCATGTGTTCAAGCCCCACAATTGGCCAAAAAAAAAATTTTAAAGAGAAAAAAAGAACCTGTCTTGGCTGGCTTCGAACTGTGTCCTTAGATCTCCCTCCTGAGTAGCTAGGATTTATAGGCATGAGTCACCAGTTGGGCCAAAATCAGAGAACATGTATTAGGAGTGTGTGTGTGTGTGTGTGTGTGTGTGTGTGTGTGTGTACTTTTTTTTTTTTTTGGTCAGTTGTGAGGCTTGAACTCTGGGCCTGGGCACTGTCCCTGGGCTCTTCAGTTCAAGGGTACTGCCCTACCCCTTAAGCATAGGGCCACTTCCAGTTTTCTAGTGGTTAATTAGAGATAAGACATGTGAAAGGGTATCAATGTATGGGAATTAATGCACCATCTATCTGGCAAATATCATGTAACCCTTCTATTAATTACAATAATAAATATATGAAAAAAAAGACTAGCAAGACTGTCAAAAAAAATCCAACGAATGAATGAATGAATGAACAAATGCATGAATACATAATAAAGATCCTGAAGCACTAAATAAAAATTAAAATCATTAAGCCTTATAACTCTCAAAACAGCTTTGTGAACTCGGTGCTTAAATTCTTTTGGAGAAAGAGCATTGATAAAGGAAAAAAAAAAAACTGATGAGATGAGCCAGAGTGCAAGAGTAGCTGATTCCATTAGCCACTGCCTCAGCCCAGTGTAAAGAATGCTGGCTTCCCCTCCCTAGAAAGGTGATGGAGAAAGCTGAGCACCCGTGGCTCACACCTGTAATCCTAGCCACTCAGGACGCTGAGATATAAGGAAGTGGTGCCATGGCTCAAAGTTGTAGAGTGCTAGCCTTGAGCTTAGGGACTGCACCAGATCCCTGAGTTCAAGCTCCATGACGGACAGGAAGGAAGGAAGGAAAAAAGGAAGGAAGGAAGGAAAAAAAGAAGGAAGGAAGGAAGGAAGGAAGGAAGGAAGGAAGGAAGGAAGGAAGGAAGGGTAGGTGATGGAGAACAGTTAAGACTGCTATGATGTGATACCATTCTTTGAAGTGCTCACTTCCATATGCTTTCTCACAGTTGTACCAGAAAGAGTACTTTAAAACAATGTCAGCTGTGTCTTCAAATGCAAAATTACTGAGCCATTAAGCACTGGCAGTTAGGTACTGAATATCAAAGAGTTCAGTCCCTTTATACTGTTCCCTATAGAATATACTGACTACCCTTTGAATGGTAGAAATTATCCATACCACAGTTCCATAGGAATAATATAAAACTATATAGATATCTTTGTTACTTATTAAGAAGATAAAAGGGAAAAGCCAAAGCTGTTGAAGCTATTATAAAGTAGAGGAAACAAGAGAATCAGTAGAACTATCATCACAGCTTATCTATTTAGATCTAATGCTGTTAGAGAATATTTAAGTGATTTCATAATTAAATTTAAAAACCTAACCCTATCTTGGACATGAGCAGATGGTTCATTGATTGTCTAGAGTAAGATGTTTCTGTGCAGTTGGTCTAAAATTTGTCTTAAATCAGGAATATAATATGTCCTGGGATAACACCCTTGATGCTATGTAATAAACTGGATACACTTTCAGAATTTTAAGTGGTAGGCCCTTCTAAGGCTCTGATGAAGACTACAATTTGGTGTATTTTCACTATGTTTTAAGAGTGTTGGAAGGCCTCAGGAAATAAATAGCTCTCATATAACTTTTGTATAGAGCCCAGCTACTGATTTCATAAAGTTGTTAGCCAAGTGTCAGACAAGAACCTTTTAATATGTTCTTTATTAACAGTAGTCACAAATGAGTTTAATGTATTTCCAGTTCCGGACCCCTCTCTAACAATATTTAATACTCTACTGAGAGTCCGGACTTTACTTATACTTTCAGTATATTTGCTGCTTTTTTCTTTTCTTTTCTTTTTTTCCTTTTTTTTTTTTTTTTGTCAGTCGTGGGACTTGAACTCTGGGTCTGGGCGCTGTCCCTGAGCTCTTCAGCCCAAGGCTACCACCCTACCCCTTGAGCCACAGTGCCACTCTTTGTTTTCTGGTGGTTAATTGGAGATAAGAGTCTTAGGGACTTTTGTGCCCAGACTGGCTTTGAACCTCAACCCTCAGATCTCAGCCTCCTGAGTAGCTAGGATTATAGGCATGAGTGACAGTGCCTGGCTTAAATTTGTTGATTTACATAAAACCAAAATGAGTTTAAATTATTTTTTTCATTCAGTAGTGGGGCTTGAACCCAAGGCCTGGCTGCTGTCCCTGAGCTCTTTTGCTCAAGGCTAGTACTCTACCACTTAAACTCCACTGCCACTTTCCAGTTTTCTGGTGGTTACTTAGGGATAAGAGCCTCATTGACTTTGAACCATGATCCTCTGATCTAAGCCTCCTGAGTAGCTAACATTATTATAGGCGTGAGCCTCCAGTACCTGGTTTAAATGATTTTTGGCAGCTGCTCAGATTTAGTATTTTAGTTTGTGTTGCAAAGAGTATTAAGATTTTTAGCATTCAAGAGTCTTAACCATTACTTGATTGGGAAGAGAATTATGCAAGGGATGACTGATCAGGAATCATTGTACTAAATGGATATGCTAATTTCTTATGCAACCATTTAAAGATTAAAAATAAAAAATGAATCGACTGTGTACATACATGTATATCAATATAAATGCGTATTTGTTACATAAAAGCTCATAGAAGCTTACATATACAATCTCTTTTTCTCAAACAGATAAACAATCAGATCTTATATGGGAGAAGTCACCAGAATGCCTCTGCCATTATTAAGACTGCCCCGTCCAAGGTCAAGCTGGTTTTCATCAGGTAAGGTAGATCATCTCATCTGGGGATGTTGCTGTTTATGTAAGGTTTGTGTAAGATTAATTTATTTTTAAGTTACCTAACAGAATCACTGATTTGTTTAAAATATTTGCTTCTATTTGAGATATCAATTTTGAGTCCAGTAAAGAAATAGCAATAAACACTGGGCCCAGGTACGGTGGCTCACGCTTGTAATCCTAGGTAGATTGAGATCTGAGGATCAAGGTTCAAAGCCAGCCCTGGCACAGAAGGACCTGAGACTCTTTTTTTTTTTTTTGGCAGTCCTGGGCTTGAGCTCAGGGCCTGAGCACTGTCCTTGGACTTTCTCAAGGCTAGAGCTCTACCACTGGAGCCTCAGCACCACTTCTGGCTTTTTTCTATGTATGTGGTACTGAGGAATCAAACCCGGGTCTTCGTGCATGTTAGGCAAGCACTCTACCACTAGGCCAAACTCCCAGCCCGACCTGAGACTCTTATATCCGATTAACCTCTAAAAAAGGGAAATGGGGCTTGGCTCAAGGGTAGAGTGATAGCCTTGAGCTGAAGAGCTCAGGGACAACACCCAGGCTGAGTTCAAGCCCCCAGGCTCCCTACACCCAAAAGAAATAGCAATAAAAATCAAATGAAATATATTTTCCTTTGTAAGTGTCACTTTAAAAATACTAGCTATTTTCACTGTGAAGTTTTTGTTTTTCTGTGTCCCAAGATAGACTTGGTATTTAAATCTTCCTTTCTAAATCTGATTGTCCTATAGATAATACTATGGAACCTCTAACTTTTCCTGTCCTTATTGGTTGGCACGTCTGCTGACTCATTAATTTCTTTACCAAAAAATTAGCAGCTGAATAGAACCCATGAAAGTTTTGGTAACTTCCCCTTCTCCTTCTTCCTCTTATTTTTGCTTTTCTTCCTTCTTCCTCCTCTCTCCTCCTGTCCTTTCTTCTCCTTTTCCTCCTTTTTTTCCTTCTCTTCCTCTTTTTCTTTCCCCTCCTCCTCTTCCTCTTCTCCTGGGCTTGAACTCAGAGCCTATGTGCTGTCCCTGAGCTTTTTGCTCAAGACTAGTACTCTACCACTTGAGCCACAGCTCCAACACTGGCTTTGTGTGTGTATGTGTGATGGTGGTGGTGGTGGTGGTTGTAGTTAATTGGAGAGAAGAGTCTAACAGACTTTCCATGCTTGGACTGGTTTTGAACCCCAATCCTCAGATCTCAGCCTCCTGAGTAGCAGTGATTATAGGCATGAACTTAAGAGTGCTGGTGACCGCTGGGGAGGGCTGCCGCTCAGTGATTGAACACTTATGAGCTTGAGGTCTTGGTCTTGGTTTTGATTCCTCGTGCTGTGGTGGCAGAAGTAAGTAGTGCTATTGAGAGATCAAGCAAAGAGTTGAGGTCGATCTGTTCTCTAAAGTTGTGCTGAGACTTGGGCCTCCACGTACACCCAAATCTCACCTGCCAGCTGACTGAACCCTTATACTTATAGTGCATGTGTGTTGCAAGTGGGAATCCATTCTTTTTTTCTTTTTAGCTGTGGTTGCCACATCTAATGTGGATTGTTGAAGTGGGTACATTTTCAGTCCAGGTGTATTCTAAGCTTTGTTTTGTGGTATAACTAACACTATTTGTCGAGCATTGAGTGTCTTTTCCTGCGTGGTCTTAGTTATAATCTCTAAAATGGGATAATAAACTCCCTAACTTCATTCCTTCTGATGTTTCAAAAATTTAGGACAATGAATCCAAGGTCGAGCATAGCAGAAGGGCTGAAAAAAGGCTAGCTGCTGTTTTATAAAGGTGATAATTATTCTCCTTCCCATTCTCATTAGTAACCATCAATAAGACCTATGCCTTCCAGGAATCTTCTGGGATTAAAGTGTAATTTCTCCCAGGAATGGGCACTAGCATGAGTGAAATGCTCACTTCCATATCACTTTTCAGCCAGTCCGTTCTCTTCAGAAGCCATCCCACCCACTCCCCTATCTAGTGGTTCTCTCTGACCTTCTATTTATTCCTCTTATTCCAAAGGAGGAAAGCGTCTTCTCATATATCTTTATGTGTTAAGAAATCATTCAGGTTGTACTCCACAGAAGCCGTGGGTTTTGGTTTGAAAGAATCATATAAAGTTGCATGAGGAGTCCAGGAGAAGAAGTTAATCCAATGAAAGCAAGTTGTTATAAAATAGCAAACCAAACCTGGGACTGAATGTAGCTCATTGGTAGAGGGTTTATCAGCACCTGCAAGTCTTTAGGCTCCATCCTTCACACCACAAAAAAGAAAAGGACAAAGAAAAAGCAATGAGCCTGGTTTTGAGAATCATGAATCACTCTCTGGCTTCCTGTCTCTCCATGTGATCCCTTTCTCTCTCTCGTACACACTCCCATGGTGATACCATCTGTCATGGGCTGTTGCCAGAGACCACACCATGGTGTTTGGACAGCCAGCCTCCAAAACTGTGAGCTAAACAAACTCCTTTATAAGTCACCCATCTTTAGAGGTTTCATTGTAATAATGGACAAGCACTTCAGTGTGTTTGGTAGGTGGTGTTAGCTATGATTGCCAGTGTTGTTAATAATGTAAGCATTCAAGGGGCCTTTGTTCCAGGGTCGGAGCCATTTTGGAGTTTGCTTGTTTTTGCAGAATTGAACCCAGGGTCTTGCTATTGCTAGAAAGAACAAAAAGAAAGTTTAATAGGGCCCAGGGGAAAATCATGAACTGCTTAAGAATTAGAACCCTACTGTTTCAATAAAGAAATTTTAAATGATTTAAAGGTCTAGGGTATACAGAAAAGACCGCCAAGTAGAATCTGACTAATAGTGGTAAAGCCCCATTGTTTTTATGTGTGACTATTTCAATTTGCATTTTTTTCAGAAGACTACAAAAGTGAGAATTTGATGAGTATATTAATGCCATATCCATGATGGAAGATGTTGCTGAATGCCTATTTACTAAAACAATTTAGAACTCAGTGTACAGTCAAAATATTTCATCGTAAACTGTCTTGGGCCAGTCAGGTTGTTCTAACAAAACACATTGGTAATGTAGAGAGAATGATGGAGGAGGAATCATAATCAAGATGCATTATACATAAATAGATGTGTTCAAATGGAGCACCTACTGAACAGCTAATTAACGCTTAAAAAAGAGTCACTCTCCCCTATGTACTTTGATATATAATTTGTAAGTGTTTATTGAATTGTGAAGCAAAAAAAGGGCAGCTCCTGTTTAAAATATCATTTTCCCATCAGTGTCTTCTTTCTTTGAATAATGGCATGATAATCTAACAAGCAATAGAGCATTATTTAATTAAGGACTATATAAAGAAAATTCTAACTAATACAAAACAAACCCCCACTGTGTCATTTTGCCAGAATAAAGTAGTATTAGAATCAGAAATAAAGAACTTGAAGAAAGCAAAAACAAAAATACTTGATTGCTTATTGGGTTTCCATATGGCCAATGGAGATGTAATGGCAAATTCACATCTTCTTTAAACATGATGATAAACATGATCAATGGGGTGATTCTGACATGACTGCTTTCTCCTTATACCTACACATGGCCACTGGGGGTGAAATGGTAGGTTTGCATCCTGTTCACTTTGTGACCTGTACAGTTATGTGCTGTCCAACATTTCATCTTCTTTGGTTGATTGTCTAGCTCATTGCTCAAGTACATCCTTCAATCTCTTCTTTATATATTGAAACTTTTCAGCTATTGTTATAAAAACTTTGATTTTGGCTCTTTGGGAGCCAGATCCTGAGGGAATTAAAAATTAATTTGTTATTAATTTTCAGGAAGTGAGCACTTTGAGTGTATTAACACCAGACATATGATTATTCATTTTTCCAGTACTAGTCTTTGAACTCGAGGCTTTGCACTTGACAGGCAGAGGCCATATCCCTTGAGATTCTCTTCTGGCTCCTTTGTTAGTTATGTTTTTGACATAGGGTCTTACTTTATGCTTGAGTCAATCTGGACTCCAATCCTTCTGTTTGTACTTTTCTGTGTCACTGAGCAAATAGGTATGTTCCATCCTACCTGGCCATTGTTCTCCCAAAGCTTGGAGTAGTGGAAATGTACCTCTGCCACTACCCCCTCCTGTTGATCTTTTTCCTGGGCTGGCATCAAATTATGATCCTTCCATCACCTTCCAAATAACAAGGAAATTATAGGTTTGAACCCTTGTGCCTGCTGTCACTATACTTCTATACACTTGCACTGTATTGCTGTGTTACCTTCAAAATTAGTTCTATTAATTTTATTTCTTTACAGTTAGGGCTTCTATTTGGTAAAATTCCCTTCATTAGTTGAAGTGATTTAATTTTTGGTACTTTTCCATTATTCAGAAATTAATGGTTCTTATCATTTAACAGCTCTTTCTCAAATTTATTGAAGATTGAAATAGGAATGGGAACTGGCCACAGGTTTTGGAGTGTGATTAGCAGTAATCACAAAAAGCTGTTAAAATAGACTGCAGGCACGTTTTAATTAAATATGACCTCAAGTATACAGTGAGGGACGCTTGTATGATCATGTCCTTGTCATGTTCTCTTAGCACTTGTATTTATGCACATTCTAATTGATTTGTAATTTGCAAGGGTTCTGCAGATCATTAGTGCAAATTAACAAGTTGCTGGTTTATATATATATATATATATATATATATATATATTAAAAACAGAAACATTTTCCCTTTTTCTTTTCATGTGACTAGGCTTTAGACAGTTGTATAAATTGTATCCTAAGCAAAAGACTTTGCTATGCTAAATTATCCAACTCTGTATCATCAAGATGGATATTGCAGTTGGGGTGTGTGCTATATACAGCACATTGAATCCTGTGTGATTTCTGGTTAACCTTGTCTCTCTGTGTGAGCAATCCAATTGCAGTGGAGGAGGGGGACTGTACTAATACAATGAATGAATGGTTGCATTTGCCAGTGCAGGCACAGGAGAAGATTAATGATCTTGCCTGCAGCTCTTGTCATACCTTCCCCCACTATTGAAAATTAAATGTCATGTATAACAACTCACTCTCCATTACTTAATTACATGTGGAAAATGTGTACTGTGTAAAAACTCCTGGGGCTAGAGGAGGCCAAATGAGACTGAAACCATTGGAAAGATTTAGTGCTGGCTGTCAAGCCCTACTGAGTAAAAGGGAACTTACCATAGGACCCACCTTCCTGTATTGATTGAACATATGTCTTGGTTTTACAAGTAAAAAATATTGTGATCTGTTCTCCCTTGTTATATTCCTGAATGATGATATTGACTTAAAATTAATGTGACTATTAGAGTCTGCTCTAGGAGATGTCCATCTGAAGAAGCATCTTGAATGCCTACTTTTGATTCATTAGATCTAGTTTGGTAAACAGGAGGAAGGAAGAGTGTGCAGATGGGCCTGGGTCTTTTGTCATTGTTTCCATTTCCTGAAGTTCATTTCTATGAATATTATTTTATGTGATCAGGGGCACATAGTCATTGTGCCTTTGTGTTCCTCCCCTAACAGTATTCTTTGCCTGAGCGTTTTGGGGGTTTTGTTGTTGTTGTTGTTTGTGTTTTTGTTAGTTTGTTTTTGTTTTTGTGCAGGTACTGGGGCTTGAACTCAAGGCCTGTGTTTTCATTTACTTTTTCAGTCAAGGTTGGAGCCCTACCGCTTGAACTACAGCTCTGCTTCTGGTTTGAGGTGTTTTTGTTTTGTTTTGTTTTGTTTGTTGTTTTTTGGTGATAACTGGCTTTTCCAGTACATTGAAGATAAGAGTCTTATAGACTTTTCTGCCCAGGCTAGTTTTGAACTGTGATCTCAGACTTCTAAGTACATACCATTACAGGGTAAGCCACAGGCACCTGGCTCAGGTCTGATTCTTACTCTCCTGGGGACACATTCCTTGTTTTGTTCAGTAGGTGTTTCCTGGAGGTCAGCCATGAAAAGAACTCAAATTTCTGCTGAAAGCAGGAGGCAGGGAACAAGCCACCATCCCATATCACATGCAGTGAGCTAAGTGCTGTGTGTGGTGCTGTAGAACTTGGAGAAACACGCTTTGCCTAGTCTTTGGGTAGTTTGTGGCAAGGCATCCCAGAGAAAGATGCTTAGCTAAGACCTGAGCAACAAGAAAGGACAGTCACAGTGTAAACAGAAACTCAAAATGTTCCAAGAGAGGTGTTATATACCCTGTGCACTTGAACATGTACTTGACAGCAAAAAGTGGTCCTTCTTTAGAGAAGTACCTTACATCGCACGGATTTGGTTGTCATTGTTTTGAATTCTGTGAAGGATTCAAAACCATAGTTCCTGACTCAGAGACTGTTGGAGAATGCATTGCATTTTTGGTGAGCACTGTAAAGTTTAATTACCCCTGGCATAGGTGACAAAAAGTTCTGAGGAAGAGGCCGTCTTTGGTGCTGCTCTCTTTTTTTTTTTTTTTTTTTTTTTTTGCCAGTCCTGGGCTTAAGCTCAGGGCCTGAGCACTGTCCTTGGCTTTTTCTCAAGGCTAGAGCTCTACCACTTGAGCCTCAGCACCACTTCTGGCTTTTTCTAAGTATGTGGTACCAAGGAATCGAACCCGGGTCTTCATGCATGCTAGGCAAGCACTCTTCCACTAGGCTAAACTCCCTGCCCAGGTGCTGCTCTCTTATAGGAGTTGAGAGGAGGAAGGGGACAGAGGCTCTAGCAATCACAGGCTCCTCAGGCTTGTTCATGGGCCACCTTTGTGACTCTGGCAGCACTCTGAAATGTGCCACTTGCATAATTTCTTGCAATAGTTGTGTTATATATAGCATTACCTGTTTTAAATAAGAATTTTTGTTACTGATTTTATTTTGTAAGTAGATTTTGTAAACCTGATACTTTCAAAAACAAGATGAGGTCAGAATGATTTGATGTTGTAAATCATAGACATTTGCATGTAAATATCAAGCCTCTCTCCATCTGAGATACATGCTTGCCAGGGGAAGCTGCGCTCTCAGTCCAATTATGATTCCACTGGGGATACAGTTCAGGAACCATCTTAATCCTTCTTTAATGTCTGCAGTAGCTGTAAATTTTCATCTTGTGAAGTGGATTTTAACCATTCTGGATTAACTACATTTTTTTATAGAGCCATTCATGAATTAAGTAATTTCAATCAATTCAATAAAGTGTTGTAACCAACAATGTCTATCTATCATCTATCTAAACTAGCTAGCTATCTATGAGTCACCTCTCTCTTTCCTCCATTTATATATATATATATCCATCTTCCTCCTTTCCTCCTTCCTTTTTTGTCTATTTGACTTCCTTCCTTTCTTCCCATCCTTCTCTCTCCCTCTTTTCCTTATCTGTCTCTCCTTTTTCCTTCCTTCCTTCTTCCTTCCTTCTTTCCTTCCTTCCTTTTTCTCATTAAGCAAGTGTTCTACCACTTGAGCCAAATTCAAGTCGTCATAGTCGTCGTGGTTGTCCTCCCCTCCTTCTTCTCCTCCTCCTCCTCTTCCTCTCTTCTTCTTCCTCTTCTTTTTAATGTCATACTGAAAATTGCACCTAGTACTTCGTATGTGTTAGGGAAGCATTTTTTAATTTAATTTTTTATTGTAATGTATAGAGGGGTTACAGTTATATTCACCAGATACCCCTCTCATGGATTTGTCCCCTTTTCCCTCCCCCAACCCCTCCCAATCATCTTGCTTTCCCCCCTTTAAGGAAGCATTGTTTACTGAGTTCTATATCCTCAAGTCTCATCCTCCTTGAATGACTTGTCAAGTATCTTTGATATTAGAGAGAATTCATAATGATTTTGCTTCTACTTCTATTCTTTAACATGCTTTTGTGAGTAAGACTCAAAACCCAAACCTTTTGGAGGCTCAAAACATATACTTGGGATGGTCCTTAGGGATGAGGTGGACAATTTTTTTTTGCTGATCAACATTTATACTCTTTAAGGTTATGACTGTATGTCCGTGATACAGCATGCACACACCCTGGGTTTGATCTCTAGCAAGGGTGGGGGAGGTGACGTAGATGGAAGAAAAATCATGCTGTTTGTGCCATATAGAGTACCTATTTCCTGTGGTAGACAACTCTAACTCAACACCACACACACACACACACACACACACACACACACACACACACTAAATCTAGATACGTTTCACAGCTGAGGGAGCAAGATCCTTCTCTTGAGGCGGAGGTGTCCATGTGGGTTCATGCAACCTAAGCTTGGGCAATAGAAGACCTGAAGTGTCCTGTGAAGCAAGTCATTGAGGATGCTTTTTACGTGAATTGCTTCATTCCCACGAAGCCACCACATCCTATGCAATGCTCCCATTGGCCACGATTCTGGTTCCTGCTTCCTAGTCTTCTGGAGATCTCTTCATTCCTGAGTTCCCTTCGTGGCCATATAGGTGTCCTGTGTATTTGTGAGATTCCAGTGAATTCCTTTCTGCTTAAATTAACCCAGATGATCATTTCAGTTGCTTCCTCGTGAATAGCAGTGTGGCCGAAACAGAGCTATGGGAACAAGTCATAAGTACCCAAAATGAGATGTCTGCTTCCCTCTGTGCCTCTCCTGACACATGTAGACGTTAGCTTTGATTTAAAAGTTTATATCCCTCAACCATTTTTTACAGAGTTTAAGGCCTCTGAACAAATCCCCATGGAGAATTCTTGACTGACTCACATCCCATAGAACACATTCATTGGCTCTTGAAATGAGATTTACTATGATTCTCACATAGAACCAAGGGAGAATTTACTCTGGCTTCATTCTGATGACAAGGGCCTTCCTCTCAGCACATGACTTATGGTAACATTCAGGTCCTGCCAGCCACCATTAAGACTCTTACTTAGGGTTTGGGCCGGGAGTTTGGCCTAGTGTTAGAGTGCTTGCCTAGAATGCACCACATACATAGAAAAGCCATAAGTGGTGCTGTGCCTCAAGTGGTAGAGCTCTAGCCTTGAGAAAGCCCAGGACAGTGCTCAGGCCCTGAGCTAAAAGCCCCGGGTCTTACCAAAAAAAGAAAGAAAGAAAGAATTTCTGGGAGGTACTTGTTGGGCTCAGCCATCCACCCCATTGAGTCCTTATGCCCCAAATAGACCTCCTGCCATCAAGAACTGTCAAGTATTTCAGAGCTCCTTTTCCTTTGCACAACCACAGTGGTTATTCAGAATTCCCCTTGGGGGAATCTCACCTTGTGAGATGGGAGTGTGGGTGCCAAGTTACTCCCAGCAGTCCTCATTAGGACCTGGCGTTGTCTGGAATGCCAACTAAATAAAATTCATAGTCCCCTCGTTACTGAGTCTTTGTTTCAGGATATTCAACTGTCTTGGTGTTTTTCCTGATTGTGAGTAGAACACAATTGAGTCTGTTCAGGTGTTAGCAGTATTTCCTGGACTCTTGTCAGAAAGGAATTTTGTTACCATTGAAATATAATGGTCTACTTTATTATTATATTGCTCCTGGGTCATTTACATGGAATTTTTCCCCATTGAACATTAATACTTGATATCATATTGAACTTAACCACACAAAGGTATGACTTTTTCCCTCCATCTTTCTCAAGTGTCTCATATCACCACATTTAATACAATCAAAAATAATATTCAGGGGCAAGCTATAGTGGTAATCCCACTATGAGCCTGTAATCCCAGCTACTCAGGAGGCAGAGGTAGGAAGACTGTGGTCTGAGGCCAGCCCATGGAATAAAGCAGCAAAGCCTCGCTTGAAAAACAAACTTAAAAGCAAAAGGACTCAGGGCAAGTGGTACAGTGCTTGTCCAGTGAATATGAAGCCTGGAGGTGAATTCCCGGGACCTTTAGAAAGAAGGGGGAGGGGAGACTCAGATCTAGAGCTGCATTCGTGTGTTCCTTATTTATTCAACATTTTTATGGAGTGCGTGCATAAACCTAAATGATGTGCTAGGTACTAGATTGTAGTTAATCAGATGAGATTGAAAACAAAAAAATTAAATCAACCTGCTGAACAATTCCAGCATGTCTGTTTTTAATATAATGCCATTTTCTTGGCAACCTATAAACTAAGACCCTTAGTTTATTTTTTCTCTTTTTTTCTTTTTTCTTTCTTTCTTTCTTTCTTTCTTTCTTTCTTTCTTTCTTTCTCTCTCTCTCTCTCTTTCTTTCTCTCTCTCTTTCTTTCTTTCTTTCTTTCTTTCTTTCTTTCTTTCTTTCTTTCTTTCTTTCTTTCTTTCTTTCTTTCTTTCTTTTTGATGCCAGTACTGGGTCTCAAATTCATGGCCTAGGTGCTGTCCCTGAGATTTTTGCTCAAGGCTGACACTATACCACTTGAGCCACAGCTCCACTTCTGCCTTTTTGCTGATCCATTGGAGATTAGTGTCTGCTTTCAGGTGAGAGACACAAGTGTTCTTTAAAAGTTCAGTTATCATTCTATAAGAATTTATACCAGTTTGGAGTTCTTGATTGTTTTCGTTTGTTAGATCATTTGTTTTTTGGTTTCTGAGGATTGAACCCAGGGCCCTCACATGTGCTAGACAAGTGCTCTACCACCAGTTTGGAATTCTTACACTTTCAGTCTATTTATGTTGGTAATTCTGAGGCTGTAAGAAGTAATTTTCTCCAAGTCCCACAACTTGTGAGTAGGTTCCTCCCATTGAGTAACACAGTAGACTGGATCCTCTGTGTAATAAGAAGCCATAAGAGCCAGCCTTGTGTTAACCCTGTGATAACTTTACTGGCTGAACAATGGCTTGGAAGCTAGATGGGTTTGGTGGTGCACACAGCTACTCAGGAGCCAGAAGCAAGAAGATGGTGAGTTTGAAACTCCATCAAGTAGTGCATTCTCTTATTAATTCAAGAGAGAAATGATGATGGCTACAAACCGAATAGAATGAGAAGTGGAAATACTTAAGATATCTTCTGAAAGTAGAACTAGTAAGACTTATTATTGCTTTGGAAGTACAGGTAAGGGATGAGGTTTCAAAAGGGATTCTTAGTTCCTGGTAGAACAATTAGGCAAACCTTATTGGCTTAAGATGAAAAGCATTGGCTGTGAAACCATCAGGGGACTGAGTGGACTGCAAAACTCTTATTTTTAGTTGCAAAGCTTAGACTATCTCTAATACAGAGCGATAAAGTAGGAGTGGGATATGCAGATGTTAAGCTTAGAAAAAGATCTGTATTAAAGGTATGAATGTAGAAGACATTAGCATATAGTCTTTGACCTTAAGGGGATAACTCACTTATTTGAGGGTACTAAACTCAACACTGAAGGAGAAGTAGTAAGTGTATATTCAGGTACAGGTAGTAATAGACTCAAAAAAAAAAAAAGAAAAATAAACAGGGGGGCGCAATGGCCCATGCCGGTGATCCTAGCTACTCAGGAAGCTGAGATCTGAGGATCGAGGTTCAAAGCCAGCCCAGGCACTAAAGAATGGGACACTCTTATGTCCAATTAACCACTAGAAAACAGGAAGTGGGACCATGGCTCAAGGGGTAGGGTGGTAGCCCTGAGCTGAAGAGCTCAGGGACAATGCCCAGGCCCAGAATTCAAGCCCCATGACCAACAACAAACACACACAACACATACAGAGAGAGAGAGAGAGAGAGAGAGAGAGAGAGAGAGAGAGAGAGAGAGAGAGAGAGAGAGAGAGAGAGAGAGAGAGAGAAAGGGACCAGTAGTTTATACTTATAATACTAGCTGTAAGGAGGCTGAAATCTGAGAAATAAGATTCAAAGACAGCCTGGGCAGGAAAATCCATAAGACATCTCCAATTAACTACCAAAAAGGCCAGAAGTGAAGCTGTGGCTCCAGTGGTATGATGCTATCCTTGAGTAAAAAACCTCAGGGACAGTGTCCAGGCCCTAAGTTCAAGCCCCAGGACCACTGACACCTCCCCCCCCACGCACACACAGAAACAGTGCCATGGGAATCTTAAGTGTAATCATCCCCCAACCTCAGGCAGTGACTGATTCGTTGCCAGTCCTGGGCTTGAGCTCAGGGCCTGAGCACTATCCTTGGACTTTCTCAAGGCTAGAGCTCTACCACTTGAGCTTCAGCACCACTTCTGGCTTTTTTTCTATGTGGTACCGAGGAATTGAACCCAGGTATTCATGCATGCTAGGCAAGCACTTTAACCACTAGGCCAAACTCCCGGCCCTTGTACAGTGTTTTAAGTTATTTTCTCTAGTGCTGAAGATGGAACTTGCTAGGCAAACCAACTACTTTTAGATCCTCAAATATCAGCATGAAGCATAGCTATGAGCTTTCTGGGATTCTTTGTGAATGACAAGGTCATACCTTCCCATACATCTTGAGATTATTGTGTTGCCACTGCTTGATGACTACTTAGGGCAGGACAGCCATCATCTCCCACTGAACCACAGAGAGCCATTTGCTAATAATGTGGTAGAAATAGGCCCAGCTCATCAGAACCGCTGATGAACCATTTTGTGTCCATCTCTCTGGCAGTGAGATGGCAGCCTCCACCTATTCTATTCCATTCAGATGATAAGTAGAATTTGCCTAACCCACAAGGCATTGTCTGTCTGGAGCTCTGAACTCTCCATCCATCATTTCTCCTCACCATTGCCCACACCAGGCCTCTTGTATGCATCCTATCTTCCCTCATTTGGCAGAATGGTAAGAAGTCAAATAAGGAGTTTGGGAAGCATTCCAGTTCAAAGGACAAAACACTCTCAACATTAATGGGGCCTAGAGGTTATGCACGCCCATTTGAACAATGTATATTCCACAATGCTAAAAAAAAATGTTGACACCTTTCCAGAATTATCTTCTGCAGTGCCTGACTTTATAAGCTGGATTTGGCTAACCCTTAGCATCATCATTCTCTGTCACTAATAATTGTATCTGAGTGTCTCTTGAGTAATGCATTGCTTTTGGTGTTTAATAGCTTTGAATTCTTGGAAGCTATGTGTATATACATACTTAATTCTGTGGTGCTGTGTGTGCATTTTCAACTAGGAACCAACAAAGTGTTTGTATTTTGAGTCAGGAAGTTAGCATTGGCTATGTGCTGATCCTGTCCGCTTTATCATTCTACAGAAATGAAGATGCTGTCAATCAGATGGCTGTTGGCCCCTTCCCAGGGCCTTCCAGCTCCCCATCCTCCATCGAGGTAAGTGTGCTTCCAGCTCTCAATGCATTAGATGGATTTGTTGTGCCCATTTCCCCCAAATCTGACATTTTCAATGTTTAGAATCTAGTATTTTGAGCACATAGTATTTATCAACTAGCAAGTCACACTATCTAAAAAGAGAGTATTGAGGCATGATTATAAAATAATGTAAAATGATTAGGTAAACATGAGTATAAGAACTTAGCCATGTATTGTTCAAAATTGCAAACTTTCTCAAGATGTATAATTTTGTTCCAATGGAATGTTTTACAATTCATTAGAAAATTCTTTTGTGGATGACTAAATAATACCCTGTTCCTTACCCTTTCAAAATAATTTAATAATAGCTGAGCATGATAGTGCATGCTGATAATTCCATGCTGGAATTTTCATGGGAGGCTGAGATGGAGGAGCATAAGTTCCTGATCTATGTAGTAAATTCTAGGCTAACCTTAGCTACATCAAGACCGTGTCTCAAAATAAATTTCACACACATATACACACACATACTCAAAAGAAAAAATTAAGACTTATAGTCCAAATAATTACTTTAATTCTAAATAATTGCTTTACTAATACTTTGGGGTTTGGTATTTTATTGTTATTGTTGTCTGCGTAAGTTTGGTGCCAGTACTGGAGCTTAAAGTCAGGACCTTGGCAATATCCCTTAGCTTTTTCACTCATAGCTAGTGCTCTACCACTTGAGCCACAGCTCTACTTCTGGATTTTTGGTGGTTAATTGTAGATAAGACCTTCACAAATGTTTCCGCCTGGGTGAGCTGCAAACCATGATTTTCAGATCTCTACCCTCAGTAGCTAGAACCATTTCAGGGATTTCTTCTTGGGTTCTTGGGCTTTCTTCCATCAGGACTGTCTGCTTGTCATCGTGTGTCTTCTTTAGTGTGTACCTGACCCTCTGTGCCTCCTGTGTTCCTCGTGGGGGAGGGCAGGGCACACAGCATGGCCAGGCACAGTGCCCTCTGTCACACAGCCTTTAATGCTTTCCATATATATATATTTTCATGTCTCTCTCCCATGAAAAGAGAAGACCATCATTACTGTCACTCTACAATAGAAGAGACTGGGGCTTAAGGGGCTAAATAATGTTCCCATGTGCCCCAACAATTGTGCAAGTCAGTGTCAGCTTCCTGTGTGTACCTGGATGTGTAGAGAGCAAGGAAGTCATGTACATAGATCGTTTATAATGTTCACTACACAAACTAGCATTCAGTAAGCTAACACTTCTCCAATTAATCAGAAAAAAAGGCTGTGATAAAGGTGTGATACAACATGATAGACTATTATCTTCGAGCAGAAAAAGTCAAACAAAGCCCTGAGTTCAATTCCCAGTACCACCACACAGACACACACACACACACACACACACACACACACACACACACACACACTAATTACATCACCATCACTTGTGCTTCAAATCCTTTTCTCTAAAAAGCAATGCTATTTCCTTGACTATGGCTGTAGTGGCCATTAAAGTAGGGGTGTTCCCCCCTCTTATGAGTGATATGGCAGTGTCTGGGTGTGCTCTGGTCTCTGACCCCGGCCCAGTCCCCTCCCAGTTGTGTGGCCTCTCTTATTCTGCCTCCCTCCTCCCTTACATCTATTTATATAATCACAACTTCCAGGAACTCTCCCAGTGTGCCAGGAACAGTGCTAAGCATGATTAAATTCTCCAGCCAATCCCCAAATTATTTCTTTTGGATGTTTAAGTATCACTTTTATCTGATATAAAACTGAAAGAGTGCATTTAAATCATGACCAAATAGATCAAATACAGCTCATCACTATTAAGTTAGACATGATAATAATAATTTGACGTAATCAATTGATACCTCTATTATATACTAATGATACCTCATCATATTTATTCCTTTTTTTAGTAATATTTATTGAGCTCTTTTCCTCTCCCCACCCCCCAAGTCCTGGTCCTTGAACTCTGGGCCTGGGCTCTGTCCCTGAGCCCTTCAGCTCAAGGCTCCCACCTTACCCCATGAGCCATAGTGCCCCTTCCAGTTTTCTAGTGGTTAATTGGAGATGAGTCTTATAGACTTTAGTGCCGGGGCTGGCTTTGAACCACAATATTCAGATCTCAGCCTCCTGAGTAGCTAGGACTACAGGTGTGAGCCACCGCTCCCAGCTTCTTTTCCCTTTTATAAGCCTATTTTTTATTAGCATACAATCATAGGATAACATGTTTTGAGCTCTTATGGGGTGTCTGTCAGGTACTGTTCCAGTCATGAAGGGGGTAACACAGCAAGGTTACTTCCTGCAATTGAGTGCTGTAGAGTGAAAAAAAAAGATGCTAACTGAATTTCAACCAAGGAGTCAGATAATATACTTCTCAGATCAGACTGGCTCTGCCAATTAACTGCCTGTTGGGCACATGACCTTGAGAAAGGACAAATAACTTCCCAAATGCTTGTGTTTTTTTTCTGTAAAGCCAGGTTATTAGCCTCTCCCGCATGTGTCAAAAAGAGTTATGTGATAAAGTAGTAAGTGTGGGTAAAGCTATTTTATAGTGTATGCAGTTCTATTTATAATGGTTATTCGCATTTCTACTGCAGTCTTCCTGCTGACTGAATATCATTAGAGTGGTTGCAGGGCACAGTGAATAAGAACAGAAGCTCAGAAGTCTGTCAGATCCTAGCCTAATCTTCATATCCCCTCATTTACTAGCACACTGAACTTAAGCCAGCAAAGCCCAGCATGTTGGTTTCTCCATACTTAAGGTGTATTTGATAATAATAATAGTGTGGATTGGCTGGAAAACTAAATAATGTTTGTAGAATGCATAGTACTGTTCCTGATACTCAAGAAAAGCTTCAGTGGTTGTGATTATGTGAGCATTATGAGAGCACAGTAGAATTCCTAGCCTCTTGTGTTCTTTTCAGAACAAAATTTCTTCCATTTATTTATTTATTTTTATTTATTTATTTATTGTGAGTCATGGGGCTTGAACGCTGATTACTTGGGTCTGGGCTCTGTCCCTGTGCTCTTCAGCTCAAGGCTACCATCCTACCCCTGAGCCAAGCCACACTTCCTGTTTTCTAGGGGTTAATCAGAGTCTCAGGTTCTTTCCTGCCTGGCCTGGCTTTGAACCTGACTCTCAGATCTCAGCCTCCTGAGCATCTAGGATTACAGGCATAAGCCACCATGCTTGGCTCTTCCTTTTATGTTTGTTTTTATTATCTTCATATATACCACGTATCTTTATGCTTTCTTCATCTCCCCATTTTGAAGATTTCTTCTTTTTAAGCATCAACTAATAGTTTGCATTCAACCATTTGAGTCATGCCTCCAGAATGGCTTTTGTTATTTAATGGAGTATTTAAAATTTTTCTGCCCTTGCTGTCCTTGATCTTTTGTCCTCCAGATCTCAGCCCCCTGAGTAGCTAAGATTATAGTTGTGAGCTACTAGCACTGGCCTCTGGCCCATTTTCTTTTTTCTTTTTCTTTTTCTTTGGGGGGGGGCAGTCCTGGGGCTTGAACTCAGGGCCTGAGCACTGTCCTTGGAATTTTTTTTCTCAAGTCTAGTGCCCTGCCACTTGAGCCACAGCACCACTTCCAGCTTTTCTGTGTATGTGGAATGATGACTTGAACCCAGGTCTTCATGCACTAGGCCAAACTCCCAGCCTGATCCATTTTTTTTAAGCCAAGTTATTTGCTTTGTTTCTATTGTTCAATTTCCTTGAGTATTTTCAGTATCCATACCTTATCAGATGGACACTTTGCAAATCCCAGTCTATGGGTTATCAGGATGTCTTTCTTTCCTTATTGAACTGATTACTCTGTTACTCAAAAATCCTTAGTACTTTCTAGCACCAATAGATCATGCCTGTAATCCAATAATCTCAGGAAACTGAGACCTGAAGATCACTGTTCAAAGCCAGTCTAGGTAGCAAGTATCTCCAAGTAATCAGCAAAAGGACAGAAGTAGAGCTGTGACTGAAGCCTTGATTGAAAAAGGGACAGTTCCCAGGTTGTGAGTTCAAGTCCCAGTACCATGCGTGTATGCACACACACACACACACACACACACACACACACACATACACACACACACACCAAAGTTTTTAGTACCTTCCTTTTGTCTATCAATATTGTATCTTCATTAAATGTTTACATGTATAACTACTAGTGGCTTTCTTCACAATGCATAAGGAAAGCACTGAATAATACACCTGTCTTTAATGACACATATGTCCTCCCCCCACATACACACATGTGTATGCACATACATACCTTATATCTTTGCTCCTATTTCTTTTTCTGTGTGGGTTACCCTCTTGCCTGCCCCTCAATCACCCAAACCTATCAGCTCTTTGAGGAAGTAACTTTTGGAAGGCTTTTGTATTTAGCCTGTTCTTCCTGAACTATATAGCAAGTTCAAGTTCAGCCTGGACTACAAAATGATATCTGTCTTAAAAGCAGAAAAATTAAGTGTACATTTAGACAAAACATGAAAATAGCACAAGCAAAGATACAGAAGGGGGGGAAAGATATGGGGGAGGAGAATAACGAGAAGAGAAAGGGAATAAGAGAATATAGACTGAGGTCAAATGAGGGGCTCGAGTTTGACTGTCAGAAGGTTTGAATTCATGCTTGAGGCACTCAGAGCTGTTGAAGACATTTTGGACAGTGGCATGATCTGGTTAGGGCTCCATTTCAGGTAGAAGAGTAGAATTGCAACGTTAAAGATGTCTCAATGAAGAAGACTCAGGTAGGAAGCTGTGACAGAAGCCCACTAGAATCTTAAGTTGTAGCTGAGGCTGTCTAGGGAGAGGGCTTGCAGCAGAATTTCTCTTGTGTCCCTCCCTCCTGCTTTGCCTTTCTGGAATTCTGAGTATGCTTATCATTTGAGGTAGAAGAGAGCAATTCAATTTATCACATCTAGTAAACACAGCTTTATAGAAATATTTGTGAGAGTAATCAGTCATGGTGTGGTGCTTTTAAACTGAGAACTGGATTTGGGAAGTAGGAGGATAACATGCTTTAAGTCAACAGAAGGTTTCTTTTAAACAAATGATGGGGGGGGGGGTTTGCGGGTCCTGGGGATTGAAGTCAGGGCCTTGGTCCTGTCCCTGGGCTTTTTAACTCAAGGCTAGTGCTCTGTCACTTGAACCACAGCTCCACTACTACTCCCCGGTCTTGCAGCCCTCTGTGACAGGTGGTTTGAAGATCAGCAGCACTGGAAGGGTACATTGGCCATCCGGTTCACATACACTGAATCATCCTGGGTGTCAGTGCCACCGCCCATCTGCCAGATGGCCCTGGAGCCACTGGGAGATGCTGCAGCCGTGGGTGTCATGCTGCTAACCTGTTTCCCAGCCTGTCCTTGGCTGTATGCTGTGTCCTAAGCTCTTGGCTTGTGGGGTGTTTTGATGAAGCCTCCTTGCGGTATGAGCCATTCTGTTCTCAGAACAGAATCCAGCCAGTTGTTCTGTACCTCCCCTCTCCACCCCCCACCCCAGCAGCCTTAGCTCTCCCAGAGAGTGAAGAGCTCATCCCTAAGCTTCCTTTCTGCCTGGGTCTCCTCCATCACACCTTTCTCAACAGAGTCCTGTCAGGCTAAAAGCACGAGATAATATGGAAGGATTTGGAACATCATGCCGGGAGAAAGGGCATGAAGCGAGAAAGACAGCAGAGGAATGTGGAAATGAATATCAGTGTGGGCTCAGGTGATGGGAATGGATGAGGAATGGTGTTGAACTCAGCCATCTCTCCTCCTCAGAGATCCGTTCTGTGTGCCCATCATTAGGATTCAAAGAGATGATAAGCAAGTGACCAAAGAGGTTCAGATAAAGTGTTAGATGACTTTAGAGGAAGAAAGGATGGCAAACAAATGAAAGGCAGATGGACACACACACACACACACACACACACACACACACACACACGTGTATCATCTGCTATCACCTGGGAACATAAAGGTAAAGGCCATTTGCAGGGTTACTCCCTCTTTAACCTCACAGAGTATTTGGGTCCCACAGTCTCCCCATGGCCCACAGAACCAAACACAGGAAACAATTTGGTCATATAAAGTTTTCCAAAGCCAGATGCTGGTGGTATCTCATACCTATAATCCAAACTACGCAGGAGGTGGAATCTGACAATTGCCATTCAGTGCTAGCCCAGGCAGGAAAGCCTATGAAATTCTTCAGGTGAATGCCCAAAAAAGTATAGCTGTGGCTCAAGTGGCCCGAGCAGAAAAATCTCAGGGGTGGCACTCAGCTGTGTTGCATGTGTATGCCAAGTTTGGGGTGGTGTGGGTAGAGAATGACAGCTGTGTTCTTTTCTTTCGTGGCACACAGGAGCAGAGTGGCCCTGAGGCTGTCAGTAGTGAGGAAGATGGTGGTTCAGAAGTTGGTATTAAACCACTGCCTGGAAGTGAGAGCTCCCCACTGGTGAGAACTCTGCGTGTCTTTCATCTAAGCTCTTGGCACTCTGAGTTGTGTTGTTTGGATTTTGTATGACCTTAGGGAAGGTCCCCTGTTACTGGCTTTGCTTCCTTGGACATCTTGACCTCCAAGCCAGGAGAAGTTTTCCATGTAGCAAGATGGCTAAGTGTCTTCCCCAGCACACTTGAGCTGTGTGTAAAGCAATCACACTTGGCCCTGTTTTCTGCTGTTCAGTTGGGGTTGGCGTTGGTCAGTAGCCCCCCACATACTGCTATGGAGAAAATAACTTGTTTGTGGCTCAGATGATGGTTTGTGAAAATGAGCTGCGATTGTGAGAGAGTGGAAACAGGAGGCATCTGGAAAGTATTTCGGCAGTCTAGGTGAGAGGCTGTGAAGACTATTTTGAGGCCCATTATAAGAACTTAAAAAAGAAAAAAGAAAAACTATTTGCACAGAGCTCTTCAATTTGCAAAACAAAATTTCATGTGACATCATGATCGGTTCATTTTTTAATCCTAGTTATTTTTTAAATAGTGTTTAGTTGGTTCGTCTTATTAATGAAATAATTCTTTGTAGATTGTAAGGCAGAAATTATTTGCCCAGATATGTAGATGAGACCTTATTTTGTCCCATGAGACATCACAAACCTTGAAACTGGAGAACTGGGATTCCTTTCTGAAAGCTTGCTGATATCGATCATGAGTCCCTAAAATAATTATTTTCATTGTTGGAATATTTACTTAGTGCTTGCATAATGCTCAGAATGTCTATGTTTATATAATATACTCTTTTTTTTCTTTTAATGTGCCAGTATTGGCATTTGAACTCAAGGCTTTGTACTCTCTCTTGGCTTTCACTCCAGGCTACCACTGTACTCCTTGGACCACGGCTCCACTTTCAGACTTTTGATGGTTAATTGGAGATAAGAGTCTCACAGATTCAGATCCCAGCTTCCTGAGTAGCTCACAGACATGAGCCTCTTGTGCCTAACATAATGTACTCTTTTGAGTCAGCAAGCACTAAAACCAGGCTACTCAGAGCCAAATCCCAGTTCTAAGACTATAGGAAATGACCCCTCTGTGCCTCAGTCCCTGCCTATGTAAAATGGATGGGGTGGGGGTGGGAGGATGTTTTAAGAATTACAGAAGTTTGCTAGGTACGGTGGCTCACACCTGTAAATCCTAGCTATTCAGGAAGCTGAGATCTGAAGATCACAGTTCAAAGTCAGCCCAGGCACTAAAAACCATGAGACTCTTATCTCCAATTAACCACTGGAAAACTGGAAGTGGTGCTGCGGCTGAAGCTGAGGAGTCAAGGAGAAGCTCACCCTGGGATCTGAACATGATGATGTCCATCTCATTTTTGTTTAAGTCTTGAGTTCTAATGCAAAAAATACTATGAACCATAATAATTAAAGGCAAATTTGTTTGTTTACCTTTTACATTCATAATTAAACATAGACGTTCAAAAGGACTTTTCATGACATGAAGCAAAATGGAATGTGTCAAGATGTTAGCCTGTTGCAGTCATTTTCATGCTGTTTATCGTGTTAACCTGTGATGCATGTAGTATTAGGCTACTCCTTTGATAAGGAACTGAGTTAGAGGGTGGATCATGCACTTGGTGAGACCCACTCCACAGCTGGTAAGTGACATACATGGCTGGGACTCAAACTCACTTTTTACCCAGACCCATCTCTCTCACCTATGGAGCTTACATGGACAGTCTTGACATGGACAAAATATCATTAGGTAATCTGGTTGTTCAAACAATAATTAGGAATCAGGTATCTTTTATGTGTGCACATGTTATATGCAGGAGATTCTGACTAGGACATCAGAGTGTGTGTGTGTGTGTGTGTGTGTGTGTGTGTGTGTGTGTGTGTTGAGGCAGATTCTTGCTATATAGACCAGGATGGCTTTGAACTTGCAGTTTTACCTCAGCCTCCTAAGAGCTGGAATTACAGGTATACACTACTTGAAATGGGCACAGGTAGTATTCATGTTAACCTGCTGCCTTTAGAATATTTGAGGTGAGGTGGGAAGGAAAAGCAAGTACTGTTGCTTTATAAATGCCTCCTCTGCCAGTTTTCCTTTTTCCATCCTACTTAGTAATAGTAAGATCATTTGAAGGTGACCAACTCATGACAAAGAAGTAAAAACACAGAGAACTAAAGTTAAACGTGGGCAAAGATGGCCGGGCACCAGTGGCACACTCCTGGAGTCCTAGCTCCTCAGGAGGTAGAAATCTGAGGACTGCCGTTCAATGTCACCCAGGACGAAAAAGATCATGAGACTCTGATGTCCATTTCACCACCAAAAAGCTGGAAGTGGAGCTGTGATTCTAGTGGTAGACAGCCAGCTTTGAGCAAAAAAGCTCAGGGACAGCATCCAGACCCCAAAAGGGAGGGACGCAGCCAAGATGCTTATGGTTCCTCCAGGTATAAGATGGCGCATAGCACGAGAGGAATTATGTGAGACCATGGTAAGATCCCCTTCCCATGCAAAGTGGCGGTTGTAACGGGTGACAGATAGTAAGGAGTGCCGACAGCACAGGGCAGAGATGGTCACTCTCCTCCAGCGCTGACAGGATTGCAAAGGCCTGTGAGAGACTTGCTTTCAGTTTTTCCAACTATTTGCCTAGTTACCACATGACCCGCTTTCCCTCCTGGAGTATAGATACAATCAAAATGAAAACACGTCCACCCAGAAATGACCATGTCCATTCTCATTGGAAAATAGAAATCAGAATCCTTATACAAAGGCTCTTATTTATAAAACACAGCTCAGAAATCTTTAGAAAATTGCGTAGGCTAAAAGAAACATCTGTGGCTGGCTCCGGCTGCTGACAAGTGGTGTGTGATATGTGCACTCGATGGAATGTGACACGCTCCTGGACAAGAAAGATACCTCACGTCACGTATCTTTACACTCCCAAGCTCGACACATCACAGTTCTAAGAAATGCATGCCGAAACATGACAGTCCTGGCACATCTAGATTTTATATAGGCAAAGTCTGGTGTGGGTGCCAGCTGCTGTCTCCTAAGCCCCACTGTAGGCATGTCCTATGCTGAATGTTGCATATAAAATCATTCTCGATCTGCATAGCAGACAGATAGCCATCCTCCTTTTTTTGTTGCTGTTGTTTTATTTTTGTTTTTACCTTTTTTTTTTTCATGCCAATATTGGAGCTTGAACTCAAGGCCTGGTTGTTGTCCTTTAGTTTTTTTTTGCTAATGACTGACCACAGCTCCCCTTAAACTTTTTTGGTGATGAATTGGAAAGGAGAGTCTCAGAGACTTTCCTACCCACGCTGGCTTTGAACCATAATCATCAAGTCTTAGTCTCCTGAGTAGCTAGGATTACTGGCGTGAGCCACCAGTGCCTGCTTTTCATCTCCATTTTGGATGAAGGAATGTGGACAGAGTTCAGCCACATACCAAACCAGATGGCCAGTGAGTGGCAGTCTTGAGAGCAGGCAAGTTGTGTCTGACAGCCCTCTTCAAGACCTGAGGAGGTGGGTCTGCCAGACCGCTCGCACATGCATTGTTGACCACACCAGCATTGTTGACCGCAGGGAAGCGTGACTTTTCAGGAAGCACATTAACAATTTTTATAGAGATCTTGACCCACCAGCACATTTCAAGGAAGAGAATGCGGAGTTCCCTAAGGCACTGGAGGAACAGAGTAGCAAACGCCCGACAGCTGCCGTGTGAACTTCCATGTCACATCAGTTGAATTCCACTCTGAAATGTCTAGAATCTTCTCATTTTCTGGTTTGGGGGGCTCACGGGTCTGAAGGATATTTTTACAATGAAAGACAATGGTGAAGACAAACGCCACTGACGGTCTGAAAAAAAAAACTTCAAACAGTTCTGAAAAACTGTGAAAGAAAAAAAAATCCAAACTATTCCGGAGGCTGCTGCACGGGAAGACTTGCCATGACAAGTGTTGCTTGACATGCACGCTACACCGTTGCTAGGCAGTTGCACAAAACGGGGCGCGAACAAGGGGCACATCTGCTCAGGCCGTTTCTAGCAGGGTGCCCCTGGGCTGCTAGCCAAGCCCTGGCCTAATGCTTGTTTTGGAAGATTCAGATGGTGGAACCACTGCTGTTTAAATAGCTTTAAATCTGCACGCAGAGGAGTTATCATTGATAGGACACCATGCTTATGCGATGTCTAAGTCAGAGGGAAGGAAACGAGGCAGGCACAGTCATAAGGTGTGGACCGGGCAAGTGACTGGGAAAAGAAGCTGAAGCATGAGCAGATGTGTGGGAAGAGATGAGATTTGACTTCTGTCCTGTTTGTGGAAATTTGTAAGGCAGGAACACTTTATTTATTTGATCCTCTTCAGCAGGAGCCTGTCACTACAGTGAGCTCTTGTATCTTCTCCACAGAACCAGAATCCATAACAGCACCATGCAGCATTTATTGAGCATTTCTTTGTTTAGGATCCGTCTCCATCAATTCCCCATATGAAATCATTGCCAACCTCACTCTGAAGATGACCTGCTTTAGGCACTGTTGAAAATGAACTTCTAGGCTGGGAAGGTGGCTTAGTAGTAGAGTGCTTGCACAGCATGCATGAAGCCCTGGGTTTGATCCCTCAATACCACATAAACAGAAAAGGCCGGAAGTGACACTGTGACTCAAGTGGTAGAGGACTAGCCTTGAGCAAAGAGAGGCTCAGGGACAAAGCCCAGGCCTTGAGTTCAAGGCCCAGAACCATCCAAAAAAAAGAAAAAAGGAAAATGAGTTCTTTTTCTAACATACATTCCTATCACTTTCACTGCACCAAAATAAAACAAAGCAATGGGGGAAAATCTCCTTTATTTTGTGTTGTGTACCTGGAATTAAGACAATGTACAGATGATTAGGTGAAAGCAGGGAAGAGACAAATCAGTGCCTGGCTGTGAACATTGTCACATTAAAAAGAAGACAAGGAAGAAGAAGAAGAAGAAGAAGAGAAGGAATTAACAGAGACGAGAAAGTGAATTGAGTTTGGAATTTTGACTTTTAAGAGAATAATACAGCATGTGGTTTTTGATACAGATTTAACCTGCCCATTTGGACTGCTGGGCTTAATTAGAAACTATAGGGTTTTGTTTTGTTTTAGGTGCTGGCACTCGATTTTTTTCCATGTATTTTTATTGTAATCAATAGAATTCACCAGATAGAAGGTGCATTACTTCGCAAACATTGATACTGGCACTCGATTTTAAATGTAGTTTAATATTTGTTTCTAATGTTATAGAGGCTTCTTATTAGAGTTTATTTCTGAATAGTATTCCCAAGTGTAAAATCTTGCTCATTTAAAAACAAAAGCAACAAAACAAAACAAGGTTCCTGAACTATATGGGGTTTTTTGTTGTTGTTGTTGTTGTTGTTTTTGCGCCAGTCCTGGGCTTGAGCTCAGGGTCTGAGCAATGTCCTTGGACTTTCTCAAGGCTAGAGCTCTACCACTTGAGCCTCAGCACCACTTCCGGCTTTTTTCCATGTATATGGTACCAAGGAATCGAATTCGGGTCTTCATGCATGCTAGGCAGGCACTCTACCACTAGGCCAAACTCCCGGCCCCTGAACTATATGTTTAAAATCCACTTTTACCCTCCATTTGCACCTCATCAAGAACTGCTGGGTTTCTGGTTTGACTGTTGGAAGCAGGTGTCACTGTGCTAGTTCTGTATTCTGTTTCAGACCTGTGTGGGAAGTCCCTGTAGGAAGTAGGAAACTGTGGGAGTCACCACTGGCCTGTCTTTGGTGACAGTATGCGAATTGCCAATGGCAGAGTTCAAGTGCATTCAAATGTGGGGCATTTTTCACAGCTCATTGTTCTTTATATCTTTCATTTCTGGAAACCTCTTGAGATTTGTCTTGACAATCCATTTTCCTCTCCTGATCATAAAAAAAGACAGTATCTTGATGATCAAATCTTATGTCCTTTGTGAAACACTTTTGGCTTATTCTTCCATTCTCTTCCCCTCTGTGACTAACAGACATAGAGTAACAACAAAAAAGCAATTGCATGACTGCCAGGACAGCAGAAATACAAGTGCACATTTGAACTCAGGTTCATAGCTCTGTGGTTTGATAGTTCACCTTCACACCCAAACCCTGTAATGGTCCACTGAGGAGGCTTGTTATTCAGGTGAAATTTAGCTTGCCTAAAAGGAACAGCTTGTTATCAGATACTTCCTTCTTAAGGTAGAAGGTAGTCTTGCAGTTTCATTTATTCAGCACTCGGGTGTCAAGAAAGCAACGTGACTTCAGAGCACAGAACTTGGGCTTTCTTGAGGTCCTGTCTAGATCCCAGGCATCTTGAAAATCAGCACTGGCTTAAAACTGTCCTCTGAGTACCAAGGGCTCAGCTGTCAAAGAAGTTTATTTGTTTGAATAATTATTGCTTCAAATAATATGAAGACCTGGGTTGATTGTGACATCTTCCAAAGGGAGCTTAAAACCCACTATCTCTTTCAGAAATTAAGCCAGTTGGTATTAAAGCTCTATTGTGTCCCAGGCATGGCACTAACCATGACACCTACACCGAGAACTAACGAGTCTCTACCTTCAGGAAGCTTGCAGAAGTACTGACAGCAATGGCAGCTAACGATGAATTTGCTAGGAGCTCAATGGGCACCATCCTAGTTTATATTTTATATGAGATCAATTCTAAATAGATGTTAAACATCATGTGTTAGGGCTGGGCATTGCTGGCTCACACCTGTAATCTTAGCTACTTGCCAGCCAGGGTAGACAAACCTGAGAATTTTTTTTTTGTAGGTCACGGGGCTTGAACTCTGGGCTTGGGTGCTCTTCCTGAGCTCTTCAGCTTAAGGCTACCTCCCTACCCCCTGAACCATAGCCCCACTTCCTGTATCCTAGTGATTAGAGATAAGAGTCTCACTGTCTTTAGTGCCCAGGCTAGCTTTGAACTGTGAGCCTCAGATTTCAGCCTCCTGAGATTACAGGCATGAGTCATTGTGCCCAGCTTTTGAGAAATTATTATCTCCAGTTAGCCAGCAAAGAGCCATAAGTGGAGCTGTGGCTCAAGTGGTAGAGTATCAACCTTGAGCAAAAAAGCCAGACAAGAGTATGAGACCCTGAGTTCAAACCCTAGTATCTATACCAATATACCATATGAGTGTACAGATAATTGGTATAATGAATGTGTTTATCTGTAAGCATTACATCTACGATTCCAATCCAGTTTTAAAGAAGCAGTTCTTACCTAGATGCAGTAGTTTCTAGTCCCAGCTTCTTAGAAGGCTGACATAGGCGGTTCACTTGAGCCCAGACCTGGGCAACACAGAAAGTCATTCTTGGTGTCAATAAGTATAAAAGTCCCTTGCTAAAGCAATGTTATTTGATCTGGGGCAACTAGATGAGTAGGAGCCAGTCTGGGACTGACGGGGAAAAGATTGCGTGTGTGTGTGTGTGTGTGTGTGTGTGTGTGTGTGTGTGTGTGTGTTTAAAGACTACAGATCAGAAGCCAAAGTCAGTGGTAGACATTTGTGTCTATTGTTAGTCCTGCTCTCTAGTGGTTTTCTGTTACCCAGCTTACTCCCTGCATCTTCTGTTGATGCATTTGAGCCTGTTATCCTAATAGGTATTTTCTAAGAAAGATGGGCTCATCCTATTTGAACTGGAAGTCTTTTGGAGGCAAGTGACAAAACCTCACTTTGACCTTACTTAGACAAAAGGAGAAATTGATTAAATGGCTAACAGGTGTCCTGTCCTCTTCTGATCACCTAACTGCTGGAAGTGCAGGGTTTGCACTCAGCTTTTGAGACAGTTAGAAACTGAGTCCTGAAGCTGACCAGAGCTGCTCTGCTTATGTGTGATTGCCATGTGCTACAAATCTGCTTCTTCAGCATGGTTCCCACACTGCTGCAGGCTCCTACACCTCTGCCAGTGAGGGGCTGGCTGACTCTCCTCCCTTGTGTCCACTCTGAAAAATTTGCAAGATATTCTTGTCTATCTTTGTCTATCCTTGGGCTAGTCCCTGTGGCCAGGAAGACAGAGTGTTCTAATTACTGGGCTTAGGAGAACAGGAGTCAAGCAGCTTTGAGGAAATGTGGGACAAGCACCTCTCATTATCATCTGTCATGCTGGATAATTCCACTGTTGCCTCGGTCTCCATCTCAGGAGCACCTCATATTGGCCAGACATTGCTGTGAGGTACAAGGCATTGTGTACTTTGCTGATACCTATGACGTGAGGCCAACCTATGTGTTATGCAGTTTGTTTCATGGGATGCCATGATTTTAGAATTTGGGATGCTGATGCAAGGGGATCTTGAATTCAAGGACAGCCTAGGCTAGTGACATACTATCTCAAGTACAGAAGGGAAACAAACAAAAAAAAGTTGGCTAGTGCCAGTGGCTCACACCTATAATCCTGACTACTCAGGAGCGAGCTGCAGAGTGCTAGCCTTGAACTAAAGATTTCAGGTGCAGCACCCAGGCCCAGAATTCAAGCCCATGACCAGAAAAAAAAAAAGGATCAAAGCAGGCAGCTAAAGGATAAATACAGTTATTCAAGGAACCTAGGCTACAGCCTTGGCTTCCATGCTGGGGTAAATCTCTCAAGTTGTAAACCAGTACAGAACTGGTGGCTGGATGTGAATTTAACCTCAGTGAAAACAAGTCACTGAGCATAACTGGATCATTCTGTATTGCGTGATTACAAATCGGAGAGGATCCTATTGAGGAATTGGTATGTAAATATACGCAGAAAGAGGAACCAAGAAGAAGGAATGCTCTGTCCAGCTTAATTTTCTGGCTGATTCAGTCCAATGTTGCTTCAGGGATATGGATTAGCTCAGCTCAATTCCATCAACTCTCATTGTAAGCATCTTTAGTAAACATCATTTTCTGAGTACCATGCCAAATGCATATACTACTTCATGTAATTCTTTTAGCATCCCTATAACATAATTACTCCTACATTTTCCCCCATGTCTAGATAAGTCAATAGAAGTTTGAAGAGCATAACTAGTATACCCAGTGTAAGTCAAACTTCTACAAATACTTCATGACGTGAGTCATCCCTTCTCCCATTTCCCCATCACACTGTGAGTGATCTCTCACCCACACCCCAAGGAGCAGAATCAACACATCATCTCTCTGCCCACATTAGTATCTCTCCTTGCTCCTTCCCTCATTCACATCCAAAGGCAGAAGAAGTTCATTCCTTAAGTAAAGTCATCAAAAGAGGCTTTAGGCCATAATAAGAGGATGGACATGATGGGAGACAGACGCAAGTATTCTGAACAATTTGTCAATACTATTTGTTTCGGGTAATAAGCTGCCCCCACCTGTGCATCCAGAGCCTGGATCTCCCCCCTCCTGCCCCCCGCAAAGCAGGACCAACTTAACCTTTCTCTCACACTACTAGCTCTAGCAGATGTGCTGTGGCCTTAATTGAATGTACTAGGGGAAATTTTCTAAAGTATACTTGATGTTCAGTGTAAACACAGACTTAAAGGTACTAGTGTAGCAGCGGAAGAAAGCCTGGCTGCAGTGGCCATCCGAGCATATCTGAGACTAACGCTGGGCAATCAGAAAGGGCTGGACAACATGGGAGAGGACAGGCCTGTGCTCGTTCGTAAGCTAGTCCAGATGGTGAGGGAGCTTTCAGAGCTGGAAGTTTGATCATTTCGTAGTAGACTGACAAAAATGATGCTAATCTGCCGATGTCACCAAGTGCAATAGCGACCTGCAATGCCACTGACAAATTGTACTATGCCTGTTTCAGGAGGACCTGTCCCAGGAGATTAGTGAAGGTGACATGGCAGATCAGGAGGAAGAACTGGAACATTCTACCATCCATGTAAGTCATCACGCTTTGCCATGTATGGTGTACATGGCAAAATCCAGCTCTCTAGTCTTTCAGGCCTACAGGTTTGGTTAGTGCCCCTAGATGAATCATGAAGCCATCCTTATATATCACCATACCTACAAATAGGCAATTTACCTCTCCACACATCACAGACACATGAAGATAATAAGGGAACAGTCCACAGAAACCAGGTGAAACACCCAAACATAGACATGTGGGTTGGCACTGGAATTTGAACTCAGGGCCTGCGTGCTGTTCTCACCTTTTCTTAACACCTACAGTCTGCTATTTGAGCCACAGCTCCATTATGGCCTTTTGGTGGTTAATTGGAGCTAAGAATCTTACTGTGCAGTTTTTCTTGCCTGGGATAAGTTGGAATCATGATCCTCAGATCTCAGCCTTCTAAATGGCTGGGATTACAGGCATGAGTCACCAGCACTCAGCTGGGTTTCCTTCTTACTCCTGATGTCATTCAATTAAGCAATCTGTTACACCTCTGACTATTGTGAGTGCATCCAGGAAAGGTGAAGAGTGGTAGGTGTTCGGTGTTACTGTAGATTGTTCTTCTGCAGGCAGCACAAAGGGTAGACCACATGTTGATGAGCCGAATGAGTAGAAATTGTAACCCTTTTTGCTCTGCTGTCTCCTGTTTCCTACAAGACCACAGTTTGAACATGTCTACAGCTTCTCACCTTCCTCCTTTCCTTCCTCCCTCCTTCACCAAACAGGGAAATGTCGAAAATGGTCCAAGATGAACCTAACCTGCCCTTTCTACTTCTCACACACAAGACATTTCTGAAATGCACCATTATTTTGGAAACACCACAGCAATTTTAAGGCCTTTTCTAGATTCCTCTCTCCTTGTTGACACTCATGTAATTTTCCTTACTTTTATAGGCTACCGGCGAGGTGAAACAGCAAAAGCATTCAACAAATGCCTCTGTCAGTTCACAAGAGATCTCATCCAGTGACTCAACAGATGCCAGCTTCCCAGGTGTGGTTCCTTCCCTGAGCAGAATTTCTTCTCTGGGTCCTGAGAGCAGGAAACAGAGGAGTTATGATGTCTGGTTCTGCACCCCTCTTTTCTTTTCTTACCTCTGGGGTTCTGACAAGATACCTCATCTCTATAACATTTTCTTTAGCCAGGCACTGGTGACTCACTCCTGTAATGCTAGCTATTCAGGAGGCTGAGATCTGAAGATCATGGTTTAAAGCCAGCCCTGGCAGGAAAGTCAGGAAACTCTTATCCCCAATTAATCACCAAAAAGCCAAAAGTGGAGCTGTGGTTTATGTGGTAGAGTCCTAGCCTTGAGCAAAAAAGTTCAGAGACAGCACCCAGGTTATAACTTTTTAAGCCCCAGAACTGACACCGAAAAAATTATTTTTTTTATCTCCACCATTAACATTGCATTAATGTTTCCTATCAAAGTATAAGAACAGAAAGACTTCGCAAATGCCACTTGAAAGTCTCCAAAAGATTATGTTTAGTTCATGTGCGATGTCTTCAAAATAATGATGAAGCCACTTTTTAAACTCCATATAGGCTGATGTAAACTATTTCAAAAGTAGTTCTCAGCACTTAAAGAAACTAATATTTTTATTGTGCTTTCAAATTTCTGGCTTGAATTGTTCTGACTGGAAATTGAAACTAGAACCTCAATTCAATCCTTGAGTTCCTCAAGGGCCAGTACTGGCATCAAAAAAGCAGGAGGAAGCCGGACACAGTGGCTCACGCCTGTAATGCTAGCTACTCAGGGGGCTGAGATCTGAGGATCAAAGTCAGCCCACGCACAACAGGACCTGAAACACTTATCTGCAATTAACTTCCAGAAAACAGAAAGTGGGGCTTGAGTCAAGGGTAGGGTGGTAGCCTTGAGCTGAAGAACTCAGGGACAGTGCCCAGGCGGATATCAAGTCCCATGACCCACAAAAAAAAAAAAAAAAAGCAAGGGAGCGGGGGAGCGCAGGGAGAGGAGAAGTTAATCTCAAAAGAAAGAACATTTGTGTCTTGCTTTCATGCAATATTAATCAGTACAAAAAAAAAGTGGACTCTTCATGGCTACAGTAGAACATCTGCCTAGCAAGAATATGAGGCCCTCCTGAATTTAAGCCTTACTGCCACCAAAAAAGAAAGAAATTGGACCTTTTACAGCACCTGCTTGCAAACTCATAACCTCATATTAATATAACTAGCTTGACAACTTTGTGATATTTGCCTTTTAGATATTCTTTGGTAAATATTATTTTTGTAAAACATTTAGCAAGTAGGTATTATTTTAAGTACTGAACTTAAACTAATATCTTTGATGAATGAATTTAAATTTTAGTTTCTAGGTCAGACATATACCACCTGTTTTTGTTTTGCCTAAGAACTAAAAACAATTTTCACATATTTAACCACTGAAAAATAAAACCAAAAGCGATGTAGGCACATGGCTGTTGCTCTAACTATTCAAGAAACTGAAATCTGAAAATTGCAATTGGAAGCCAGCCTGAGCAGGAAAGTCTGGAGATGCTTATCCCAGCTAACGAACAAAAAGCCAAAAGTAGAGATATGGTTCAAATGGTAGAATACCAGCTTTAAGTGGAAAAGGCCAATAACATGAAGCCCTGAGTTCAAGCCCAGTACCAGCATAAAAAAAAATCAAAAGCATATTTTATGAAAACTGTATGAATTCACATCTCAGCCATCTGGGATCACAATGTATTTGTTTACATCTTGTTTACATTTGTTTATATCTGGCTGCTTTCACAGTGTAATGATAAAATTGAGTGGTGGCCACAGAAACCACATGACCTGTCTGCCAGGAGAGGCTGCTGACTGGTTAGGTTAGGTAATAAGTATCACATGTTTGTTCCAAATAGCAGAAATTCATCACTCCATATTTTAAGTTGGAAAGTGCATTCATTTCCTCATCTACTTAACAAATGTTGATGGAGCAGCTAGTAGGAGCCAGATGTTGCGAAGCAGAGATATAGAGATTGGCTCAGGACTAGTCTGGGAGATGAAAGATGAAAGGCTCTCTCTCTCTTTCTCTCTCTCTCTCTCTCTCTCCTTATTCAGAAGACTAAACTAGTCTGTCAGTAAGAACCATATAAACTTTTTAAAGTAGCCATGATCGCAAGAGTTAGGCCAGCCTAACTCTCACCCATGCTTTTCATGCCATTCTTTAGAGCCTGTCTAGTCATTCTGCCTTGTTCTGAGGAGCAGTGAGTCCCAGGTTTACCCACATGGAAATTCCCTGCCTAGCTTCTCAACTCCACTTGTGTACTCTAAACTCTGTTCCCTTTCTACACAAAGGTATAATTATTGCTCAGAGAACCTCCCCCAGGCTGATCCACAGCCTGATTCTTTATTGTTATTTTCAGCTCTGGGATTTGAACTCAGGTTGGTTCTCTGACACTTGAGCCCTACTTCCCAATTTTGCTTATTTTGGTCTTAAGGACTTTTTCTCTCAGGCTGCCTTGTCTTTTTCTTTTTTTCCTAGTCCTAAGGCTTTAACTCAGGGCCTGGGCACTGTCCTTGAGCCCCATTGTACTCAAGGCTAGCACTCTACCACTTGAACCACAACGCCATTGCCGGCTTTTTCTGAGTGGTTTATTGGAGATAAGAGTCTCACAGACTTTTCTGCCTGGATTGGCTTCAAACTGTGATCCTCAGATCTCAGCCTCCTGAGTAGCTAGGATTGCAGGAGTAGGCCACTGGTGCCCAGCCTTCCTCTACTTTTTTAAGAAAAAGTCTTACCAGAACGACTCCAGCTCCTGAGTGCTGGAATTGTAGGCATATATTCTGCTATCCTCAGCTTTCCTATAATGAGACAGATGAGCAATATGTTAGGTTATTAGCCACAAAACCTCGGTTGTAACTACTCAACTCAGCCATGGTAGTGTGATAGTACCACTTAGGGTTATGATTCCATTACAGCTGTATTTATGGGCCCTGAAATTTAAACTTCACATGTCTTAAGATATTATATTTGGTTTCCATTTAGAAATTATTTTTTTAAAAAAACATTCTTGGTATGGGGGCGGTAGTCTTCAAACTTCTGTTTTTGCACTTGTGCATGGCGACTTCCATGTATTAGCTTGAGTTGGCCAGCAGGTGGAGCTCTGTGTCATCAGCTTTTTACACTGAGTAAGAAAAGAATAGTTCAAATTTAGGTACAAGAAGAGATAATATTCTTTAGAGAGTACTGTCTGATAGAAGTCTCCTGGGACTTTAATATTTTAAGTGTTTTTATTATTGTATTTTTTTTTTGCCAGTCACGGGGACTGAACCCAAGGCCTAAGCACTGTCCTTGGGCTTTCTCAAGGCTAGAGCTCTACCACTTGAGCCACATCACCACTTCTGGATTTTTTTTTCTATGTATGTGGTACCGAAGAGTCGAAGCCGGGTCTTCATGCATGCTAGGCAAGCACTCTACCACTAGGCCAAACTCCTGGCCCCTGTTTTTATTTTTAGTAATCTAATTCTAGTTGTGTGAAAAAACACACATATTAGGAAATAGTTAAATGGATGCTAGTAAACCTTTTTTTTTTCTTAGCCTATATTTTCCCCCCTCTCAGGTTGTAGAAAACTCTTTTCTAATGTGAATATGGCACAAGAATTTTCACTGAAAGCTGCTATAAAATAGGAAGGTAATGGGTAGGGAAGGGCAATAGAGAGGTTTATTCTGATTAAAAATAGAATATATGCACATGAACATACCATGGTGAAACTCCTTGACACAATTAATATACACTAAAAAAATAATAAATGACAGGAGAGTAAAACAGGTAAACAGGGTGGGTTATCAGTATGGAGACTGAAGGTGAATCTGATTAACATACTTTATATGTGCTCATGAAACTAGACCCGGTGAACCCATTGAAATTATTCCCAGGATGGGCGGGGGAGACATGAGGAAGAGGAATAGAGGAGGTGAGGTGGGTGGAGCACATTGTATGCATGTATGGAAATTTCAGCCAAAAAAACTTGTGCAATTAGTGTATGATAATTTTTTTTTTGCCAGTCCTGGGCTTGAGCTCAGGGCCTGAGCACAGTCCTTGGACTTTCTCAAGGCTAGAGCTCTACCACTTGAGCCTCAGCACCACTTCCGGCTTTTTTCTATGTATGTGATACCGAGGAATCGAACCCGGGTCTTTGTACATGCTAGGCAAGCACTTTAACCACTAGGCCAAACTCCCGGAATAGTGTATGATAATTTTTAAAAATCTCCTTTTAAAAAATGAATCCAGAGCCAGGCACTGGTGATTCACCCCTGTAATCGTAGCTACTCAGGAGCTGAGATCTCAGGTCACAATTCAAAGTCAGCCAAGGCAGAAAGTCTGTGAGTCTCTTCTCTCCAATAAAACACTCAGAGAAGGGCAGAGGTGGCACTGTGGCTGAAATGGTAAAGCACTAGCCTTGAGTGCAAAAGCTCGGGGTCATGGGGAGCAGAGTGTACTCTAGTCGTAGAGTACTCACCTAGCATGCACAAAGTCCTGGGTTCCATTCCTTAGTACCACATACACAGAAAAAGCTGGAAGTGTTGCTGTGGCTCCAGTGGCTGAGCACTAGCTTGGAGCAAAAAGTATTCAAGGACAGCACCCAAGCTCTGAGTTCAAGCCCCAAGAACTGGCAAAACAAACAAGCAAACAAAAACCTCGGGAACAGCACCCAAGCCCTGAGTTCAACCCCCACAAAAAAAAAGAAAAAAAGAATCTGTTCTAAAATGTATGAAACATCTATAACTTTTTTTTTTTTAAGTTCAATCCAAATCCTGGGATTTGAATGCTGGGCCCAGGCACTGTCCCTCAGCTTTTCTGCCCAAGGTTGTACTGTACCACTTGAACCACAGCTCTACCTTCAACTTTTTTGAGCAGTGGAGAGGGGGATACTTACTTGGAGATCACAGATTTTCTTGCCCAAGCTGATTATGATCCATAATCCTCAGACCTCAGCTTCCTGAGAAACTAGGATTACAGCTTCAAGCCACTGGTGCTTGGCTTCAAACACTCTTTATTTGTTATTTTATAATGCAGACTCTTTTGTCATAGCATACTTTATTCTGATTATAATATGTGCTTCTATGACCCTAAATGTTTATTCATCTTAAATTTTTCCATATTGATTTTTATGATATGCTTTAAGAGTAAAAATATTTGCGGGGGCAGGTGCAGTAGCTCACTCCTGTAATTCTAGCTACTCAGGAGGCTGAGATCTGAGAATCATGGTTCAAAGCCAGCCCAGGCACTAAAATCCATGAGACTCTTATCTCCAATTAATCACCAGAAAACTGGAAGTAGTGCTGTGGCTCAAGGGTTAGGGCAGTAACCTTGAGCTGAAGAGCTCAGGGACAGTGCCCAGGTACAGAGTTCAAGTCCCACGACCAACGAAAAAAATGTTGTGTGTGTGTGTGTGTGTGTGTGTGTGTGCGTGTGTGTGTGTGTGTGTGTGTGTGTATGTGTATGCTGGTACTGGAGCTTGAACTTGGAGATTTGCACTTACAACATATTTTTTTTTAATAATGGCTGGTACTCTACTACTTGAGCCACACCTCTAAGTCTTACATTTTAATGGTTAATTGCAGATGAGAATCTAATGGACTTTTCTGTGTAAGCTGGTTTTGAACCTTGACCCTCAGATCTCCGACTTCTAAATAGCTACAATTACAGGCACCAGCCACTGGTGCCCAGGTGGAGTTAGTCATTAGTGTAGGAGTGTCTTTGCATCCCTGGGTGAAGAAGGGACAGTAATAACCCAGCCTATTCACTCATAAGGCTTGGCAGGAAAAAAAAGTGAAATGAAACACACATAAAGGTGACACATCCCGGGGTCACAGATTGTGCAAACTGAGCTGCCCCCTTCATGGCCCACCAGTCATTCCATGTTCATTCCCTTTCCAGGTAGTTCCCAGGCTCCTCTGTCAGTGGACCCTGCCACATGTCCCATTGTCCCTGGCCAGGAGATGATTATAGAAATATCCAAAGGACGCTCTGGGCTTGGTCTCAGCATAGTAGGAGGAAAGGACACACCCTTGGTAAGTCTTATTTTGTCTTGTCTTTTTTGTTGGTGGTGTTTTTTGAGACATGATCTCCCTATATAGCACCTATGCTGGCCTCAGACACAGTCTTCTTGCCTCAGCCTCTCAGGTGCTGGAATTATAGATAGGTGCCACCACACTGATGCTGACTAGGAGTGTACATTTATTTTTTCTACCCATTAAGAAATTAAATGGTCTGAAAACCCAGTCTAAACATTCACACTGTGAGAACAAAGGAAGAGATTCTTAGGAGAGGATCACAAGGGCACAATAGCTATGTGCATAAGATCATATAAAATGATGCATATTGAGGGCCAGGAATTTGGCCTAGTAGTTGAGTATTTGCCTAGCATGCACAAAGACTTGGGTTCCATTCCTTAGTACCACATACATTGAAAAAAGCTAGAAGGGGTGCTGAGGCTCAAGTGTTAGAGCTCTAGCCTTGAGGAAAGTCCAAGGACAGAACTCGGGCCTTGAGATAAAGCCCAGGACTGGCAAAAAAAAAAATGATGCATATTGAAATGAACTACAAAAAATGGAAGCAAGAGTTTTTGTGTGTGTTTTTTTAATTATTATACTGTTTGCAGTTTGTGTTTTTCTTCTTTCCTTTTTCCTTTGGTTTATTTCCTTCTGTCACTGTCTTTGATTTCTATACCCCTTGTCTTATGGATGATTATCTAATTTGGGGAGGGGAAGGGGAAGTACAGAAATGGTAGAACAAAGGGTTAACTAGTTCAGCAGTGAAACCCCACTAGACACTGTTGGAAATGAACTAGAATTTAGGGGAGGAGATATAAGCAGGCCAGGAGGGGAAAAACTGGAAGAAAATGAGGGAGGGGATGTCACTGTTCAAAAGAAAATATACTCATAACTGTAACCCCTCTGTACATCACCTTTACAATAAAATTTTTTTAAAAAGAAAGTGAAAAGCAAGCTATGAAAGACAGTAAGAAGACTCTCTACCAGGAGATGGGCATCAAAGCAGAATTGAATCCCTTTTGTTAGGTTTCTCTAGGTAGAACACACTAACCAGCACAGAGATTGTTCAGGCTCAGTGTGGCCCTGAGGCACTTCTGTGAAACAATTGGCATTTTCCACTGCAGGGAGAACAATATGATTATAATACAGATGTGTATCTATATTCATTCAGTTTTACTAGACTATTTTCTAGCTAGGATGCTGAGTGTTTTCAAGCAAAGGCTTATTAGACCATCATGATGCTAGCAGGGGTGAGAAGTATTATAAGAATACTTAGAACAATGCCTGGCACACAGTCATTGTTCAGTACGGAGAAACTATCATCACCATTACCCATCATCAGCATTATGAGTGATGGAGAAAACTCTTCAAGCCCAGGAATTAAGGCTTTTAGTTTATTGATCTAGAATGATAGTGTCTCCTGGAATTGAATTTGAATTATTCAGTCCTTGTTTTGTCATTTACACAGGAGTACCATTAACTTTTTAAACTTCCTAGATTTTTTTTAAAATGTATTCAAAATCAATGCGTATGTATTAAGCAGATGGTGTGTGCATATTATTCAAAGTTAATTTGGCATAAAAGATATAAAGAGGAAAAGACTCTCAACTTCTGTCTTCTGATCTGAGCCTGCACTCTGGTAGCAGTGGTAATAGGGATGGGAAGAACCTGTGTGTTGTGGAACACACAGTTTTTCCTAGAAATACTGAGCACCAGAAGCTGTAGATACTGCAGAATGCTGAGTCTTCATTTCCTCTGACCTGTCTGCTGGCCCTGGTCTTCTCTCCATCTACCCAGCCTGCTGTAGAGCCTGCTCTTGAATTGCACCCCTCCAGCGCAGCGTTCCCAGACTGAATCAAAATATATTCAGAGCTGGGGTTTCTAGACTAAAGTGCCCTGTCTCCTTCAGCATGAGTAAAATATTGTCATTCCAGTTCATTTATGTTCTAAACTGTCCCTCTGCCTTTGCAGGCAGGACATCCTGTGATGTTCTCTGGTAGGAATGGGTAACACCTAGCTCCAGCCCCTTCAACTCCTCTTTGCCTCCTGAAGGCCCCAAGCTTCTCTACATTTCCTTCCTTCCTTCCTACTTACCTTCCTCTCTGTCTGCCTCTCTGTCTGCCTCTCTCTCTCTCTCTCTCTCTCTCTCTCTCTCTCTCTCTCTCTCTCTCTCTCTCTCTCTCTCTCTCTCTCTCTCTCTCTCTCTGTTAGACATGGGGCTAAAACTAAGGGCCTGGGGTATACTGTCCCTGGGTTTCTTTTGCTCAAGACTAGTTCTCTACCACTTGAGCCACAGCTCCACTTTGGGCTTTTTGATAGTTGATTAGTGATGAAAATCTCATGGACTTTTCCTGGCTTGGAACTGCAGTCCTCAGATCTCAGCCTCCCGAGTAGCTAGAATTATAGGCATGAGCCACCAGCTCCAAGCTCTTCTCTACATTTCTTGTTAGGTGGTTTAGAACATGATCTGCCAGATTTTGTCATTGAGGAAGGAGGTGTGACCTCTGTTTGTAGATACATTTGCAGAATATGATCTAGGCTATATTTTTTTTAAAAAAAAGAATTAGTTATTATAAAGGTGATGCACAGAGGGGTTACAGGTACAAAAGTTAGGTGGTGAGTACATTTCTTTTTGCTCTCTTTCTCTCAGGTTTTTCCTCTGGTCCTCACCCATAAGTTATATAGTTGATTATCAACATAGCATCTAGTGAGTGCCACTGCTGCATTTGGCTCCATCTTTAAATTACAGAATATAGAATGCTTTTAGCAATCCTGACTCATGGGGGCTTGTGATAAGAATGGGAGATTTTTATCGACAATAGAGGATGGATTATAAGCTATCCTTTCCAAATTATGGTCATTTGGGGAATAGTCAGAAAATATGGGTGAACACTGAACATAGGCACTGACTTTCTCCCTAGTACCAGTGTCTTCATTTCCAAAAGATACTTCCAAAGTCCTAAACAAATTATGTAACTAAAGCTATATTTGAAATGAAGCAAGGAAATGACAGTTTAGAGGAGTTCTATACCAAATTCTCTCATTAAAAGTTAATTCTCCAAGCAGGCAGTGGCTCATGCCTATAATCCTAGCTACTCAGGAGGCTGAGATCTGAAGATCACAGTTCAAAACCAGCCCAAGCACTAAAGTCCTAAAGTCCATGAGTCTCTTATCTCCAATTAACCACTAGAAAAGGGGAAGTGGCACTGTGGCTCAAGGGGTAGGGTGGTAGCCTTGAGCTAAAGAACTCAGGGACAACGCCCATGCCCAGAGTTCAAGTCCCACAACCACAAAAAAAAAAAAAAAGTTAATCCTCCAATTTCTCTTGGGAAGAGGATCTATGAGTCTTTTCCCTTGCTTCACAGAAAGCAGCACCCAAATGGGAGACAGAGGAATTCCTGCAGATGAGTTGTGGATTTTGTTTTCACCTTTATTGGTAATAGGATTTTACTCTGCGGGAATTGCTTATATATTCCTGAAGGAAATGTGAATGAATTGCTGAATCTTCACTATTAGATTTTGGTGGGCTGTAGGCTACTGGCCTCTGGACTCTCACCAGGTTGTATCCACCTTTAACAGCAACTTGAGCTTCATAATATATAGTGCTGCCATTGAAGATCATAAATCCCACTGTCCTTGGAAGGATAAGCACCACTTAAAAATGAGAGATGGGACACAACACAGCTTTTATTTCCTGACCTCACAAACCTCATCAAAAGCCATAAGTCAGAGTCACAAGAACATATATCAGCCTGTCTTCTTAGGGAGGCAGAAAAGCAGGGAGTGGAAAGTACTTCCACTAATAAAGCCATCGTCCCCCAGTGTTCATTTTCCTGTCCTTATTCCTTTCCATATTTGGACATGGAACCTTTCTGACCCCCTGGGTCACATTTTCCAATCAGAGGAGTTGCATGTAAATTGTGTTCAGCCAGAGGGCGTTCACAGAGATGAGAGTTTGTGAGCAGAAGTTTGGGGGATGAGAAGTTCCCCCATACCCGGGGATTACAGTATGTGACACAATCTTACTCCACCTCTGGCAAAGTTCTGCTCCAGTTCTCCCAGGTTGGAGTTCTATGGCCTCTTTGTTAGGAGGTCTTGGCCATCTGCACAGGCATTAAGTGTCTGGGACCTGCTCTTGACTGCACAGTCAACCCTCTCTGCAAGAAATTGTTCCTCTTGAGCCAGAACAGATGGTTTCTAATATCACAGACGGAGACGTGATGCATGCAACCATCCTGGTTGTGTTTGCTGCCAGCCGTTTGCCTTTTAAAGTACAGAGGTAATGAGGTGTGCCCCTCTGGATTTCCACACACACCTGGACCCATCCTCTGCTGCTCTGTCTACAGTGCTCTTCCCATGTGTGCCAATGGGAAGGGCAATGCTTCTCTCGTAGATCGCATATGTTTGCTCGGGTCCCCTTGGGGCTCAGCACTTAGCTGAGCGTGGAGGAAATAAAATGAAGTGACATACTCCTGTCCTCAAAGAGTGCACACCTGTGTTTAGTGTCTCTACCTCCTGAAATGTTTGTTGGCTGTTGTTAGGGATTAAGCACGGAAGAAATCTGATTTGGACTATAGAGGCTCTGGAAGGTAGGGAAAGGTAGAGCTAGAATTAGCACTTTCTAGATTTAATTAACATAGGCTATTTGTTATACATTTCGTATAAGCCAGAAGCTAGATAAGGTACATTGTAAAGCAGAGATAATATATGCACACATTTTAAAGAGTTTTTTTAAAATTGCTACTCTTAAGTAGTTGCACAAAGCAGTTACAGTTGCATAAATCAGGTTATGAGTATAATATTTCATTCTCCTTCATTCTCTCTCATGTTTCCCCTTCCATCCCTACCCTCAAGTTACATAGCTCATTTTTTTAAAATATAAAGTACATTGACTATAATAGCTATACCTTCTCACCCTCCCTCCCTTCATTCTTGTGACTCCACTGTCTTTACCCACCCCCCAAAACACATTTTCACTTCCTGGTGTTCATTTCAATAAATACTACTTTAGTGGTTGAAAGGAGTTATGCCTTTGAATTTCTTCTCCAATAGACTTTCCTTTAGTTGGCTTATCTGTATGTAAATTCATTGAGCTTTGTCTATGTTATGCATAGTTGAATGTTAGATTTAGCTCTTCTGTATGAGAGAAAAAAGATGTTCCTCCCATCTATCATTTCAACTGCCTTTCCTCTTCCTCTCCCTGGGGCTTCTTGGGATATTCATTTGTGTACATTACCACAGCTCAGAGGACAGAACCTCACCTGGAACTCTGACCCTGTCTCAACTTTGTGGCCTGATCCTAAGCTTCTCCTTGAGCCCTTGGTGTTCCCTTCTCAGAAATGTATGCTTCCTGATTGGAAGTTCAGTCCTGATTCTATTACCACTGCTCTGAAGAAAGACCATAAGAATCTAGACTCAGCCTTGGGAATTCTATATAAGGAAGTATTGGAGATAACTTGATTGTCCTGAATTACTGGCAGATTTGAACTGACCTTCAAATTGAATGATGCCATGGGAAAAAAAATTAGGAGAGGGTCTCCACAACTCTCCCCGCATTTTCCTCTCTCTGGATTCCACTGCCAGATGCCCCAGGCTGTAACCAGGAGGCAATGAAACAGAGTATGATGCTGAGTCTTGAGCATATAAATCCCAGGTTTTATCTATAGGCTTTTGACCTGTGATTTAACCTTCCCAAGTTCAATCTGCTGCCTTCCAACAACAGTGCCCCTGACAAAAATCTACCCCTAAGCTTGGCCAGTTCTGGTGCTTAGATTCAGAGTCTGGGCACTGTCTCTGGGCTTTTTTTTTTTTTTTGCTCAAGACTAGCACTCTGACCCTTGAGCCACAGCTCCACTGCCATGCTGTTTTATTTTGTATCTTCAGGGCCCCTCATCTAGAATCTTGGACCTGCCGAAGGTGTCTCTGTAGGGCCTCTCTGCCTCCCTGAATTCAAGTACTGCTGGCCTCGTTCAGTTCCTCCATGGAGCCCGGTGCACCCAGTACATGGCTCTGCTGGTGTAGGCCAGTTGGGAGCACTTCCCATCCGCTTTCACTGTAGCTACAGTGCCATACTCAATTCTGGCAAGACTGTGTGGCTGACAAGAGCAGTGTTCAGCACGGGTGGCTCACGCCTGCAGTCCTGGATACCCGGCAGGCTGTGATCTGAGGAGAAAGGCTCATGGCCAGGTTGAGCGAGAAAGTCTATCAGAATTTTATCTACAGTTAACCTCCAAGAACCCAGAGGGAAGTACGGCTCAATTAATAAAGTGCCAGCCTTGAGCAAAAAAGCTCAGAGGTAGTGCCGAGGGTACAATTCTTGGGGGTCCAGTTCTTGGGTCCATCAGAGAGACTGCTGGTACTGAAGCTTGAACTCAGGGCCTAGGCACTGTTCCTCAGCTTTTTCACTCAAACGAAGAAAAGAAAAAAAAAAAAAAAAAGACAGCACCTGGCCCTAAGTTCAAGCCCCACAACCTACAAAGAAAAACAAAACAAAAAAAAGATTACAAAGATTTAAACCACAGGGTATTTTTAGAGTAAGCAGAGTTGAACAGCTATTTTACATTTGATTAAGTGTTTTATTTTGCCATTCCCCTACATTTGAACTTTGTACCATCTGTTTCATGAGGAGAGTGGTTGGCTTTGGCCTATAATCCCCTGCAGCCAAGCTTCCTTTATCATTATGACTTAAGTCATATATTTTTATACAAAACATCTTATTACCTTAGTTTTATTTTAAAATCAAAGCAGAGTTTGAGAAAAGAGTATGAATCACACTGAAAGAATGTTGATGAATAATACCTCTAAATTTCCAGATTTGGACATTTCTGATCCTAAAGAGTATAACTATAAGCAAAAATATTATGCAAGCTGAGTAAAATTTAAATAAATAAGGACCAGATGGAACTATGGAGACTTATAAGATACAATGCAAATATTATCCCATTTCCTTAAGTAAATCTATATTTCAATATGAAAAATTATATTCATACCAATGAATATCAAGTTTTTGTTAAATCAGACTTGGCAAAGGAATTCCTTTTTAAGTAAATATAAAATAGTTTCATGTCTGAGCTGAAGAAAAAGCTTTTCACAGTCTTAAAGTGCAAAATACCTTTATGGATTGTCAGCAATTCTTATATGAGCAATTTTATTTCACATACTACTTATCTGGTAAGTAGTACATGAGAGTTTGCAATTCCCAAGTTTCAGTGTTAGATTACTTACATAATCAATTGTGTGTGTCCGTGCACACAACACACACACACACACACACACACACACACATGCACGCGTGCGCACGCGTGCACATATATAGATATTTTGGGTCTAGTGCAACTGAACAGTTAGTCCATCTGCGTCAAAAGAGCCAATGTGCCTATTGCTGACTTAATGACTTATGTCATCTGTCATTCATTACCTGAGAATGTTTCAGAATAGTATGGTCTATTTTCTTTCTCTTTCAGGGGTTTGGTAGGTACATTTTAGTATCTATATACTTTCTCATTTTTCCTTTTGTAGCAGTTTTATACAGACTGATTGGAGTCCATTCTGAGTTTCTCAGAAAATCTGAGTTATGAACTCTAATTTATTAATATCCTGGATTTCTGAAACACAGGGTTTCAGCTATAGTAGTAAGTAAGCTCTCACCTGCTGGCTTTCCTTGTACAGCCATTGCCCTGTTGGTTTCTGAGCAGAAAACATTATCTGTTCAGTCTATAGAGCTATCAGGCAAAAATTAACATCATGTTGACAAATGCTCTGTTTCTTCCAAAGTAATCATCTTTTACTCTGATCCATGGGAAAGCAGTAGATTTAATACACACTTGACTGTGAGTCTTATTCAAATTTTATTAGAATAAAGGAGTATGGCATTTATTGACTGCATTTTACATCTGATCCTGTATGTACGCTCTTATGAGATGCTAAAAATGAAGCAACCTCTTAATTTTGTATGTCTCATGAATTAATGGGGGTAATGTCAAACACTCAGCATCACACTAGGGAAAAGTTCTTTGTCTAACAGTGGAGAGGATTAGCAACTTTATAGCTCATCTTTAAAAAAAAAAAATTAATGCCAGTCCTGGGGTTTGAATTCAGATACGAGGCACTTTCCCTGAACTTCTTTTTGCTGGTACTGTACCACATGAGCCATAGCTCTATATCCAACCTTTGTGTTAATTCATTGGAGTTAAGAGTCTCACAGGGCCAGGAGTTTGGCCTAGTGGTAAGAATGCTTGCCTAGCATGCATGAAAACCTGGGTTCAATTCCTCGGTACCACATACATAGAAAAAAGCTAGAAGTGGTGCCATGGCTCAAATGATAGAGCTCTAGCCTTGAAAAAGCCCAAGGACAGTGCTCAGGCCCTGAGTTCAAGCCCCAGAACTGGCAAAAAGAAAAAAAGAAAAGAGTCTCACAGACTTTCCTACCTGGTCTGGCTTCTAACCATGATCCTTAGATCTCAGCCTTCTGAGCAGCTAGGATTACAGATGTGAAGCCACTGGCACCCAACTTTTTCTAGGTCATCTTTAAACACTTCTAAATCATACCTTTTTGGCATTTTGGGTTACACCCAGGACCTAGGGCCTCATACATGCTAGAAATACTTTACTACTAATGTCAGCTCAGCCCCTGAATGTCACCTTTGAAAGTAGTACAAAAAAGTGAGGGTATGGAAGTAGTACTGTGGCTCAAGGGGTAGGGTGGTAGCCTGGAGCTGAAGAGCTTAGGGACAGTGCCCAGGCCCAGAGTTCAAATCCCACAACCAGAATTTTTTTTTAAGTGCAGGTATACCAAGTATCACATAAGAAGAATGCATTTTTAAGTTTCCCATGCTTGGGTTAATCAACCCGCTGCTCCTTGGTGGCAAGGACATCCATGTGCGAGGTCCTGCCATCTCAGTCACAGCCACTTTCTGTCTGCCTTTCAGCATATACCAGCTCACATATCAGACCTGGCTCTGTTGTCACAACACAGCACCAGGGAGAAGCAGCAGCAGGAAGGACAGCCTTGTCTCAGTATTCAGGGTCACTGGGTTCTGTCAAGCTGGGGCCAAGACTGAGTCTGAGTCGGTGAAAGCTGCACATTGCTTCTAGGGGAACTGCATGGGGTGGGATTCCGCTTCGCCTTGCTCACAGTGTTTTCAACAACAAACCATCATAGAACTTCGATTTATGTGCATGTCTGTTTAAAGACACCTATGACTATATCGCCGTCCTGTTAACAGTGAACTCTCAGCAGCATCATGTAATCCATGTCTGAGCAAAGCCTCCAGGCGCACGTATTTTCTCTTTAAGACACATCACAGTCGGGCCTGGAGTTTAGCCTAGTGGTAGAGTGCTTGCCTAGCATGCACGAGGACCCGGGTTCAATTCCTCAGTACCACATACACAGAAAAAAGCCAGAAGTGGTGCTGTGGCTCAAGCGGTAGAGCTCTAGCCTTGAGAAAGTCCAAGGACAGTGCTCAGGCCCTGAGTTCATGGCCCAGGACTGGCAAAAAAAAAAAAAAAAAAAGACACATCACAGTCTATTACGCTTAGATGGCATTTCAGCCCAGTGCTTAGGGATTGTTATGAACAGTAAGATCACAAATAAAACAGGCCAGGGGTTTGGCCTAGTGGTAGAGTGCTTGCCTAGCATGCACAAAGACCCAGGTTCAATTCCTCAGTACCACATACATAGAAAAAAGCCAGAAATGGTGCTGAGGCTCAAGTGGTAGAGCTCTAGCCTTGAGAAAGTCCAAGGACAGTGCTCAGGCTCTGAGCTCAAGCCAGGGATTGACACAGATGCAAAACAAAAACAAAAAACCATGACAACAAAACAGGACACGTAGACCACAAAAAGATGACTTGTTTGTCATATGAGAACTGAAACAAGAAGACTGTAATCCAAATCAAGAAGGGGCAGTGGCTCAGGACTCAAATGATTCAACACTGACCATGTCCACACATGACAAGATAGGTACAGGGAGCACTGATTTGGGGTTGCAAATAAATATGAAAAAGAAGGCAAATGTATAAATATGGTATCCGTGAACAGTGAAGATTATACTTAATGAAAAGAAAAAAAAGAACCCTGCATTCAGACTTTAGCTCTGCTTTTTATCAGAGCTTTATACTTGATCTTCCCATTAAGCTCTTTAGCTCCTCTGAGCTAATGTTTCTGCTACTATAAAATGGAACTAATCCTACCTTTTAGAATTGAGAATGATTTTTTTGGTTTGTTATTGGCTTATCATGCTGAGAACCAAACTTGGGGCTCATGCATGCTAGGAAAGTACTACAACACTGATCTACCTCTAGTGTCTTTGAGTTTGAGGAAAAGTGGTTTTGTTTTAAGATTCCCCCCCTCACATTTTATTAGCACATATTAATTTAATGGTATGGGTGGGGCCTCGTGATATTGCCACACAGGCATGTAAATGCTTTGATCATACTCACCCCCTGTTACCCTTTCTTGTTCTCTTTCCTCCCTGAATTAAGTTTTATTTACTTAATTTGTGTGTGTGTGTGTGTGTGTGTGTGTGTGTGTGTGTGTGTGTGTGTGTCAGTAGTGGCACTTGAACACTGGACCTAGGCGTTGTCCCTGAGCTCTTCAAGCTCAAGGCTACCACTCTACCCCTTGAGCCATAGCACCACTTCCAGTTTTCTGGTAGTTAATTGGAGATAAGAGTTTCACAGACTTTAGGATGTTAGTGCCCAGACTGGCTTTGAACTGCGATCCTTAGATCTCAGCTTCCTGAGTAGCTAAGATTACAGGCATGAGCTACATCACCCAGCTTATTTTTTTTATGCCAATATTGAGGCTTAAACTCAAGGCTTAGGTTCTATCCCTTACCTTTTTCACTCAAAGCTATCATTTTACCAGCTGAATCACAGCTTCACTTCAGGCATTTTAGTGGCTAATTGGAGATCAAAGTCTCACAAACTTTCTTATCCAGAATGTCTTTAAACCTCCATCCTCGGATCTCAGCCTCCTGAGTATCTAGCATTAACAGGTACAAGTCACTGGTTCCCAGCCTAATTTTATTTGGGGGCTAACATGTATTTATAGTTTGAGGGAGTTTTACTGTGCTAATTCCATATAAATGCGGTCCACTTTGAAGAGATTTCCAAACAAGGTTTTAAATATATATATATATATACAATTACATACATACATACATACATACATACATACATACATACATATGTAAGCTGAGCATGGTGATTCAATTCTGTAATTCTAGTTACTTGAGAGGTTGAGATAAGGAGGCTTGAGGTTCAAAGCTATCTCAGGCAAAGAAAAGTTCAGGAGGTTCCATCTCAACCAGTGAAGCACCATGGTTTGTGCTTATCCCAGCAGCACAGGAAAACACAAATAGAAGAAATTCAGTCCAGGTTGACTGCCTCTTAATAAACAGCCAGCAAAGAGATAAGAAAAGATGGTGGAGGAACTATGGCTGGGAAGACATTGATCAAAATACATTATGGTCATAAATTGATGTTAAACTGAAATTCCTTTGTACAGTCACTTAAAGATAACTTTTTACATGCAGAAAGAAAAATAAATAGCATTAAAAATGGCTAGAAAAGTGGCACAGGCAGTAGAGCAGCTGCCTGGCAAGTGTTAGGCCCCTCAAGGGCCCAATACTGCCAACACACACACACACACACACACACACACACACACACACACACTTGTCTATATATCTATATGCACCATGAAAGTGTCAGTCATAAAGTAGGTATTGAAAAACTGCTAATGAGATCACCTAACATATAGATATCTAAGTTTTAAGGAGTATACTAGTAAATAAAAGGAAAACTGTACATATGCCATAGTGGTCAAAATTCATAGGAAGGAAGGAAGTTACAAGTTTGGAGACATGGCTCAGTGGCACAGTATTTGCCTAGCATATGTGAGATCTTAGACTGGATTCCCTAGCAGTGAAAAAAGCAATATAAAAATAATTGAAGGGCCAGGAGTTTGGCCTAGTGGTAGAGTGTTCGCCTAGCATGCACAAAGACCCAAGTTCTAGTCCTTGGTACCACATACACAGAAAAAGCCAGATGTGGTGCTGCGGCTCAAATGGTAGAGCACTAGCCTTGAGAAAGCCCAATATTGCTCACAAAAGATTTGGGATGACAAAAGAAGGATGAGAATTATGTTCTTTTTATTATATACTGCTTGAACTCCCAGCTTTCTTGGCTCAAAACGAGATAATATTTCATGGTTTAACCTTCATTTTCTTTGTAAACTCTGTAACTACAGTAGATATCATAAATCAGTAACTTTACCCATGGTATATGTTTTTCAGTATAGATGTATATGCACTTTGGGTTTTACCATTCTGGATGTTATTATAGCCCCTTTGTTGGCTTGGCTTCCCTGCAGAAAAAGCAGCCCACTGAGCAAAAAGGCACTTCTCATTTGCTACGAGCAGTGACAGCCATAACAGAAAACTCTAGTAAGTGGTGTTTGAAAATAGCATCACTTGCCCCTCAAAGGCATAAATATAAACCATGTCTTCTAATAGAAGAAATAAAAGTGCCCATTTTATACAGCACATTTTTAATATTCTTTTGGTCTTTGTGGGTTCTTCTTAATAAGGAGAATTTTCCTCCTAAAAGCAGAGTAATAAGATCTAACACTTTTTTTAAGATCATTGATCAATATAATATGTTTTCCATCTTACATGTGAAATTTAATGGGAAACTTTTCCATAGTTAAAATGTCCTGTAGGATTTTTTTTTGGTAGGCTGTGTGGGAGGGATCTTTTATGGGAATAGCAGAGATTTATGTCAGGGTGACCCAAATTAAGTAAAACATTCTTGCAAGCAGTAAAATTAAGCCTGTAGCCTTGTCATTTTCATCACTATTTTAGCCTATTACGCTTATTAAAACAATCCATTTCATACGTATAAACATTAACTATAAAATGTCATTCTTCTCCAATAGCTCACCCATAAAGGGGAGTTTATTAACATCCTTCCTCTCACCAAAGGCCTGCAATGGATTTTTCTGACACATGGTTTCTCTGTGTGTTACAAGCCTATTGTGACAATAAATTCCTCTTTTGCTGAACGATTGGTGTGTTTATGAGCTACTTTATCTACTCGTTGGCAGCTCAAACTGTAAAGAAAATGTTGATTGATGGGCTGAAGTGTCTGATGACTTTGCCTCTGTCTAACAGTACACTGTTATATGTTATGAAATTCTTTTCCAGCAAGTCAACGTCTAAATCCCTTGGAGGAATTTGGGATTTTTTATGGGGCTCACTGATAATTAAATCTCTCATTCTTGACTCCTTTAAATTGCTCTCTGAGCTAAACTACATTCTCTGGGAATTCAAATGGATTTAGTATCCATTTGTGATGAATCGTCTGGCTAATACTTTAACCATCAGGAAGTTTACCACATCCAGTAGTTGTACTAGAATAAGATTAAGACATATTAACCCTGTTGCCATACCTATCTGAGGCATTTGTACTACATTTTGTTTAACGATGTGTGTGTATACACACACACACACACACACACACACACATGCACTGATACTGCAATTTACGTTTAGGGCCTCATGTTCCCACTTGACTTTTTTCACCAAGGGTGGCCAAGGGTGGCACTCTACCACTTGAGCCACAGATACACTAATGGCTTTTTGCTTGTTAATTGAAGATAAAGAGTTTCATGGGCTTTTCTGCCTATCCTGACTTCAAACTGCAATTCTAAAATCTTTGCCTCCTGAATATAGATAGATAAGATTATAGTCATGAGCCACCAGTTCCTGGCTTGAAACATGGCAGGGGCGGGGGGGAGGGGCTTGAACAGAAGGCCTTGCACACTTTTTAAAAACAACTTTATTGTAATTAATAGAAGGGTTACATTATATTCTCCAGATAGAAGGTGCATTCCTTAACCATCATTGTTACCCCTTCTCATATTTTTGTCCCCATATTTTGGTCGGTCATGGGGCTCGAACTCTAGGATGGGTGTTGTCCCTGAGCTCTTCAGCTCAAAGCTACCTCCCAACCCCTTGAGCCACAGCACCACTTCCCATTTACTAGTGATGAATTGGAGATAAGTCTCCCAGACTTTAGTGCCTGGACTGGCTTTGAACTGTAATTCTCAAATCTCAGCCTCCTGACTAGCTAGGATTACAGGCGAGAGCCACCTCGCTGTGCCATGATGGCTTCTTTGTCTTTGTAACTCTGGCACTACTATTTCAGCCATAGCTCCACCTCCAACTGTTTGGTGATTAACTGACAACAGCAATCTCAGTCTTTTCTGTCCAGTCTTTTTTTTTTTTCCTATTCCTGGGCTTGAATTCAGAGCCTGGGTACTATCCTTGAGCTTCTTTTTGCTCAAGTCTAGCACTCTATCACTTGAGCCACAGCACTAGTTTCAGCTTTTTTCTGGGTATGTGGTACTGAGAAATTGAACTTAGGGCTTTGTGCATGCTAGGCAAGCACTCTACCACTAGGCCACACTCTAGGCCTCTATCCAGTCTTTTCTGTCCAGACGAACTTTGAACACAGATTCTCAGATCTCAGCCTCTGAAGATGCCAGGATTATAGGTATGATCCAACAAAGCCAGTTCTGAAGAAGTAAAATATTGATCTTAGGAATATTAACCCTTAATTATCCCATCTAATACATCACTGTATGTCTCATTTATCTTTCTATGAGCTGAAATAAACATTAGCACATATTGAAGTGTAGGTTTCTGCCTCATGGCCTGGTTGCTTGCTTATGAAAGCAGTTGTGGTCATGAGGAATGTATAGATGTTATTCTTTTTTGTTTTGTTTTGTTGTATAGGATGCAATAGTTATCCATGAAGTCTATGAAGAAGGAGCCGCGGCCAGAGATGGAAGGCTGTGGGCTGGAGACCAGATATTAGAGGTATGTAGTTTTAACTTCTATTTTCTCCACAAAGCTAATTCATATGTCTTCCACTCAGTTGCACCCACACTGATTTTGCTTCTATTTAACAAAGCTTATACCTTGCATTCTTGTTTAGCTTTTTCACTCATGTCTGATGAGTTTTATCTCCATTCCCTGAGAGCTGTTTTAATTAAAAGAAAAAAGTACAATACTGCAGCTGGATTCTTTTTTTTTCTTTTTTTTGCCTCTCCATTATTCCTTACTTAATTCCCTCCTAAAAACAGGCTCACGCCTGTAATCCTAGCTACACAGGAGGCTGAAATCTAAGCATCACAGTTCAAAGCCAGCCCAGGCACAAGAGACCATGAGACTCTTATCTCCAAATAATCACTAGAAAATAAGAAGTGGGGCTATGGCTCAAGGGGTAGGATGATAACCTTGAGCTGAAGAGCTCAGGGACAGCTCCCAGGCCCAAAGTTCAATACCTCACAATTGACAAAACACACACACACACACACACACACAAACACACACACACACACACACACACACACACGGCCAGGCATGAGGGTCCATACCTGTAATTTAGCCACTCAGGCTGAGTCAGGGAGATTACAAGTTGAAGGCTACTTTGGGCTAAATAATAGAAAATAGTAGAAAATATATACATAAATGTATATAAAACTTCACTTTAAGTGTTTTCTAAATCCTGACAAACCTGTGTGTCAGAAGGAAGTCTGCATCCTGTCACGAGCATTTTGATGTTTGTAATGTGGATGAATGTATGGATGAAGATTCGTGGTGTGTGCTCATACCTGTGATCCTAGCTACTCAGGAGGCAGAGATCTAAGGATTACAGTTCAAAGCCAAACCAGACGGAATAGTCCATGAGACTATTATCTCCAATTAACTATCAAAAGAACTGCAAGTAGAGCTTTGGTTCTAGTGGTAGAAAGCTAATCTTGGTGCAGGGGAAACTTAGGGACAAGACCTAGGCCCCAAATTCAAGCCCCAGGACCAAGGCAAAAACATAAAAACAAGCAAAAAACAATTGAAATGCTTACCTGGACTCTCAGGTTGCAGAGTCTCAGTTAGCTAAGTTGTTACAAGGTACGGAGACCAGAATAGCTGAGCAGGAACCTAATCATTGCCGGGCATCTGCTGGGAGAAACTAAAGAGCTTTTTCAATGGTCATGAAACCTTTCAGCAACATTTATTTCTTTCATTGGGTGAACTTAATGGAATAGTTTGATTTTTATGGTGGGCATGTATGATTTTTTTTTTGCCTTTCAGCTTTAATATAGTTCATTTTGGATGATGTCAGAGAATTTTATTCTTCCCTTGGTTCATTTTGGCCTCCCATGATGAAAAAGGAGTTATAATTAGAGGCAGCAAACAGCCAAGAAGGCATTAAAAGGAGAGGCTGGCCAGACTGCAAGCTTCCAGGCCTGGGGTTTCTGTGCAGGCCTCTGGTATGCGGTCAGTGGGCAGGCGTGCTCCCAGCTCATTCTCCGAGGTGCAGGGCAGGGGTAAGAGTGGGGAAGTCAACACAGCCCCTTAGGAAATGGTGGTGTGGTTTTCAGTCTGAGTCAGCACTTTGGGAGCCGGAAAGTGTGTGGGTTTTGTTTTATCCTTCCTAAATTTTCTAATTCATAATTAGAAATAATTATCATAATTGGCCTCTGAAGATAAACAGGTTAAATATTTTTTAAATAGTATAAACGCAGCTCAGCACCAATGGCTCTGGACCTGTAGACCTAGTTTTATTATCTTCTCCTCAAGCAATGGTTCTCCCACTTCCCACAAGCCCGTGGAGGGAGCCCTCCACGCCCCTCCCCTTCTTGCTCTGTAACCAGTATTGTGGGGCACGCACACAGGAGCACTTGAGGGCTGCCCCGTCCCAGGACCCAGCACACCAACTTGCCCCTCAGGATCTGGGAGCTCAGTGATGCCCACAGCAGAGGAGTCCACCTGAGACAGCCTGCATTTGAGCTGACACCTTCGTGTGGGAGCGTGGGAGAAATACTCTTCTAATACTAGAGTTTAATGAAAATGCTTTTAATTAAAAGTTTCTAATTAGAACTTTTTCTGAAGATATTTCAAGGCTTAGAATGTACTCCTTCCTTCCCTGGAGAAATTTTTGTTTTTAATTTAATAACAGGAGTGGTCTCCTGTGCCACCTATTGGCATACAAGGGAATAATCCGCTCAGACCAAATTTTCTTGAGACCTTATTTCCCCCTTTGTTCTGTGGCTTTACTGAGAGAGAAGGCAGCCCTGCCTGGTGCAGCTACCCACCAGCTCACAGGCATAATCCTAGCTACTCAGCAGGTTGAGATCTGAGGATCATAGTTCCAAGCCAGCCCAGCCAGCAAAGTCCATGAGACTGTTCCATCAATCACCCCAAAACTATCTAACCAAGTTATACTAGCCGGGAAATGGCAGTGTGGACCTCTGGCTTTGGGACATTTTCTTGACTCATACAATCAGCTTTAAGCAGCACCCCAAAGTCACCTTCTAAGAAGCCATTCTTCCTTGTCTACAACCATTCTTTTTCCTTTCCTTTTGTTTTTTTTCTTTTTCCTTCATTCCCAGTTTGAATTCAACTTTGTAAGTACTCTACCACTTAAACCACACACTCCCAGCTCTGTTTTCCTTTAGGTTTTTGTTGTTGTTGTTGTTGTAGTTGTTTTTCTAATTGTGGGGCTTGAACCCAGGGCCTGGGCTCTATCCCTAAGTCTGTCTGTGCTCAAGCCACAGCACCACTTCTGGTTTTTTTTTCCGTTTAAGCCCTGGGAATTAAACCCAGGGCTTCATGTATGCTAGGCAAGTACTCTACCACTAAGCCAGAGTCCCAACCCCTGCTTTAGTTTTTTTTCTTTTTTTGGGGGGGGGGGTGGTAATATCTCACACTTTGTGTATGGGCTGGCTTCAATCTTTGATTCTCTTATAATAACTGTGATAACAGGCGTAAACCATCATAGCTGGCTGTTCATTGAGATGAGGTTCTCACTAAAGTTTTGCCCAGACTAGCTTTAAATCCCCAACCTCTCAATTTCTGCCCCTCTCATAGCTAGGTAGGAACCACCACTGTTGGGGGCCAAGTCACCCCATGTCTAATAACTTTCTGCTGAGACAAGGCAAGGTGCAAGAGGCAGGGCACAAGACTTGATTACCATTGGTTACAAATGTGTTATTGTTTATCACTCTCTGCTGCGACCTAGAGTGAGGGTATATTAGCTGGAGGGACTTCCTCAGGAGAGGGGTTTTTGGAGAAAAAGATTTTCCTGTGTCTCCGTTCATGCTCCGGGGAAGCAAGGCTGAGTGCGGGAGGACAGTGGGCCCTCTCCTCTCGCGGCTTGGACTGGTCGGGGTGTGTTTTTCCCCATCCCTCCTACTAGTCGAGGGGGACCGGGGACGAAGAACCCCGACATACCACCTCTAGCATACTGTTATGATTCTATAAGCCCCAGATCCTTATTCTTTAGAATATCAGAATTGCAAAGGCCTTAGAACCAATAGTCACTGTTTAGTGACTTGTGCCATTCTTCTCTGTTTGGCTCTTTTCCCAGCTGTGACCTGAAGGGTTTGATTCCTGGCTGTTCAGCCCTTCAATTTGTCCCTTGTAACAAATTCACTAACCAAGGAAAAGGTAGTATGTAGGTTTATCTCAAATTTCTAGTCTTAGCCAAGAATGAAGTTTTCCTTCACTGCTTTAAAAGAAAAAAGCACTTGCCAATATCAGTATTCGACTTTCTTTGTGGCAGCTAAATCCAGTAAGCCATTTTTTTGTTGTTGTTTTTGGTGGGTCATGGTGCTTGAACTCTGGTCCTGGGTGCTGTCCCAGAGCTCTTCAGCTCAAGGCTAGGCACTACCCCTTGAGCCACCCCCACTTCCCATTTTCTAGTGATTATTTGGAGATAAGAGTCTCAAGGTCTTTTGTGCCCTGGCTGGCTTTGAACTGTGATCCTCAGATCTCAGCCTCCAGAGTAGATGGGATTACAGGCGTGAGCCACTATGCTGGCAATAAAAAAAAGTTTTTTATCCTTGTTTTAATTTTAAAGATGATGTACAGAGGGGTTAGAGTTATATATGTCATGTAATGAGTACATTTCTTTCCATTTAAAAAAATGTATATAAAGGGCTTCACGGGAGTACTTCAGAAATATTTAATCAAGAAGTAAAAGTCAGGTGTGGTGGTACGTGCCTGATTCCATCTACATGAGAGATGGCAGTCTAGAGGATGGTGATTCAGGTTGGCCTGTGGCATAAACAACTTATCTCAAAGATAGTTAAAAAAGGGGGGGGAGAAGTTAGCAAGACCCTGAGGCCCCGAGTTCAAGAGCCAAAATTGCCCTCCTTCCTCCCCACACATGCACATAAAAAGAGTGTGAGGTGTGGCTCAGAGTGCCTGCCTACAAAGTACCAGTCCCTTAGTTCAAACTCCATTACAGCTAATAAATAAATAAGTAGATTAGCTATGATCTCCATGTAACAGAGAAGGAAACTGAGGCTCAGGGAAGTTGCCCGGTTGCCCTGTGGTGTTCTTAGTGCTTTTACTGTGGGCAAACCTTGCTGCACTTCCTTAGATCCCGATTCAAGGAGAGAGCGCTATCTGTTCCATTCAAGAGTGAGGCTTGTCAGCCAGCACAGGCTCACGCCTGTCATCTGACGGCACGGGATGCTGAGGCCTGGACCACCATTGTGTGAAGCCAGCAAGGGCAGAAAAGTACATTAAGACTCAAGCTCCAGTTAACCAGCAAAATAGCAGACTGGAGGTGTGGCTCAAGTGCTAGCATGACTAACCAAGTGATCAAAAAAGTCAAACAAGCCGAAGTTTCTGAGTTCAACTCCAGTATTGGGGTGGGGGGGGGGAGTTGGAGGGGAGAATCTAATAAGAAAAGTGGTTCTAAATACATTGATAGAACACCATCTTTTATTTCCCTTCAACCTCAGTTAAATAAATTAGTTCTCTCCTGCTTTTTCTCCTTCACCAATTCTCTGGCAAGTTTGCAATTGTGTCCATTGCTCTAACCCACTGTCCACATTTACATGAGCTTGCGATGGGTAGGGGCTTTCTCCTTTTTATCTGAAGCCGCTCATGCAGCTGTGTGCTTTGGACATGATGGGAAGTGTCGGGAGGGTTCTCCTTGGATGGATCAAAGCAATCACCCAGATGGGTTGTCGTGTTGCAGGTGAATGGGGTTGACCTGCGGAGCTCCAGCCATGAGGAGGCCATCACTGCCCTGAGGCAGACTCCACAGAAAGTGCAGCTGGTGGTTTACAGGGACGAGGCCCACTACCGAGACGAGGAGAACTTGGATATTTTCTGTGTGGATCTGCAGAAGAAGTCCGGCCGAGGATTGGGCCTGAGCATCGTTGGGAAACGGTAAGGCCCAGCTGTTCAAGTCAGGATCAGCTTCCTCTGTGGTGAGCTCAAGTCCACGCACACCGAAGAAGACGCCTGCTGAACACTAGTGCTGGGATTTCCACAGCTAGGATGTCTGACAGATGACTGTATTTCTGAGTCATGCTTTACGAATGTAATAGCTGTCAGATCAAGGTAGAAGGAGACCACTGTGCACAGCTGTAATCCGAGCTGCTTGGGGGCTGTGTCTAGCAGCAGAGTCATTTGAGTTTGAGACTAGCCGCATTGTGAGTCCTATCTCAAAAAAAAAAAAATAATAGTAATTGTAAGTTCTAGCAACTCAGAATGTTATGCTCCCTTCTAGAGTACAAACAGCTAGGACATTTTTGTAACATTTGAAATATTTAGATCTGAGGCTTTGCAGAGTTAATAAATACTGTCATATCCAAGAAAGAGCTAATGATAGCCAGAGGGAGATTTATGCTGGGCACCAGTAATCTTAGCTACTCAGGAGGCTGAGATCTGAGGATCACCATTCGAAGCCAGCCCAGGCAGAAAAATCCATGAGACTCTTTTTGTTGTTGTTGTTGGGGGGGGCGAGTCATGGGGCTTGAACTCTTGGGTCTGGGTGCTGTCCCTGAGCTCTTCTGCTCAAGGCTACTGCCCTACCCCTGGAGCCACAGCACCACTTCGCATTTTCTAGTGGTTAATTGGATATAAGAGTCGCTGATCCTTTTGTACCTGGGCTGGCTTTGAACCACAATTCTGAGATTTCAGCCTCCTGAGTAGCTAGGATTACAGGTGTGAGGTACCACACCCAGCTAAATCCATGAGACTCTTATTAATAATCAGCCCACAAAAAAAAAATAGAAGTGGAGCTGTGGCTCAGTTAGTAGAGCATTAGCCTCAAGCAAAAGAGCTGAGGGACAGTGCCTAAACCCTGAGGTCAAGCCCCCATACTGGCGCAAAAATAATAAATGAGCATCATGTTTAATTTATGGACTGTGCTCACGTGGACACACAGAAATGGGCAACAGGTGGCTTCCAGGCCCCGAGGACTTGGGAATTGAGGTAAGAAGGCAGCTTTCAAAGTCTACAGGTTTTTGTTTATTTGTTTGTTTGTTTTAGCAAGTCCTGGGCTTGAGCTCAGGGCCTGAGCACTGTCCTTGGACTTTCTCAAGACTAGAGCTCTACCACTGGAGCCTCAGCACCACTTTTTTTTTCTATGTATGTGGTACCGAGGAATCGAACTCGGGGTTTCGTGCATGCTAGGCAAGCACTCTACCACTAGGCTTAACTCCTGGTCCCTAAAGTCTAGTTTTTATCCCCTTCAACTTTGAGACAGAAATTCATGCAATTAAGAGTTTTTAAATAATCAAGGCAGGAGTAAATTTCACAGGGTTCTTGGTAAGTTTTAGGATTTAATGCATAAAGTGAATGTTCTTAGATTCAATTAAGAAAAACTTGGTTGGCCAATCCCCGACTGCTTTGTGGTTTCTGCAGGAACGGAAGTGGAGTGTTCATTTCTGACATTGTGAAAGGCGGGGCCGCAGACCTGGATGGGAGGCTGATTCGAGGAGATCAGATCCTGACAGTGAATGGGGAGAACATGAGAAATGCCTCGCAGGAGGCCGTGGCCACTGTCCTCAAGGTAAGTCCTCCGAGACCACATCTGAAACCCACACAGAACTGCCCAAACCCACCTTGAGTGTATGACTAGAAATTGAATCTCTGATGATTTCAGATGACAAGAAATTGCTTTAAAAGAAGGTTCTATTACCTTGACAAAAATGTAAGGAACCTGCTTTTAGCTTTCTAAGCTAGATTTTCATGCTTGTGAAAATTCTATCTCTTCACTTTTGTCTTCTAAATGTACCTGATGCAGTGGGCCCACATGGAGCCTGGAGCCCTCCCTCCTGCTCTAGACCCTGCCTGGAGCATGTGCTGGGGGATTTTTCCAACCCAGCCTTCCCTTTCCCGCAAGGCAAGCACTGATGATTATCTGAACCAAGTTCTCCATTTTGCCAGTGGAAATCGAAAAGCTGCATTGTACACTACGAGTCCCAAAGCTGTTGCTGGACCTTACAGTGCTTAACAGCAGCATTCAGTTTGGAAAGATGCTGAGGATTGAGTGCCTTCTAAGGGTCTGCCACATAGACCCTCTTCTTCCTCAACTGAAGTGGGTTTGTTGTATTCTGTGCTTCGTAGATAAGTGTGGAGCTTGTAACAAAGACAGAGGAATTGCATGGGCATTCTACCACTTGAATCACAACTCCACTTCTGGCTTTTTGCTGGTTATTTGAAGCTAAGAGTCTCACAGACGTTTCCTGTCTGAGCCGGCTTCAAACTTCAGTCCTCAGATCTCAGCCTCCTAAGCAGCAAGAATTACAGGTGTGAGCTACCACTGCCCAGCTCACTTCTGTCCTTTTTGTCTTCCCAAGTGTGCTCAGGGGCTTGTGCAGCTGGAGATCGGGAGACTCCGAGCCGGTTCCTGGACCTCATCAAGGAAGACGTCGCAAAACAGTCAGGTGTCCATGGCTTCTCAGCTTTGCTCCCTCACTCCTGCTTCCAAGGGGAGAAAGCACCTCATTTTCGTGCTTTCTAATATGCAGCGCGTTCTCCAATTGCAGTGTGTTTTCATGTGTTTGAAATTATAGTGAAGGGTGGAATGGAAATTCATTAATCCCTAGATTTTTCTATGGTCATATTTTTTCCCTAGGACCACTTTGCCCTCCTGCTATTTGTTCTGTATTGCCTATGCACATATGTACACAGCTGTGTTTGCTTTAAAAAATAAAAAAGGAAAGAAAGAGAGAGAAAGAGGCAACATCTGGTGGCAATTTGACCCTCATTAGCACAACATTGTTTTATTCGTTCGATTAAATATTGCTATAAAGTTAACTTGTGAATAGCCACGCACACGTGCTGAGGGCATTAATGATGTATGCCTAGCAGAACGAACTGGGGGGCTTTCTCCAGTGGGAGGAAGGTCCTGGGGGTGACATTCTGTGGGTTAGCAAACATGTTGTGTTTATTTGCAAGGCTGATGATGTAAGTGCTATTTCTCCCTCCTCCCCGCCTGCTGTGTTTCTTTCCATTATAACGGCTGACAAACAAAATGGTAGACTATGTGTTTAACTTATATGGCAAGTATAGAAACCCATGTGAGATGCCCAGGCCCCCTTGGTGGGTTATAGCAGGCCATTTGAGGTTAAAACCATGTGACTTGAAAAATGGATTCTTCCCTAGGATCATAGAAGTAGTACAGTCTGCTAAGTGTGCGTGTGTGTGTGTGTGTGTGTGTGTGTGTGTGTGTCTGTGTACATGCCTTAAGAATTTTACTCAGGGTCTTCACCAAAGCTAGCATCCTATGACTTGAGCCACAATTCCACTTCCAGCTATTTGGTGATTAATTGGAGACCAATCTCTCATAGATTTTCCTGTCTGGGTTGATATCAAACTATGATCCTCAGATCTCAACCTTCTGAGTAAACAGGATTATAGATGGGAGCCTCAGCACCCAGCTCCATGACAGACTTTTTCTTTTCTTCCTTTTCTTTTTTTTTTTTTTTTTTTTTTTAGCCTGGCCTGGGGCTTAAACTCAGGGCCTGGACACTGTCCCTGAGCTTCATTTTGCTGAAGGCTAGCACTCTACCAGTTGAGCCACAGTGCCACTTTCTATTTATGTGGTACTGTGAAATCAAACACAGGGCTTCATGAATGCTAGGCAAGCACTCTAGCAGTAAGCCACACGCCCAGCCCCCATGACAGACTTTTGACCTATAATTGTGACACTATAAATGTATGCTCGTTCTGAGCCATTGTGTATATGGTAGCTAGTTGCTGCCTGTAATCCGAGCTACTCATGAGATCTGAGGATTGCAGTTTCATCCAAGCCAGCCTGGTCAGGAAAGTCTATGAGACTCTTTATTTCCAATTAATCAACAAAAAGCCAGAAATGGAGCTGTGGGCGCAGAAGAACCGTGACACAGTCTTGAGTGAGTCTCCAGGCAAGAGAACCAGGTCCTGAGTTCAACTAGTACTAGCACCCACATACACACACCAGCTCGAACAATGATTTGATTGAACTCCAGTATCTAAGTATGTATCATAGAGAAAGAAAAGGATAGGTGCACAGATGAGAGTTGAGTGTACAGAAGGGAATGAGTTGGGTTTCTTTTTCGTTCTTAGCCTCCGCAGAATTTTCTGATAGACTATGGTAGCTTCCGCAACTGGCATAAACATGCTAGGTACAAATTTGTCTGCAAGCAAGTGAGTGCTGAGTCTTTTTTCCAGGCGGATGCACACGACACTTGTCGACCTTCCTTGAATCCTGTCATCGCTGGCCTGCAAAACCTGGTGGGCGCAAAAAGAACTTCAGATCTCTCCCAGAAACCTCCAGGTACTACATGAAACAGCCTCAGAAAACCCATTTACTTGCCCAATATAAGTGTTCAAAAATCAGTCTAGTCCTCTTTAATTAAAATGTTTTAAAGCCAGACACAGTGTCACATGCTTCAAATTCCAGCTGATCTGGAAGCTGAGTCAAGAGGATTACCAACTGGAGCCCAGACTGGTCTATATAACCAGTTCAAGACCAGTCTGGGCAACTTAACAGGATCCTTGTCCCCAAAATAAAAGTAAAAAAGGAATAGGGGCCAAGCACTGGTGACTCATGCCCATAATCCTAGTAGCTTAGGAGGCTGAGATCTAGAGGATCATAATTTGAACCCATCCCAGACAGAAAAGTCTGCAACACTCAACCTCTGAAATTACTAGCAAAAAAAAAAAAAAACAGACAAAAAGTATGGCTCAAGTGGTAGAACATCAGCTGAGCTGGTGAGATCTTGAGTTCCAACCCTGCCCGGGACAGCCGGCAGCGAACCTGGATTCCTGAAATAGGGGGCAGGGACTAGGAAAAAATAGAAGAGAGTCAAACAGATGGGGTTCAGGAGGACTACAGCCCAAGTCAGCAGCCCAGGAAGGCTGTGAGCTTCAGACTGCAGCCTCCTGTATTTTCACATGGAAGCTTATATACTTTCTTGAAATCAGGGAACTGCCAGGGGTTACATTCATATGGTAAATCTCAGATCAGTTAAGCAGGACAAGGCCATAAAACAATAAAGCAATAAATCAATAAATCAAAGAGATCAGGGAGTTCACAATACAGACAATGTAGCTCAGAAGTTCCTAGGCTTGGTGCTACACGTGACAGCTCACTTCTTTGTGTGGTTATCTGATGCATATCAAGGGACAGTCTGATTCCACACTCTGGCTCCCAGCATAACCCCAATGCTAGTGGGAGCTGGGATATATAGTTCAGTGGTAGAGTGCTTGCATAGCTACACAAGATCTTGGATTCAACCCCCTAAGTCTTTTTTGATATGTGCCCTTAAGAATATATAGATAGAAAAGCAGGCACAGTGGCTCATGCTTTTAATCCTAACTACTCAGTAGGCTGAGATCTCAGGAACTTGGTTCAAAGCCAGCCCAGACACTAAAGTCCATGGGTCTCTTATTTCCAATTAACCACTAGAAAACTTGAAGTAGCACAGTGGCTCCAGGGATAGAGCAGTAGCCTTGAACGCCCAGAGTTCAAGTCCCACGACCAACAACAACAAAAAAATCAGTCAGTCAATAAATACATAGACATACAGATAGATAGATAGATAAATAGATATAGTTACAAATATGGGGCTAGAAGTGTGACCTAGTGGCAGAGTGCTTGCCTAGCATGCATGAAGCCTGGGGTTCAATTCCCCAGTACAGTGTACACAGAAGAAATCAGAAGTAGTGCTGTGGCTCGGGTGATAGAGTGCTAACCTTGAAGAAAGCCCAAGGATAGTGCTCAGGCCCGAAGTCCAAGCCCCCAGGACTGGCCAAAAAAAAAAAAAAAAAATATATATATATATATATATATATATATATATATATATATACACACACATACACACACACACACATACATATACAGATAGATCTGGGTGCTGGTGGGTTACACCTATAATCCTAGCTACTCAGGAAGCTGAGATATGAGGATTGTAGTTCAAAGCCAGCTTGGGGAAGGGAAGTCCAGGAGACTCTAATCTCCAATGAACCACCAGAACACCAGAAGTGGAAGTGGTGCTGTGGCTCAAAGTGGTAGAGCTCTCGCCTTAAGAAAGCCCTTGAGCTGAAAAGCTCAGGAACAGTGGCCAGGCCCAGAGTTCAAGCCCCATGACTGACAAAAATAAAAATTACAAAAGATAAATAGATCACCAAGTACCACTGACTCATAATCATAAACTACGAGGGAGGATGAAATATGAGTATCACACTTCACAGCCAGCCTGAGCAGAAAAATTCCATGAGACTCTTATCTCCAATAAACTACAATACCGCCCTCCCCAAAAAAGCCAAAAGTGGAGCTGTGGCTCAGGTGATAGAGTGCTAGCCTTGAGCAAAAAAGCTTAGAGGCAGTTTCCAGACCCTGAGTCCAAACGCCGGGAATGGCACACATACACAAAGAATACATAAATAGCCCTGAGTTTGGCCTAGTGGTAGAGTGCTTGCCTAGCATACACAAAGACCCAGGTTCAATTCCTTGATTCCACATGCACAGAAAGAGCCAGAAGTGGTGCTGTGGCTAAAGTGGTAGAGCTCTCGCCTTGAGAAAGTCCAAAGATAGTGCCCAGGCCCTAAGTACAAGCTCCAGGACAGAAGGGGGGGTGGGGATCAACAGATAAGCAGAAAAATAGAGTGTGTCTGACAGGGTAGCAATTTCCACAGAGAGCATTACTAAACGGCAGGTGACTGGAGGGGAGTCCAGGGTCAGGGCAGACAGGGATTTCAGTCTTTCATTGAGTAAAGGGTTATCTTTGATTAGAAAATTATACCGTGGAATCCAAGTGGCTCATCCTCTGAGCCTTGAATCACTGCTCCAGACAGCTCCTGTTCTGTCCATAAGGCTCTGTCAGACCCAAGGACCCTGGCCTGCCCATCTTGATAGAAGGGCACTCCTGTGAAACAGAGAGCCAGGCTGCAGAGCTGATCTTAAGAAGGGATATAAGGGACTGAGAGTTTGGCCTAGTGGTAGAGTGCTTGCCTAGCATGCACGAAGACCGGGGTTCAATTCCTCAGTACCACATACGTAGAAAAAAGCTGGAAGTGGTGCTGAGGCTCAAGTGGTAGAGTTCTAGCCTTGAGAAAGTGCAAAGACAGTGCTCAGGCCCTGAGCTCAAGCCCAGGACTGGCAAAAAAAAAAAAAAAAAAGAAGGGATATGAACACCAGAGGATCATAGTTTGAAGCCCATTCACTTTTTTCTCCTCTCTTTGAAGGCCCAAAAGTTTATGGGATGTTATGATATCCTAAATATATTAGCTCTGAATTGGAAAACAAATTAATGGCCTTACTCTTTTTTTATAGGCACAGATATGGGCCCAAGAACTGTTGAGATCATCAGAGTAAGTTATTCTGCTGTTTTTATTCTGGCTTGTATTAGATTGGCATAAAATGTGCATTGTAGCTGGGCGAGGTGGCTCACACCTGTAATCTTAGCTACTCAGGAGGGTGAGATCTGAAGATCAAGGTTCAAAGCCAGCCCAGCACAAAAGGACTAATTAACCACTACAAAATGGGAAGTGGGAGGGGCCGGGAGTTTGGCCTAGTGGTTAAAGTGCTTGCCTAGCATGCACGAAGACCCGGGTTCCATTCCTTGGTACCACATACATACAGAAAAGCCGGAAGTGCTGCTGAGCCTCAAGTGGTAGAGTGCTAGCCTTGAGAAAGTCCAAGGACAGTGCTCAAGCCCTGAGCCCAAGCCCAGGACTGGCAAGAAAAAAAAAAAAAATGGGAAGTGGGGCTTGGCTCAAGGGTACGGTGGCAGCCTTGAGCTGAAGAATTCAGGAACAATACCCAGGCCCAGGGGTAGGGTGGTAGCTTTGAGCTGAAGAGCTCTGGGACAGCACCGAGGCCCAAGGGTGGGGTGGTAGCCTTGAGCTGAAGAGCTCAGGGACAGTGCCCAGGCTGAGTTCAAGCCCCTTGACCCACACACAAAAAAATGTGCATTGTTCGTCTTACTACAAATGAGCAGATTGTTACGAGGCTCTTCCAGGCAATGAATTGACCATTTAACAGAAGTAGACTTAGAAAAATAGAGTAAATAACAGACATTGGTGGTTCATGCCTGTAATCATAGTTACTCAGGAGGCTGAGATCTGAGGATTGTGATTCAAAGCCAGCCTGGGCAGGAAAGTCCATGACAGGACATGGAGCTTTGGCTTGAAGTGGTAGAGTACTAGCCTTGGGCTAAAGAGCTGAGTTCAAGTCCCACTACCAGCCAAAAAGAAAAATAGATTAATACACATAGATGACCACTGATTCATATGTGAGTGTGTGTGTGTGTGTGTTGTGTGTTCACATTTTATAAAATACCCAGACACTCGTAGCTCACACTGTAAGCCTAACCACTCAGGAGGTTGAAATATGGAGGATCGTGATTCAAGGCTACTGCTGGCAGAAAAGTTTGCAAGACTCAAACCTGGAGATATGGCTCAGCTGGTCCTAGCCAAACAAGCATAAGGCCCTGATTTCAAACTCCAGTACCAACAAAAAGAAAAAAAGTATAAAATAAAAAATGATGTCAGGCACCAATGACTCATACCTGCAGTCTCATAGCTACTCAGGAGTTTGATATCTGGGCATAAGTTACAGTTTGAAGCCAACCTGAGCAGGATAATCCATGAGACTCTGATCTCCAAATAATCACCAAAAAGCCATACGTGGAACTGTGGCTCAAGTGATAGAGCATTAGCCTTGAGGAAAAAAAAAATTCAGAGACAGCGTCCAGGCCCTGAGTTCAAACCCCAAGATTCATGCAAAAAATAAATAAATAAATAAAATAAGGGCTGGGAGCATAGTCTAATGGTAGAGTGCTTTCCTTGCATGCATGAAGCCCTGGGTTCAAGTCCTTGATACTACATACACAGAAAAGGCTGGAAGTAGGGCTGTGTCTCAAATGGTAGAGCACTAGCCATGAGAAAGTCCAAGGATAGTGCCCAGGCCCTGAGTTCAAGCCCCAGAACTGCCAAAACAAAATAAATGAATAAACAAATAAACAATATAAACTGGGTGCCAGTGGCTCACACATATAATCCTAGTTACTCCGGGGGCTGAGATCTAAGGATCGTGGTTCAAAGCCAGCCTGGACACTAAAGTCTGTGAGACTCTTATCTCCAATTAATCACCAGAAAACCAGAAGTGGCACTGTGACTCAAGTGCCACTAGCCTTCGGCTGAAGAGCTCAGGGACAGCACCCAGGCCCAGAGTTCACAACCTGATGATAAACAAGCAAACAATATTTTGGACATCATCTTATAGCTAGCTTATTCTCTTCACTTGGCAGCATGAACTTTTCACCACATCAATAAGTGGTTTTGGTTTTGGTTTTTGAGACCATGACATGACTTTTACTGATTCCAGAATATTCTGTGTGTGCATATGGCTATGATTTTCTTAAACAGCTTCCTCTTACTGAAGAATTTCTTAATTTCTATGTTATATAACAAAACACCTTTATAGTTAAAATTGCCCATATCATGGATAATCTCTCAGGATTCATTCCTAGAAATTCAACTGTGAAACCAAACACCATGCTTGGGACCAAGAATGGAACTCAGTGGTACAGCAAGCATGTGTGAGGATTTAAAAAACAATAATAATAAGAAAAAAATGTTTATTATGAAAAGCTTTTGTACATGCTGCTAAATTGCCCTTGGACAAAGATTGTGTAAATGACATTCTAGTCCATAAATCTGTCAAGCTCTGATTTTCAACCTATGTGATATTGACAGCCTTAGAAAGTAGTCTTCTATTTTGATCGCTTTAACTATAAATTGGTGGTCCATAAAGTGATAAAAAAAATCTTATGACTCTATTGTAATCCTAGCCGTCTCTGGATTCCACCAACTTTGTTTGAAGGTGCTTACATTTGTTTCCTTGATTGCATTCATTTTCTGGGACTGCCTGACAAAATAGCACAAAGCAGGTGTCTTTGACAGCAGAAGTTCATTTTCTCACAATTCCAGAGGCTGAAGTCCCAAGCTAAGGGCCTAGTAGCTTTGGTTTTTCCTGTGTATACTCTCACTCCCTCTCCTGGCTTATACATGGCCATCTTCTCATGGTGGCCTCATGTAGCCTTTTCTTCACATATCTCATCATCCTAGAATCTTTCCTTGGGACACTTCTCCTCCTTTTCTAAAAACTGGTTTAGTCAGAGTAGTTAGGGCCTCAGCTTAAACCCTGAGCTCCAAATGAGACCAGATTTTGGTTTCATCACAGGAATTGTAAGGAGACACAATTTGGTTCTTGAGATTTTTTAAAATAATATTTAATAATGTCTTTAGTCATTTCAAATGATTCTTCTTATGGACTTTAATAATACACCAGTTCATACCAACCCTTTCCTACCATATGTCATCTCAGCAGAGATTTTGTAGGTACCAAGACACATCTTACCATTTTGCACACAGTATTTGACCATGTTTTCAAAAAGTGTCAATGAAGCTAGGTACCTGTAGCTCACACCTGTAATCCTAGCTACGCTGGAGCTGAGACCTGAGGATCAGAGTTCAAAACCAACCCAGGTGGAAAAGATCATGAGGTCCTTTTTTTTTTTTTTTTTCTAGTCTTGGGGCTTGAACTCAAAGCCTGGGCACTGTCCTTGGGCTAGGATGACAGGCATGAGCCACTAGTGACTGGCCACTGGAGAGTCTGGGAACAATCAGGCTGCAGCCCTCTATTAAACATACACCATCCTGTTTTCTCCCTCTCTCTCTCTTTTTAGGAGCTCAGTGATGCCCTTGGAATCAGTATCGCAGGAGGAAAAGGAAGTCCTTTGGGAGATATCCCTATATTTATTGCCATGATTCAGGCCAATGGAGTGGCTGCACGTAGCCAAAGGCTTAAAGTGAGTAAGAGGAAATGGGCTGCATACCCCCACACGTGGTGAGAACAAGGAGGATCTTACAGCATCTGGTACCTTGTTTGAAGATCGAATTCCAAAAGCCATGCATGACCCATGCTGAGGGCAGAATGTATTGGAGAAACTTTATACCTGAAATTCCTTAGGTCCCTAGGCATATAAAAATGTTACTGTTTGTACCAAAGTTTCTCCATAAAAGAAGAAAATTCAATGCCTTTGCAAAAACACTCTGCTACCTTTTTTTTAACACCTCATTCTGCCCAAAATTGGTTTTCAGCTCAGAGAGATTTAACCTCAGAGTCTTCCCCTAACCAAAAAAAAAAAAAAAAAAAAAAATCAATGCAATGTTTTTATTATTTTCCCCCCATTGAGCTTTAATTTTAACTAAGGTAACTAAGGTAGAGGAAAATGGAGAAAATATTTGGCTTCCTCATTGGAGCTTTATCAAAGTTAATTTTTGCACCTCATTATCCCTGGGGACTGGCTGTATAAAACACCACTCTTACCAACACACAAAAGTGACCTGCTCTGCCTTTTTGTAATCAAACATGACCCACCCCCCACCCTGCCTTCGTGCTTCCCTAATTGGTTTGTATGAGAGAAAAGCCATTAAAAATTCTTCATGCCTGTGAAGCAGGCTTGCACAGCAGACTCACAGCAGCCTCGCAAAAGCTACGCTTGGGAAACTGAGCTTCCAAAGAAATGAGAATGTTCTCCTTAACTTTAATTTTTCTTAATGATAGTAATTTTCACCCGCTTTGTTCCTCCAGGTTGGAGATCGGATTGTCAGCATTAACAGCCAGCCTTTGGATGGACTGTCTCATACTGATGTGGTTAATCTGTTGAAGAATGCCTATGGGCGCATTATCCTCCAGGTACTGTGGAGTGCAGAGTACAGCTGCAGCCTCGTGGGGGAGATGAGTGGCAGGAGGGAGAGACTGAGCAGCCTGGGCATCAGGTATCACTGCCCAGCAGGGTGCAGGCTCATGTGAATTAGGAAAACTGAGAACAAGACATTATAATTTTTATTCAGAAAGCCCTTAACTCCATGCAGACAGGTAGTGAGCATGCTTATAGGAAAGCATCAAAGGGGAGAAAAATTAATTACTCTCTGTTTTCCTTGATAAATCAACAAAGCTTTTTTCTTTAATTTTTCAGTGTTCCTTTTATAAATCCTCGTTTGTCAGGGATAGGAAATGATTGCCTTTCTTAGGTCCAACGACTGTTTCTTCCTTCCCTTTCAAGGGAAGCAATACAAATTGCTTTTTGCTAGTAGCATAAATGATTGTCTGCCCTGAAACTCACTGCACAGTAGTCATCATTTATGGCAGACAATTATTGGTCAGTGTGGTCCCTCTTGTATTGTCCAGGAGCACAGAGCTATACCAGGAAGAAAAGCAAAGGACACTTTTTTTCTGTCTCTGAGACTATGCTGGGCAGAAATGGGTATCTTATTGGCATTGAGCTTCAGTAATGAGTGCTCCCCCCCAAAAAAAATGAAGAGTTATAATCATACTGCTACAAAAGTATTCTAAAATGGTTTATAGTAATAAGAATAGAGAAAAACAGCCACTGCCACTCAGATAATTTTAGTTTTAGAATAAGAGGTTTGGATTGAAGTATCACTAATTTGGGAGACACAATTTATAATGCTTAACATCTCAGCAGTCTAGATCCCGAGTGACAAAATAGACATTTAAAAAGTTAAGTGATGAGCTGAAAGCATAGCTCAGATGATAGAGCATAGCAAGTGCAAGGCCCTGAGTTCAAAATCTCAGTACTGGGGGCCGGGAATTTTGCATAGTGGTAGAGTGCTTGCCTAGCATGCATGAAGACCCAGGTTCAATTCCTAGGTACCACATACATAGAAAAAGCTGGAAGTTGTGCTGTGGCTCAAGTAGTAGAGCTTTAGTCTTGAGAAAGCTCAAGGACAGTGCTCAGGCCCTGAGCTCAAGCCCCAGGACTGGCAATAAATAAATAAATAAATAACCATTGAAAACAAAAACAGGTAAGTGGCTTTCATTGTGCACTTAGGACATTCTATCACTGCCAGCAGTTTTACCAGTTTGTATGATAAACCGAATCTTACTAACCATTAACTGAGTCCCCAAGTTTCTAGTGGACACTAACCAGAACATTTTGTGGACAGGCAAGGTTGTTCTTTCCCTCAACTCCTGGTCCCCAATTTTGTTGGAAACGTTCATGCCTAGTTATTTTACATTCCTCCCAGCAACACCCACAAACCTTGGCTTTTTATTTGTTGTGCTTCAACTTATGCTGGCCTCTATAGGCCTTGGGTGGAAATGCAACTCCAGTTCAGAGGAGCTGTGTGCTCCTCTGAACTTGATATTGAACTAGGACTAGAAAGAGGCTTTCCTCTTGTCAGTATCTGATATTGCTACTCTTTTTACACCTGATATCTTGGTTCAGCTCCACCTCTCCACAAAGAAGTAAAAAGGCACAATTTGGGATGAGAGTTTAGCTCAGAAATAGGGCTTGGGCCGGGAGTTTGGCCTAGTAGTAGAGTGCTTGCCTAGCATGCACGAAGATCCAGGTTCAATTCCTCGGTACCACATACACAGAAAAAATGCCAGAAGTGGTGCTGTGGCTCAAGTGGTAGAGCTCTAGCCTTGAGAAAGCCCAAACACAGTGCTCAGGCCTAGAGCTCAAGCCATGGACTGGCAAAAGAAAAGGGAGAGGGAGAGAGAGAGAGAGAGAGAGAGAGAGAGAGAGAGAGAGAGAGAGAGAGAGAGAGAGAGAGAGAGAGAGAGGAAGAAAGAAAGAAAGAGAGGAAGAAAGAAAGAAAGAAAGAAAGAAAGAAAGAAAGAAAGAAAGAAAGAGGGTTACAGCATCCAGGCATTGGGCACTGGTGGCTCACACCTACAATCCTAGCTACTTAGGTGGCTGGGATCTGAGCATCATGATTCGAAACCAGCACAGGTAGGAAAGCCCAAGAAGATACCATCTCCAATGAAACAGAAAAACTTGTAACTATGGCTCAAATAGTAGAGTCTTGCCTTGGGTGAAAAAGCTAAGGGACAGCTTACTGTATACTTACTCTAAATCCACTATTGAATTCCCCAGATCAGCTTCCCAGAAAGATACAATGTCAAGGAATAATATTAATTGAATCTGAAAAATATGTTAAATGAAAATGAGCTCATGCTTTCCCGTGTAGAATTAATGCTCCATTTCAGCTAAATTGCGACTGTTGACATGGGGAAGAAACGTCTTATAATAACAAATACCTCTTTGATTGGTTTCAGATAAAAAGTACTCAAGAAGAGGCAGTAATCACGTCTGTTAGTCTTTATGCAGTTTATTAAACAAGGTTTTGCAATGTTGTGTGTACACTAGAACTAGAGATTGAAATCAGGGCCCAGCATTCTCACTGTAGTTTGGCTTTCTTGCTCACAACTGGCATCCTACCTCTTGTGCCATGCCTTCCATTCAGCGTTGTGTTGTTAGCCAGAAAGGAAATCTTACAGACTTTTCTCCTGGGGCTGGCCCCTAACTTTGATTCTCTAGGTCTCAACCTCCTGTGTAGCTAAGATTACAGGCAGGAGCCACTAGCACCTGGCTGAGAAAATATTTGAGTTTAAAATGTTCCCTTTCATGAGTCATATTAGTTAGTATTTATATTTTGTCATTTGTGCTGTAAGATTAATGGAAGAAGACCAGGCATGGCAATTTGTGCCTATATTCCCGGCTTCATCAAATGTGAAGATAGGAGGATTAAAGCTTTAGGCAAAAACAAACAAACAAAAACTATACCCTGGCCAAAAAAAAGAAAAAAAATCAGGCTGGGAGTTTGGCCTAGTGGTAGAGTGCCTGCCTAGCATACATGAAGACCTGGGTTCAATACCTCGGTACCACATGCACAGAAAAAAAGCTGGAAGTAGTACTGTGGTTCCAGTGGTAGAGTTCTAGCCTTCAGAAAGCTCAAGAACAGCCCTTAGGCCCTGAGGTCAAGGCCCAAAAAAAAGCAAGACAAAATCTGAAAAATATTAAAAGCATAAAAGTGGTAGTTCTTACCTAGCAAGCTGGAAACCCTGAGTTAAAGTCCCAATGCCAAAGAAAAGAATGAATAATACTAGACTTTGAGGTCATATTTGTAGTCTTCATACTTAGAAGCATAGAGGACATGTGCTACCAAAACCTGCTGCCATAAAATAGGAAATTCTTTTTTTTTTGCTAGTCCCGGGGCTTGAACTCAGGGCCTGAGGACTGTCCTTGTGCTTTTTCAAGGCTAGAGCTCTACCACTTGAGCCACAGAACCATTTCCAACCTTTTCTATGTATATGGTACAGAGGAATTGAACCCCAGTCTTTGTGCATGCTAGGCAAGCACTCTATACTAGGCCAACTCCTGGCCCCAAATCAGGAAATTCTGATGCCCTGGTGCCTGTGTTTGTTTTAACAAAAACAATGTGTACGGGGAAGTACCAATCATACAGCTGCAATGGCTGACCATTGCTTTTATGGTAGGGTAAAGTGGCCACTGGGCAAGCCAGAGAGATGGTCAGATAAGCTGGGTCTGAGAGCTGGGCATGGTAGCTCACGTCTGTAATCCTAGCTACTCAGGAGGAAGAGATCTGAGGATTGTGGTTCAAAGCCAGCCCAGGCACTAAAGAATATGAGACTCTTATCTCCAATAAATCACTAGAAAATAGGAAGTGGTGCTATGGCTCAAGGGTAGGGCAGTGGCCTTGAGCTGAAAAGCTCAGGGACAGAGCCCAGACCCAGAGTTCAAGCCCCATGACTCACAAAAACCAAACTGTGTTTGAGGATATGGAAAGACTTGCGTGAATGTGTCATACCAAGCAGTCACCTGTGCATGTGACATGGTGGGGAGGGGGCAGTGAAGACTGCAGGTGGAGAAGCAGGGGAGTCTAAATTTCTATCTCTGGCTATAAAAAGAAGACACCTATGCCCATAAAAGTCTGATGGTTGCTTATTGCCAGTGATAGATTAGACAACTGAGATTGATAGGTGGTTAACTGAGATTGATATTGCTAACTATTTTCAATTCTATTTGCATCTTGTAACTAATAACTCGGTAGTTCGTTTTGTTTGTTCTTTTTTGTCTGTGGAATTTCTAGGCAATATAATAAAAATCATGTAATCCATATGTTCTGCCATTTTAAAAACGGTTTTTGTTTCTGTTTTTGCATCTTTCAATGAGGACACAGGAGGAAAAAAAAATGCATATTAGGGAATTTGAAATCCCTGTAGGGATTTCTTTCTGGGGCCACTGAGAGATTTTGTAACATTAGAAACCTTTGGGGCTCACATCTGTAATCCTAGCTACTCAGGAGGCTGAGATCTAAGGATCTCATTTCAAAGCCAGCCAAGGCAGAAAAGTCCATGAGACTTTTATCTCCAATAAATTACTCGGAAAAAGGAAGCTGTATTGTGGCTCAAATGGTAGAGTGCTAGCCTTGAGAGACAGCACCCCAGGCCTTGAGTTCAAGCTCCAGGACTAGGTACACACTCTGAGGGAGTGTTAGTATCTTGGAATAGTAGTAGGCTGGGTAGCACTCTGGATAATATTACAGATATTGAGATGGAAACCACAACTGTTTAGAGGAAGTAGCCTCCATGCCCAGGAAAATGCAGGGTCAATAAAGCTATCTAGGGGCTTTCCACGGCTCCCACTCACTCTGCCTGGGATATCATGCTCATTAGACACTGCTTCAGCAAATAACTGGAAATAGAAGAGACAGAGTCTTGAAGCCATCAGTAACATTTGGAGGTCTTTTTTTATGATGGTAGTAGAGTTTGAACTCAGGTTATTTTGCTTAGATTTTTCAGTCATGGCTGCTACTACACCACTTTAAATCCCTAGTCTGGCATTTTGCTGGTTAATTGAAGGTAAGAGTCTTATGAACTTCTACCCAGATTGGCTTCAAACCATATTCTCAGTCTCCTGTGTAGTTGGTATTACAAGTATGAGCCGCAGGCTGCTGACTGTACCTGCCTTCGTGTGTGCTTGTGTTTGTGCTTGTGTATGCGTGCTAATACTGGGGCTTGAACTTTTTCTCTCAATGCTGGCTACCACTTAAGCCCTGCCTCCAGTCCTGGCTTTTTCCTGATTAATTGGAGATAAAAAAATCTTTCAGATTTGTGCGCACAAATCCTCAATCCTCAGATCTGAGTCTGCTGAGTAGTTAGGATCAAAGGAGTAAGCTACCTGCACCCAGCTAAACCTGCCTTTTTAAAATCAGTATTTGTTTTTTGGGTAAATAATTTAGGATGTACTTCAATACATGAACCAAATAATAGAGGGAGGCAGGAGAAGCCAGTTGCTGTGGGATTGAAACACATATTAAAAATCCCAGGATCATAGCTATCTATAATGTGACCACAGGGAAGTTTGTCCAGCGGAACCAGAGGAAAAGAGAGCTTAAAGAAAGGTGCCCTGCACAATGGATTCCAGCGCATGGAAGACTGAGATGGGAAGGTCATGAGATGGATACTAGCCTGGATTTCATAGAGATACTCTAAGGAAGCAAGGAAGAGATGGAAGGAGGAAGGAAGAGAAGGAAAGACAGAGAGAGAAAGAGAGGGAAGGAGAGGGAAGGAGAGAAGGGGAGAGAAAGGGAAAAAGGGAAAGGAAAGGAAAAGAAGGAAGAGAGAAAAGAAAAGTAAAGGTACCTCTAAGTTAAAAAGAAATAAAAAAGAGAGCAAGTATGTGTAACTGGTTAGAAGTTTGAGATCAGCTGAAATATAGGGTTGAAATAATGTTTATTATTAACCTTGTGGAAAGAAATGTATAATACAAAGGAAGAAAGTTAATTATAGTATAGTAGTTGGCTCAGTACAAGTAACATTTATGTCACCATTTAAGTCATAACTTTTTTATTTCTAATTTCCTTAGCATATATTAATCATACAGGGGGTTTTCATAATAATAATTCCATAGATGGAATGTGCTTTGGGTTTTGTTTGTTTGATTTGGGCTTTTTTTTAATTGATCTTTTTTTTTTTCAGATAGAGTTTCAATATATAGCCAGGTTGGCCTCAAATTTACTCCTCCTTGCTAGTCCTCCCCAGGGCTTAGAGTCTAGCTGTATAGCCAACTAAGCCTTATACCACACCCAACTAACCTCATAAGCCAAAGGGGTCTAGTTTTGGAGGCCCCAAAGAACCTGGCTCAGCTACTTGCCCCAACAAACAAAACAGGAGATAAGTGTTGCTAAATAGGGAAAAGGAATGGATGTGTTCTGTGTGGCCACCCTGGAAAGACAGAACTAAGGCTGTCTTTGAAGGTTCCAAAGTGGTTTGAGGGTTCATATGGGGAGGGTATGCAGGCAAGAGTCAAGAGGGTTTACATAGCTAGCCTTCTCTGGAGCTAGCTTATCTGGAGACTGACTGGTCATGCAGAGTTTTATCTGTGTCAAGGAAATAGCTGACGTGGGTGGTAGCTTTGATTGACTGTATGGGATGTTTACCTGTCAGACCTGCGATCCTGGAATCCCAGGCAACTTGGGGAGAGCATGACTCTGGAGGAGGCACAAGTGAGAAAGGCAAGATGAAAGTAGTTTAAAGATTGAAACACCCCCCGCCCCCCGGCCGCCTAGGTTTATGCAAAGGAGTGTGGAGGAGCTCTAGATAGATGCTGTTCTGGTGGTCTGCTACAGGACATGGAAAAACTGGTGTTGATACTCTGTTGATGACTGGGTCCAAGATTTCAACATCCCCAAGCCATTCTTATCTTGGTGGCTTCAGCCTTAAAGGAGAAACGGGACAAACACTCCTTCAGTGATGAATGTGTCTACATGTGTCTACGTGCACAGCTGGGCAGGGATCTGACCCGAAGTTGAAGGCAGCAAAGGGGACAGATTCAAATGAAGTCTGAAGGCTGAATTGCCAAGATTATATCGACACTTAGTTACCCTTCAGCCATCTGCCTTGCCCAACAGAAGGGTCAGTGCTGTGAGCAGAAGTGCACCTTGATCCAGTAGTTCCACAGACACAATCAGACATTATAGTGCAGGAGTTAAATCATTGTAGTCCACACAGAGAAGTGATTACATTCCAAAAATGGGAAATCAAGAACCAAAAGTTAAGAATTTGGATGCACATTCTAGAGAAAACAGCTGAAATGGCTACAAAATAATTTTAGGGAGAAACTAATAGGAGCAGAGGGTTTCTTATTAAATCTTCTAGAATGGTTTGGTTTTGGATTTTTTTCGGGAGTGGGGGGTGTTGCCAGTCCTGGGCTTGAACTCAGGGCCTGAGCACTGTCTTTGGGCTTTCGCAAGGCCAGAACTCTACCACTTGAGCCACAGCACCACTTCCGGCTTTTTCTATGTATGTGGTACTGAAGAATTGAACTCGGGTCTTCATGCATGCTGGGCAACCACTCTACCACTAGGCCAAACTCCCAGCCCTGGTTTGGGTTTTTTGTTGTTGTTTTGTTTTTATTTTTGCTTTGTTTTATTTTGTTTTTTGCCTGTCCTGGAGCTTAAACATAGGGCCTGGGTTCTATCCATGAGCTTTCTCAAGGCTAGCACTCTATCCGTGAGCCACAGTACCACTTGCAGCTTTTTCTGTCTGTGATACTAAAGAACTAAACCCAGGGCTTCATGCATGCTAGGCAAACACTCTACCACTAGGTTACACTCTTTGCCCTATGATTTTAACCTTTGAAAACCATCATTTAAAACTAAAATAAGCAGGGCACCCATGCCTATTCAGGAGGCTGAGATCTGAGGATTGTGGTTCAAAGCCAGCTTGGTCACAAAAATCCATGAGAAGCCGGGTACAGTGGCTCATGCCTATAATCCTAGCTATTCAGGAGGCTTACATCTGAGGATCAGATCTGGTTCATAGCCAGCCCGGGCACTAAAGTCCATGAGACTCACCTCCAATTAACCACCAGAAAACCGGAAGTGGCACTGTAGCTCCAGGGGTAGGGCAGTAGCCTTGAACTGAGGAGCTCAGGGGCAACACCCAGGCCCTGGCCCAGGGATAGGGCCATAGCCTTGAGCTGAAGTGCTCAGAGACATCGCCCAAGTCCAGAGTTCAAGCCCCATGACCTGGGTCGGGGGAAAGGGTCCATGAGACTTTCATATTCAATTAACCAACAGAAAACAGGAAGTAGTGCTGTGGCTCAAAGTGATAGAGCACTAGCCTTAAGCACCCAGATTCAGATCCAACGAAAAAACAAACAAATAAGGAAAACTTGAGGGCCTGGAGTTTGGCCTAGTGGTAGAGTGCTTGCCTAGCATTCACAAAGACCGGAGTTTTATTCCTCGGTACCACATACACAGAAAAAAGCTGGAAATGGTGCTGTGGCTCAAGTGGTAGAGCTCTAGCCTTGAGAAAGCCCAAGGAGAGCGCTCAGACCCTGAGTTCAAGCCCCAGGACTGGCCAAAAAAAAAGGAAAACTTGAGCTGAGGTACCAGTGGTTCACACTTGTAATCAATCCTACCTACTCAGGAAGCTGAGATCTGAGGATGGTAGTTCAAAGCCAGCCCAGGCAGGAAAGTCTGTGAGACTCATCTCCAATTAGCCACCAAAAAGCTGAAATGAGAGATGTGTCTCAAATTTTAGAGTACAGCCTTGAAAGATAAAGCTAAGGAACCGTGCCCAGGTCCTGAGTTCAAGCCCCAGTACTGGCACAAAATTTAAAAAAATAGACATGTATGAATATAATGAAAGGAATGGCTTGTGAATTCTTTTTGTTGTTGTTTTCAGATAAAATTTATTTGGGTTAATTTTCGGTTCATCACTATGAAAAATAACTTACAGTTTATAGTCTCTTTTAAGAAAAGAGAAAATCATCTATGTATTCAGTTTCAAAAATAACCAAAAAAAAAAAGACAACCATTATCCAGAGACCTTTATAAATCAGTACGATTTAAAAAACAGAACCACAGTAATGAAAACTGTTACATAAAATACTGAAATCATGTCTAGAAAGTTCCCTGAGTTCAAGCCCCTGTACTGGCACAAAGGGGAAAGAAAAGCCATGTAGAATATAATGAAAAGAATGGCTTGTGAAGTCTTAACTTTGGCTCCACAGTAAATTCCCTGCCTTGATGCTCCACATAGAGTTGTCAGCTCCACATCGATCAAATGAGATTCCGATAGGTGGAAGAAAATAGGGAGCATCTTAGGAATAGTGGCCATACTTTACTTAAAGCTCTTCATCTAGACTCATCATTGGCAGTAGCAGCAGCAGCAGCAGCAGCCCCTCATCCAGCGGCTGTAGACTCGTTCACAACAATAGTACACACTACAAAAACCGACCACCAAAATGGAAGCTCCCACTCCCAGAACAACTAGTAGCCAAGGCCAGGAAAACAAGTGGATCCACCATGTTTGAAAGGGGGACCCAATAAAATGCTGCTGGCTGCTGACTCCCTCCTGGGAGTGTGTTGGAGCAGAACTAACAATGGAGCGATTGCTGTGGATGTAAACACAACACTCAGTACCCAGCGGGGTGCACACACCACCTTGGACTGCAGTGAGCAAATCTAGGGCCATGCGTTTTTGCAATACTACTTTTTGAAGTTGATATCCCTCTTCATTTAAGGCAGACAGGGCCTGGTGGGTGTGGTTTAGTGCTCTGGCAATATATAAGGCCAAGGCAGTCACCTGTGCTTCTACATGGATGCTCGAATCTTGAGACCCAAACAGGTTCTGTGGCCTGTTCTGCGATTCAAATCGAGCTGAGGCTGGGAGATATGGCCGGCCCCAAGTACATCTACCTATCCAATTGTGAGGCCGGTATAGCCACCCATAGTTACCACACACCCACAGGGTACCCCAGGGTACAGGTAGCACTGTTGTCTCTGAGCCCTCCCTGTCTGCAATCACCCGATCACAGAAGGACAGTGGCACCCACCCCACTGGTTCAATGCCATTAAGACGTTCTACACAAATTGGGAATGTGGTGGTTAATTCCACAGCCTCTGCTGGTAACCAAGAGTCTCCATCCCATGCTGTGGACCCTATCAGGGGCGTCACATGGTCGTTTTGCTCTCTGACTGTGGATAAGAGCAACCGTTCAGTGTCCTTCCACTCTACTGAGCCAGGAAAAGTTTCTATCAGCCAGGTCCAGTTGGCCAGCGTCATAGGCTGAATATTCCAGGGGAGGCCCTTCGAAGCACTCGCTGGCAGTTCTGTGCACACCCAACAAGAGGACACATTTGCCACAGCTGCATAGGTATGGGCCCAGTCGACCACAGTGTTGGCCTGTAAGATCCTTCAGGGTTAGAAAGAAAGAGAGGTCATGGTTTCCCATGAGGCAAATCTCTACAATCAGGTAATATATATGCTAGCTTCTTATCACTGGACAATGTGATTTCAGCAAGTGAGGACTTTCCAGGTCTTCTAGCAAGAATATGTTGGTCCTTAGGTTCAGTGTATACTGGAACTGAAGAGCCAAAATGGGATATAAAGATAAAGCAAAACTTCCCTGTAAGATTCACAACCCAAGCAGGATACTAGTGGTTTATACTTAAAATCCTCGCTACTTAGGAGACTGAGATCTGAGGACTGCAGTTCAAAACCAACCCTGGCAGAAAACTCTACAAGACTGTTATTTCCAATTAGCCAACAAAAATCCAGAAGTAGAGGTGTAAATGTGTCAAATGGTAGAGTGCCAGCCTTGAGTGAAAAAGCTAAGCAAGGCCGGGAGTTTGGCCTAGTGCTTGCCTAGCATGCAGGAAGACCCATGTTCGATTCCTCAGTACCACATACATAGAAAAAAGCTGGAAGTGGTGCTGAGTCTCAAGTGATAGAGCTCTAGCCTTGAGAAAATCCAAGGACAGTGCTCAGGCCCTGAGCTCAAGCCCAGGACTGGCAAAGGAAAGAAAGGAAAAAAAAAATGCTAAGCAAGAGTGCAGAGGCTCTGAGTTCAAGCCTTCCAGAACTGGCACAAAGAAAAAACTTGGAAAACAGCTTGTAATGGAGGGGCTCAAGTTCTTGTTAACTAAGAGAGTGGCTTTCAAGTTCATTTCTAAACCCTTCCCCCGAGGGGATAGCCATACTGCCATTACCTGCGGGTCATTTTAACCTTCCAGAGCTATGACCATGTGGCCCTATGACCCCTCTGGGGCTTGTAGCAAAACATTCCTTTGCCTCTCAGAGCCAGGGTTGAAGAGGCTATCTTTGTCATCTGCTGCTGGATGAGGGCTATGGTATGGTATAACATGGTCTCATTGGAGCCAAGCCTTCTTTTTGGCTCCTTTTATTTAGGCATCTGATCACCAGCCATGACCTCCGTGTCCACCCATGCAGGGACTTGGGGGCAGGTGTGTAAGGACCACGTGCTCTCACATTCCTGCTGCTTGGGAGCAGTGAGGAACATGCTATTTCCGTTCAGTGTGCAGCTTCTTAGCCTAGTCCTCCCATGAATCTCATCCCCACCCAGGACTGCACATGCAGAGCAGTTTGTATGTTGTGAGCTCAGCGTAATTAGGGAAAAGCAGGTAATCCAGTAGCCATATTGAGAATTCAACGTGCATGTCTTGTACTATCTTCTAGAAGGAGAGGCCTGCCTGATATAACCTCCCTGCCAGCCAGTCAGGGGGAGGTGCTCTTGCATAATGTGTGCCACCAATCTCCAAGGATGAGCATGCAGTACAGTTTGGACTGCTGTAACTGCCTGCCAAAGACTGTGCATTTCCCAGGTTTTCACAGAGACCACACAGTCTTTACTCCATCATGATATAGCTGGCAGGTATAACTATTTGCTAGGTCGCAAGAGCAGGGGGATTCTCCAGCCTTCTAGCCAACTCTCACCAACATATCTGCCTCATCTTTTCCTGGACTGGCTAAGGGTGCATGCCCCACAATGCATGTCATTGTGATGTCCTTCTGGTAACCCATTCTTCATAGATCTTGTTTCGTGGCCTATCTACCCAGGGACAGTGTTGTACTACACAACTCTCCAGTTTCCAAAAGGCCACCACAAAGTCAAGCATCTATATTCAGCCCAACCATCTATACATTATCAAGGGGGCTTCTTCATGGCTCCTAGCCAAACAGAACACTGGCTACTGTGTCTCCATCTGTTATCATCAGCTTGTGCCTATGGATAGCTACACTGCAACAGCCATCCAGCGTGCTGTGTTTCCTTAGCTATACCTGTCAATGTACCTGGTCCTGAAGGCATTCCATCCTTACAGAAGGAGGCCTTGAGTTTTCTGTTCTCACAAACAGATGATGCCATTTCATTGGCCACATAATGCATGAGTACCAGCAACTATGCAGCCCCCAGGAAGAACGGGCTGGTAGAGAAGCTGTTTCTCTGCCCCAACTATGTCCTACTTAGCCAAAGTGAGGATCTGAACTCCACCACGGTACAGGACACTTTGGCCCCATTTCGTATCCATCCCATTAGAGTGTGGGTGGTCCTTTCCAGCACTGTAGCCAGTCCTGTCACAGTTTATGTAGCAATCAGGGCCGTATACCTATTGCCTACTGTTTCTGTACCAGGAAATATCACCTTTCAACTCCCTTCCATGACTGGGGTCAGAAACACATAGGTTGTCTCATCCATAGCCCCCAACTGAACTCATCCTGAGTCACACATGATGAACATCCAATTCAAAGGGTCTATCACTTGAGAGGCTTGTGCCTCCTCAATTAGCCTCTTAGCTGCTTTGACAAGTTGTTCTTCTATCAAACACCCTTCTTCACCAGTGGATACAAGAACAACAGGTCTGTGTGTGGGGACAAATGCTCTCTGGTCCCCAAGTAACCCATGGAAGGCCTATAACTGGGAGCTAGTGGTGGTGGGGCAGGAATAGACCTGCACTGTATCTGTAACTGCTTTGGACATCACCTTTGTCTTACCCAGCCAGACAGCACCCAAAAACTTGACTGGCAAGCCAAGCCCCTGAATCTTGTCGACATTTAGCGCCCAGCCACATGCTTGCAGGTCTTCTACCAGTGTGGTGCTGATTTCTCTAAGTCTGTAAAGGAATCAGCAAGACGTCATCAACGGGATGAAATGCATGCACAGAGACCCTATCACCGAGACATCAGCCACCAAACCACGAGACAAAGTTGCACAATGTTAGTAAGACCTGGAACATTCTACTTAAAGGCAATTCCTGAATCTCTGGGGCCAGGGCAATGGAGAGAAAGCATTCGCCAGTGCTAACACACAGTGGTGAGTACCTCAGTACTCACTGCCTCTATTCCTAATCAGTTCTCCAGCCATGATCCCTGGAGGACACGGGTCTTCCAGATGTGCTCCAGATGGGGGATTCATGCACTGTGTATGGGAGTAGGGCATTTGATACCTACTAAAAGTGCTCTCCCTTAGACTGGCCTCCATACTGGTCAGTCCCAGGCACTTTTTCTAGGTTGCCAAAATGAGACTATATATCCACAAAAGCTAGTAGTTGTTGGATATTGGACCCAGTGAATCACCAATTCCTCAGGCAGCTTCCAACCACCGCTAGATGGGCGCCTCAACCACAGCCCTAGTCAAAATCATAGGCAGTGGTGCTCTGGGCACAGTGTGCATGCAGCAGAGACCATCTCTGGGTGTGCTTCTGCTCTGGCTTCCACGGGTTCTGTGATGCTGGAAGTCCATTCCAGCTGTCAAGTTCAGTGCATCTTCACAGTCACCCATGGGTCTGATTGCTGGGGGCTTGCCCAGGGCTTCTGCTCCTCCTGCTTGGACCTTTCCATCACACACACTCCTCTGTTGACCCTAGACTACACGAGCATGGTGACAGCATTTACAGAGTGGCCCACATAAGGCTCTAAGACAACCCTGAGCAGTCCAAAGGAGCAGGGAGGGAAATTTCACAGGGCCAGGGCCTTCATGCTTGCAGTACAATGCTCATCGGGCCCTCCTGTGTTAGATCAGCAGCCTGTCACATGCCCAATTCAGGCAGCACCCCCACCGGCTCAGCATAGGACTGCCATTTATTCCCACAGCAACCTTCACCCGTGCCTTTAGCTGCATACACTTGCTGCTGCAGCAAGGGATACGCCATGGTCCAGGCTAGCGTCTCTACTTCTTCCAGGGTGCAGCCAATACTGCCCAGCCTCAGGAGCCATAGCTACAACAACTCTAAACACTTTAGACCATTTGACTTTGTGTGTATGTGTCAGTCCTAGGGCTTGAACTTGGGGCCTAGACTCTGCCATTTACTTTATTTGCTCAAGGCTGGTGTTCTACCACTTGAGTCACAGTTCCACTTTGTAGTTTTTTGTTTGTTAATTGGACAGAAGAGTCCTGCCCAGACTGGCTTCAAACCAGGATCATCAGATCTCAGTCTCCTGAGTAGAAGAATTAACAAGCATGAGCCACCAGTACCTAGTTATAAGTTGTCTTTTTGAAAATCTAAAATCAAGTCTGTCACTAGAAACATTGCCACTGAGAAGTTTAAAACGAGACAGTTTCCCACTTTATTCCATTATACCAGAGGCCCCACAGGGGCTGTTCCTATCCTAGGCCCCCTGGCCTCCCCAAGATATACTTGGCCCCTTCTCAGGGACTGCATGCCATAATGCCCGGCCTTCCCGTGTGTCTTCAGCATGCACATACCTACAGGGCTCTTTTGACATAGAAGAAGATCTGAGCCCTGACAAATCTAAACCAATCTTGTTCCTCCCTGTCAAGGCTTTGAAGCTCTGCTTAAGCAAGGAGCTCAAGAATTTGGGGGTTTTGTTGTTGTTGTTTGCTTGCTTTTTTTTCAGTACTGGCATTTGAACTAAGGGCTCCATGTTGGCACTTTACCACTTGAGCCACATATCCAGCCCAAGTGCCAACTTTTTTCTTCCTGTGATCCTATCCCACTTATCTGGAAACTACTTTGACCTCTCGATTCTGCAGGACATAATGGTTCTTGAACACAATCCCTAGGGACCAGGCAGTAAAGACATGTGCCTTAGTACACAAGTAGAAAGTTTATTGAACCTGCAGTTCTCTGTTACTGAACATGAAGTTCCAGAGGGCCTCAGCTATTGCATTTATTCTGAGTTATTCAGTGCCACAGTAGCCAAAGCACCAGAGAGTATATTGCATGCAATACTTTCTTGGGGGAACTGGTTGGAGAGACACACACAGTTGAAGGACCTATGGGTTAAAGAGGGAGCCCTGTAGAAGGGGGTGATACAGGGAGGGGGGAACACAGACTGGGGGGAGAGTGCAGTGGGCGGGGGAAACACTGCCTGGGCTGGAAGGGGGGTGGGAGGAGGAAACACCCACTGAGGAGTAAGCTCGGTGACAGGAGGGAACACAGACTGAGGAGGAAGGGCAGAGGGAGGCGGAAACATGCTGATTGGTTCTTCTTCCACTGGTACCAAAGTCTCTGATGCTTCCTTGGGCCCCAGGGACAAGGCTGCATCTCCATCCTTGATGCCACACATCTGCCCTTTCTGAAGTAGAGGGTTCTCCTCCTTGGGTAGTTGCATCGCCCTCTCCTTGGCCTCCTTATGTGAGTCTCCCCCTCCTCTTCCTTGGCTTCCTTCCTCTTCCTTCAATCCACTGGTCTGCTCTGCCTCAGGTGGGAAAACTATGAAATGTTTGATTGTCACTAGGGTTGGGGAGGATGCAGGGAAAGAAAGGACTTCCATTAAAAGTCTAGTGAAAAGTGCTTTTTAACCAGTCCTGAGGCTTGAACTCAGGGCCTGGGCACTGTCCTTGGGCTTTCACAAGGCTAGAGCTCTACCCTTTGACCCACAGCACCACTTTCTGACTTTTTCGAAGTATGTGATACCAACGAATCGAACCTGGGTCTTCGTGCATGCTAGACAAGCAGTCTACCACTAGGCCAAACTCCCGGCCCCTGAGAATTTTTTTTTTTTAAGTCACTACTGGAGCTTTGAACTCAGAGCATTTTCACTCAAGGCTGGTGTTCTACCACTTGAGGTACAGCTCCACTTTAGGCTTAGGGCTAGTTCAAACCAAGATCCTTGGCTCTCAGCTTCTTATGTAGCTAGGATGATGGGTATAAGCTACCTGTGCCCAGAGTCTGGTGAGAATTTAAAAAATGGTACAACCATTTGGCAATCTTAGCAAGTGTTATGAAATGTCACACAAGCATACCCACCACCCAGCAATTCCAGGTTTCATATCTCCTACACCTCCAACAACACTATAAGAAGGAGAAGCACGAACTTCAAAGACTTGCAGGGTTTTGTTTTGTTTTTAACTGGGGTGGTGTGGAGCAGAAAGGACATCAGCCACCTTTCCCACCCTCCACCTCTCCACCTTCCTCCAGGAGAAGTGTCTGGTGTGCATGATGCAAAACACCAGACCACACATGTTAGGATAAAGCCAGGCACCGCAGACACCACAGTGCTTGAACTATGGTGACCTGGATATCTATTGTTAATGAGAGCCACCCAGCCCTTGTATCCTTCCTAAAAGGGACCTTTGCCCTCTGGCTTTTCCACTTCCACTGGTAAGTGCTGTATCTGCTACCCACAATAGATGACATTGTTCACAAGCCCAGCCCAGGGCATCCATCCCTCTTCCTCTTCTCAGAACCTCTAAGATGGAGGTGAAGTTCAAGACTCGTTTTCAAAAGAAAAACAAAAGAGCCCCATCCCCTCCCCTCAAAAAAAAAATCTGACAGAATGTGATTCCCAGCACTGGGGAAATTGAGGCCAGAGGGTTGAGAGTTCAAGGGTAGCCTGGGCTGTCTCAACATGCTTCAAAACTGACATTTTCAAAAGACTTATACACTTCCTATCTGTCTACTTGGCCTTCCTTGCCCTCCCCAGACTGCACATAGATGCCAAGACTCACCTCCAGGTCCTTCAGTCCCAGGTCTGGCTGTTGAGAAGTAGAGAGCAAGGAGAGCTTCAGAGTCTGGGCTCCATCATGACTGTGAGCTCACTTCGGGGCTGGACTTGTATAGCACTGACCACACCCCTGGGAGATCTTATCCTCCCTTTTCACATGCTGGGGCCCCAGGGAAGCTTTGCTGCTTTCACAAGCCAGGCCCTAGGGGAGGGTTAACTGCTGCCTGTAGAGCACTTGCTCTTAGAACAAAGGAGGCTAAGGTTTGTGAAGTCCTCCTGAGAAAGACAGACCTGAGTCCCGCCTGTATCCCTGCATCACACCACTGGGAAGGTGACTTCCTGCTTCCCATTCAGTCTCTTTGGCCCCATTCTCCCCCAAATCACTGGAGTCTGATCAGCTCCAAGGATCCTGAGTAGGTCTCTGGGATTGAAAATCTGTCATCTGTAGTCTGGAGGTAGTAGAAGTGCAAGAAAAGTGGGGAGGGATATGATTTTATATTTTCCAGGTGGATGATAAAAATTGATCTCTCCTTGAGTAGAGCTTTCTGATGAGTATGTAAACTGTAAACTCTACTCACTGAAACCAAAACACCACATATAATTAAAGTCTATGAGATTCTAGATGTGACATGGCTTATGTAGTGGGGCATTGCCCTAACAAGTGTAAGGCCTGAATTCAACCTTGAGTAGTGAATAAGAAAAAAGTACAAGATTCTGGATTGGAAGTATAGCCCAGAAGTAAAGGAATTACCTAGTATGCTAAATAAATGTGTGTGTGTGTGTGTGTGTGTGTGTGTGTGTGTGTGTGTGTGTCTACACACATATGCTTCTAGACTAAAATATGTGTGTGGTTGCAGAGGGAATGGTAGCTTTGTATTTGAATTATGGTTTCAACTCCTTTCCACCTGTGTGACCTGGGGAAAATCCTAAAGTCTCTGGCTTTAGGTTCTCATCTATAATGACCATGCCTATCTCTAGTAGGAGATAATAAGAACTAATAATAAGAACTAATAACAATAACTAAAAGGATAGATTGCCTCACATAAAGTGTGCACTTATAGGGGCCAGGAGTTTGGCCTAGTGGTAGAGTGCTTGCCTGGCATGCATAAAGACCTGGGTTCAATTCTTTGGTACCACATCCATTAAAAAAAAAGGAAAGAAAGAAAGAAAGAAAGAAAGAAAGAAAGAAAGAAAGAAAGAAAGAAAGAAAGAAAGAGCCAGGAAGTTGTGCTGTTGCTCAAGTGGTAGAGCTCTAACCTTGAGAAAGCCCAAGGATGGTGCTCAGGCCCTGAGTTCAAGCCCCAGGACTGGCAAAGAAAAAAAAAAAAAGTGTGAGCTTATACTCAATAGTGCTGTTATAAGTGAAATAAACAGCAAATAAAGGAAGAAGCAATTTGCCATCCAATCTTGGCACTTGATGATACTTTAGAGAGACAATTTTTTAAAAAGTGGGGGAGGAGGTTCTGGAGTTTGGCCTGGTTTGATTCCTTCGTACCACATACATAGAAAAAAGCAGCAAGTGGTACTGTGGCTCAAGTGGTAGAGCTCTAGCCTTGAGAAAGCCCAAGGTCAGTGCTCAGACCCTAAGTTCAAGCCCCAGGACTGGCAAAAAAATAAAGAAGTGGGCATGAACTTCAGGCTTGGGTGCTGTCCCTGAGTTCTTTTGCTCAAGGCTAGCCCTCTACCACTTTAGCCACAGTGCCACTTCTAGTTTAATGGTAGTTAACTGGAGATTAAGAGTTGCATGAACTTTCCCAGCTGGGCAGCCCTAGAATCATGATCCTCAGATCTCAGCCTGAGTAGTTAGAATTACAGGAATGAGCTACAGGCACTAGCCTGTGCCATTCCATTTTAATATCTAATTGTTACCAGAGCTGGGGCCATATACCCAGCTAAAGGAGACCTCAGGTCAGCCACACTAACCAGAAAGCCATAGCAGAGATAAGCAATAGAAGATCACAAAGAGAAGCAGCAAGGGTCTACTGACCTACAATCAGTACTTGAGGCACTTACAGCCCGCAGTGTTCTGCAGGCAAGGACTGGGTTTCTGGGGTAATGAATAGCCGGGGTTGTCTTGGTAGCCATGCTTTGATTGATCCTAACCCTGGCCCTTATCTCAAGATCAGCCATGCAGAGCTGGGATCATACCAAAACAGTCTATTGAGAAACTATCCTTGGTAGTTTCTTTCAGATGTTCATCAGTCAGGCCTGTTTTTCTTTAGACCCAAAGTTACTATAGGGGAAAAAAGGGTCCTGTAAACTCAAAAGGAATGAAATAAAACAAGGTGAACTCAAAAACATTTGGGTTAGCTAGGTCACGGACCTTCTAAACCCCCAGTGTCAAGCCAGCATTCCATTTTGGTGAATGTAAGCCAAAGGAAGGGCTCTATGACATCATCTTTTTTTTTTTTTTCCCAGTCCTAGGGTGTGAGCTCAGGGCCTGAGCACTGTCCTTAGGCTTTCTCGAGGCTAGAGCTTTACCACTTGAGCCACAGCACCACTTCCGGCTTTTTCTATGTATGTGGTACTGAGGAATTGCACTCAAGGCTTCATGCATGCTAAGCAAGCAGTCTACCACTAGGCCACACTCCTGGCCTGAGGGAGAACCGTAGAAGGCAGAGAAGAGTGGAAAGACATGAATGAGATTCAGTGATTGTATTTTTTTATGTGCTTGGAATTTCATCCCACACATAAAGGTATTAAGCAAGGGAGAGTCATTCATTTACTGTGCATTCGAAACTATACTCGATGATTGTACAAGAGAATTCAGGAGATGAATAAGGATTCCAGCTGAAAGCTTCCTGATGATGGTGGAATGAATTATAGTGATCACTGTAGAAGAATGTTCTAGGTAGAATCTAGGACATGGAGCCGTGCGCCAGTGGCTCACGCCTATAACCTTAGCTATTCAGGAGACAGATCTGAGCCAGCCCAGGTAAGAAAGTCTATGAGACTATCTCCAATTGACTGCCAGAAAACCAGAATGGTACTGTGGCTCAATAGTAGTAGAGTGCTAGCCTTGAGTGAAAAGTTCAGGGACAGCACCTAGGCCCTGAGTTCAAGCCCCATGACCAACCAAAAAAAATTTTTAAAGACTTGGAAGTATATTCCTGTGGTAGGCTGGAGCAGGAGGGGCCAGATGGATATTCTAAGTGAGCCCTGTTGTGGCTAGCACCCTAGCAGCCTTTCCAGCTGGACAGATGCCAACCAACAACATTTAGCATTCCCCATAGTGAATTTCTAATGGGACAGCTAGAGGTGTCATTTTTCCAAGTTGAAAAACTAGAGAGAAAGTAAAAGGGATGGATTGTTGGATTTTATTGTTGGTTGAGATAGCAAAACTTAGATCTGAAATTGGCAGTTGGATATAGCAAAAATAAGCCGGGTTCTCAGGACATTCCGGGGACTCAAAGCCATGGAAAATTGATGTGCTTCCATTTGAATTTGATTGTGGGCCCATTACTCAGCCATGTGGTAGTTGGGGTGAAGAGAACAATAGCAGAGATGGAAAAACAGAGCCCTATTGAGGGTATGGAGGAAGAGTGGGTCATGAAAGTTTAGGCCTGATCCCAAGAACAGAAGCTGGGATGAGTAAGTTTATAAAAATGATATATGTTAAAAGCATACATATGTATAAAAATATCAGGAGCCTGAGATGCAGGGGGTTGTGGTTCCAGGCCAGTCTGGGAAGAGAATCCCATGAGACTTTATTTCCAATTAACCAGCAACAATCCAGATTAGAGGCATGACGGAAGTGGTAGAGCATCAGCCAAGCAAGCAAGCAAAGCTTAAGGCCCTGAGTTCAAACCCTGAGTTCAGCCAAAACAAGTGCCAGAGTGTCAGAGGTAATGGGCAAAATCTCCACTACTAGACTTAATGGAAAGACAGCAGACAACAGTGATAAGAAGAGCAGGGTGGATCAGAGATCATTTATCCTAAATATCCTCCTGTTCAAATTCAGTTGTTCTTCATGTGTCTCCTGAACATCTACTACCTGCATGTAGCAGCGTTTTCCCCAGGGTAGGATGTGTCCTGCCTTCCTAAATGTGTTTTGATCTATCTTGGGGCTGGCCTTTTACATTTGCTAGTGTAATGTACTCATCAATTTAGCGAGATAGTCAGTTTCGCCCTCTGTTGGTCTGCTTTGGAACTGCAGCCACATCTCCTTTATTTTTATGAAGTCCTCAGAGTCTGAGTGTCACCATCACCCCTTTGAATCTGTGTCCCTGGATTCAACCAACCACAGATTGAACAAGAAGTTAAGCCTGTGTTTGCCTCTGTGTGGTAATACAGACTTTTGCTTGTGTTTCTGCCTAAATAATATGATCTAGCAACTATTTACATTGTGGTAGGCATTGTAAGTAATGAAGAAATAATGTGAAGTGTACAGACAATATGCTTTTTAATTCTTTATTTATAACCAGTCCTGGGCTTGAGCTTAAGCTCCTGAGCACTGTCCTTGGGCATTCTCAAGGTTAGCACTCTACCACTTGAGCCACAGCATCACTTCTGGCTTTTTCTATGTCTGTGGTACCAAGGAATCAAACCTGGGTTTTCCTGCATATTAGGCAAGCACTCTACCACTAGGCCAGACTCCCAGCCTTTCTGTGTGTGTGTGTGTGTGTGTGTGTGTGTGTGTGTGTGTGTGTGTGTGTGTGTGTTAGTCCTAGGGCATGAGCTCAGGGCCTGAGCACTATCCCTGAGCATCTTCTGCTCAAGGCTAGCACTCTATCACGTAAGCCACAGTTTCATATCCAGCTTCTTGGTTATTAATTGGAGATAAGAGTGTCACAGACTTTCCTGCCTGGGCTGACTTCAAACTGAACAGACTTCCACCTTCTGACTAGCTAGGATTACAAGTGTGAACCACCATTGCCCAGCTAGGATTTTTTTTTTTTTTTTTGCCAGTCCTGGGGCTTAACCTCAGAGCCTGGGCACTGTCCTTAGGCTTTCCTCAAGACCAGCACTCTACCACTTGAACCATAGCACCACTTCCGGCTTTTTCTGTGTATGTGGTATGCAGGAATCAACCCAGGGCATGCCAGACAAGCACTGTACCACTAGGCCACACTTCCGGCCCCCAGGATATACTTTTTATGTATGTGTTGGTGCTGGGGTTTGAACTCAGGACCTCATGCTCTCCCTTGGCTTTTTGCTCAAGGGTGACACTCTACTACTTGCACTTACAGCTCCACTTATGGCTTTTGCTGATTAATTTGACATATAGAGAGTCTTTTGGATTTTTCTGCCAAGACTGGCTTTAAACTGTGATCAAATCTTAGCCTCCTAAGTAGCCAGGATGATAGGCCTAAGCCACCAGGACCTGACTCAAAGGATATGATTTTGTGAAAGTCTTTAGTATCCATGCATTTTGCTGCCCTTATGGTAATCCCTGTAGATACTGAGAAAGGATCATATAACCTAGAAGCAGACAGTTTGCGGAAGCAATGGCGACTAAAGAGCTCTTGAGAAAGAAGCTGTGGTTCGGATTGAGGCGAAAGTCAGCTCCAGGAAAAGGAAACAAGCAGGCCTCGGGACTCCCACTCAACACACCAAGGAGCCAAAGCTCAGCATGGTGTCAAGTTGCAAAACCCAACCCTAGGACTCTACTCAGGTCCTACTGCAGGCTCTCAGAGCTGCTCAGGAATGCCTGCATTCCTCCTGAAATGCTAAGGAATGCTCTTTGCAGAATGCTCAAATCCAGTGTTTAAATGTCATTGTCTACTATGCCTTTGGTCAGGATCAGCTACAAAGCAAATCTCGGGGAGTAAGCAACACACATTCCATCATGCTCATCACTGCTGAGCACCACAGCACAGGCATCATCATCCCATGCGAGCCCAAGGCAGATGAACATCGACTGGAGTCTGCCTGATAGGAGAGCTGATAAAGAAATCCGGTGAAATAGATGCAACTTACTAGATAGAGACAGTGCTTAGAAGAACAGAGCAGGGAAGGGGACGCTGATGACTTCAAAGCCTTAAGGGACATGCAGGAACTCGCCTGCAGATGCCGCGTACAGACCAAGAGGGCAGAGGGCCCAGGTGACGTGAGAGAAGAGGCTCATGCCGAATGCAGAAGAGAAATGTGTGGGAAAAGAACCGATGTCATGGGGCCAGCCACCTTCACATGACCTTGTAGATCCTAGTAAGGACTTGAGCTTGTGACCCACAAGGGACATTTCCTCTGGATGGTTTTAAGCAGAGGAATGAAATCAATGAATCTGCTATCTTTCCATGCATAGAATGATTCCACCTATTGCAGATTGTGGGGCCAAAGCATTGGCCCATTGTAGAAAGACCTACAGAACTATATGAGATTGGTGGAGCTGTGGGGGAAGGAGAGGATGCCTGGTATGGGGAAGGCTAGGAACACAGGGTAGAGACAGGCCAGATGTGGACATGTTGGTTTCGAATACACAAAGCATTCCAGACATACTTCTCCATCCCTGGAGAGGTCAGGTTGGCAACTGATGTGAATTTAGAGTTAGGTAAAAGCTGGAGCTGAAGATGCAATCTTAGAAACGATCATCACTTGAATGCTGCTTAAATCCATGAGATGAGTGAAGGCCGGGGGCTCATACCCATAGTCCTTGCTACTCAGGGGGCCTCCTATCTGAGGATCATCATATCAGGCCAACCCAGGCAGAAAAGTCTATGAGACTCCCATCTCCAACTAACCAGCAAAATTGGAAGTGGAGGTATGGCTCAAGTAGTAGAAGGCTAGCCTTGAGCCAAAAAAAAAAAGCAAGAGTGCACACACACACACACACACACACACACACACACACACACACACACACAATTTCATAAGGTAACTAGAGCTGGGCACAGGTGGCTCACGTGTGTAATCCTAGCTACTCAGAGCCTGAGATCTGAAGATTATGGGTCGAAGTTAGCTCAGGCAAGAACTCTTCTCTGCAGCTGATCACAAAGAAAGGCAGATAGGGAACTGGTTCAAGTAGCAGAGTGCTATCCCTGAGCAAAAGAAGCTTGGGGACAATGTCCAGGCCATGAGTTCATGTGCCAGGACCAGTTTTTTAAAAGAAGGCCTAAGAGTTTGTGGTAGACTGCTTGCCTAGCATGACAAAGCCCTGGGTTCAGTTCCTTGGTAACACATACACAGAAAAATCCAGAAGCCAGAAGTGATGCTGTGGCTCAAGTGGTAGAGTGCCAGCCTTGAGAACACCCAAGGACAGTGCCCAGGCCCTGAGTTAAAGCCCCAGGATTGGCAATTTTTTTTAAAGATAACTAGAGTATGTTTTGAGTCCCTCTACCATGTGGATTGTTAGAAGTTTGTAACATATGAAGGAACAGAAATAAAAGTGAGAATGAAACTAGTAAACTGTGGAGTGATGCTGGCAAAATGAAAAAAGAAAAGATTGTGTTTTTTGTTGTTGTTGTTATTGTTGTTTGTTTCTACTTGCCCTGAGCCTGGGCCTGGTTGCTGTTCTTAAGCTTTATGCTCAAGGCTAGCTATCTACTATTTGAATCACAGCTCAACTTCCAGCTTTTATTTGGTTTGGAGCATAGGGGTAGTTCGAAGCCTGGGCTGGCTTCAACTGCAATTGGAGTCATCAGATCTTAACCTTCTGAGTAGCTACCATTATTGTCATGAACCATTAGCACCGATAGAGAATAACCCAACTATGAGTGGTGGCCCATACCTTTAATCTTAGTATTCAAGATACTGAGCCAAGAAGGGCAAGAGTTCAATGACAAACTACTAATGCTATCTACTTGGGAGGCAAAACAAGGAAAGATCACAGTTCTAGGCCAGCCTGGACAGGAAGAGTCCATGAAGCTCCATTTTACTAGACTTGGTGGTCCATGCCTATCTTTCTAGCTAGAATAGGAAGCAAAAATTAGCACAATCATGGTCCAGGCAAGAAGTGAGACCCTGTCTCAAAAAGGGTACAGAAAAGGGCTGAAGCTGGGCGCAGTGGCTCACGCCTGTAATCCTAGCTACCCAAGAGGCTGAGATCTGAGGATTGAGGTTCAAAGCCAGCCCTGGCACAAAAGGACCTGAGACTCTTATGTCCAATTAACCTCTAGAAAATGGGAAGTGGGGCTTGACCCAAGGGTAGGGTGGTAGCCTTGAGCTGAAGAGCTCAAGGATAGCCCCTAGGTCGAGTTCAAGCCCCATGACCCACAAAAAAAAGAGAAGAAAAGAAAAGGGCTGAAGGCAGAGTTATCTGCCTGGCAAGTGCAAATCCTACATTCAAACCCAATTACTTTACCCACCCTCCCTAGAAAAAGAGAGAGAGACGGGGGATGGGGGGATACTGAGACCAGTAGTGGATGCAGAGTGAGACACTGTCTCGGAAAAAAATAAGAGAAAAAAACCAGTCTGTTGTGTCCAGTGCTGTTGAGGAATTGAATAGGACAAGGGTGGAGAACTGGCCCCGGGTATTACATGGTTTCTGTAACTCTCCCTTGCCTTATGGTGAAATGTCTTCTAACTTCACCCACAGGTTGTAGCCGATACCAACATAAGTGCCATAGCGACTCAGCTTGAAAACATGTCTGCTGGCCAGCACCTAGGCTCTCCCAGTGCTAACCACCATTCAGAGGACACAGAGTAAGTATTTGAGATGCGGAGTGCCTCCTATGTGTCTGAGCCATGCTACTGACTTTTCCCAGATTTGGAAGTGCGCCCTCTGCAGGAGAGGAGAATAACTGTCCCATTCTTAGAGAAAGTCCAAGAAGGCTCTTTACAGACCATGCTACAGAGGGTATACACAGTGTGTCTGGTTATTGTGACACAAACTTGTGGATCTTCCCTAAGGAGCTGCAGATTTTCATCCCAGGTTCACTCTGCTTTATTGTGTCAGCCACCATGTTTCTTTGATTCACTAAGCTAAAAGCTTGTCCTGAAATCTTATTGTCATGCTTGCTGAGATGTTCATTGCAGTCAAAGTTGTTCATCAAAGCAGTATGTGGAAAACTTAGAATGTATGGAAACTGCCAAGTCCCCGTATTTTAGAGATTCCAACTAGGTAATCTCCAGGAGATTCATTCATCTGACTTGAAGTCTTTCTACAATGAACCGGCAGAGGAACCATACCGTGAGAAGTGTTACCTAAGTAGTTACTCAAAGTACTGCCCAGTGCCTGCTCACTAGTAGCTGCTCAGTGAAGGCTTGTTGACTGGTCTAGCTCATTCATGTAAAGAGCCCATGTTCACAGCTTTTCCCATTTCCTAGTAGTTTACCAAGTTTCTGTCTTAGAATTTGTTTTTCTTGAGGGAAGAATACTAAGTTCATTCTGTTTTTTTCTCATGCCATTAAAATATGTCAAAACTGAAAACATACAGTATTTCCAAAGTAAGATGGTACTTAAAAAAAAATCAAGGGCTAGAAGTGTGGCCTAGTAGTATAGTGCTTGCCTAGCATGCATGAAACCCTAGGTTCGATTCCCCACTACCACATACACAGAGAAAAGCCAGAAATGGTGCTGTGGCTCAAGTGGAAGAGCATTAGCCTTGAGAAAGCCCAAGGACAGTGCCCAGGCCCTGAGTTCAAGCCCTAGGACTAGCAAAATAAAAAATAAAGTCAGCCCTGTCTGTAATCCCAGAACTTTGGAGGCTTGAGGCAGGAGAATGGTGAGTTTGAGGTTAGTCTGGGCTTCATAGAAAGGACTACTTAAACTGGGTGCTGGGGGCTCAAGCCTGTAATCATAGCTACTCAGGAGGCTGAGATTTGAGGATCTTAGTACAAAGCCAGCCTGGACAGGAAAGTCGGTGAGGCTCTTAACTCCAAGTAATCATTTTTAAAAAAAAAAAAGAAAAAAGAAAAAAAAATCCAAAAGTGTCCAGGCATTGGTGGCTCACACCTATAATTCTAACTACTCAAGAGGCTGAGATCTGAGGATCACAATTCGAAGTCAGCCCATGAAGGCAAGCCTGTAAGACTCTTATCTCCAGTAAATGACCCACCTCCACCCTCCCCGCCCTAATAAAAAAACAGGAAATGGAACTGTAGCTCAAGTTATGAATGTCAGCCTTGAATAAGAAAAGCTCAGGGACAGGACCCAGGCCCTGAGTTCAAACCCGCGGACAGTCACCAAAAAAAAAAAAAAATTCCCTAAGGTACTTCATTAGTAAAGTAGGAGGTGCCAATGCCAAACAATTCCTCTAAACTCACAAATGGCTGACTTTCCATCAGATGACTCTGCCTACAGATATCTACAGATTTGCATGCCAGCATCCGAGGTAAACCTCTAGCCACAGACCATCCCAGGATTGGGAGAACTGAGCTTTGTTAGGTTTTATCCTTGGGACAATCAATAATACTTGGGAATAAGAAAATGGCACCTGCTAAACTGAGTTGGGGTTACTTGAATCTACATAGATAATTTAATTTTCAGTCATATTTTTTCTGAGAGAGAAGGCTTCCACACTGGACAAAGTTTTGGGGAAAAAAAATCTCAGTGTCTACATTTAAAACAGACTTTCTTTATCCATTTGGCTTCCCCTGGGGTTCTCTCTTCCCCCCTGGCATTTGTTCTCAGTTTCAGAGTCACGATCCTGATTTTGCTGCCAGCACAAGTCTTAGAAAATGATTTAGCAGACAGGATTGGCCGAGTTGGTGATCAGGTAGAAAAGAAAGAGGGTTAAGTATTACAATGTGATATGAGAAATGCTGGAAACATGGCCCAAACAAGGGTAGAAGATGGGGCTTAGTCCCTCAAAGAAGTCAAGAGAGACCCCACCAGCACTGACTGCCGCCTAAGGAAGGGGTAGCAGATGTAACCAGGGTACTTAGACAGGAAAGAGACAGAAGTTTCCTAAGCCATCACAGCTGGCCTTGCCTCTTGTGGGCAAAAGGCCACCTGAAGACTGGCACTGCATCTCTGTGGCCATTTCACTAAGGAGGCACAGATGGAAGGATGGAGAGTCCCAGATAGTCTGGGCTGCATAGCAAGACCTGTCTCATTTAAAACAAGCAAACAACATATTCAGACACTTGTAATATCCAGACATCTGTAATCCTAACTGAAGTTCACAGTCAGCCCAGACAATAAAGTTCTTGTGACTCATCTCTAATTAACCAGGGAAAGAAAAAAGGAAGCAGAAATATAGCTCAAATGCTAGGGCACCAGTTATGAGTAGAAAAAGCCAAAAGAGAGCATCAAGTCAGGTGTTCAAACACCAATACAGGCTGAATAAAATAACAAAAGCAAAAGAAGTTTAAAAAGTATAAGCTGGGCACAAGTGGCTCATGCCTGTAATCCCAGCTACTCGGGAGGCTGAGATTTGAGGATCATGGTTCAAAGCCAGCCCAGGCAAGAAAGTTCATGAGACATTTATTTCCTGTTAGCCATAGGAAAACTGGACGTGGAGCTGTAGTTCAGTGTGGAAGAGCACTAGCCTTGAGCAAAAGAGCTCATGGACAGTGTGCCCCTGCCCTGAGTTCAATCCCTATGACTGACCAAAACAACAACATCAAAAAAGGTATAGAGAAAGGAGTGCTTTGACAACTTCAGCATCATGACTCTTGAGTAGAAAGTTGTCAATTTTATTCAAGAGAAAACTCTCAGCATCAAGAATATTGGTGATGCATTGACATGACTTGGGAAATTCATAAATAGATTGCTCACAGAGCGTTAATTCTGCAAACAAATCTTCATGGCTTTCCCAGTATGAAAGTCTCTCTCATATCTGTGTTCCTCCATTGAATGAAATTCCCTCTCAATATCTATTCTGGAATGAAACAGCATGCATTGTGCTTTCAGAACACCTCCACCTAAGATGATTACTTTGGAGAAAGGCTCTGAAGGATTGGGGTTTAGTATTGTGGGGGGTTATGGAAGTCCCCACGGAGACCTGCCCATTTATGTCAAGACTATATTTGCAAAGGTATTTTTTCCTCTTTACTATGCGTTTTGTTTTAATGAAAACTAGGTGAGTCTTTTCTGAAGTATGTTGTCTTGTTTTATGTTATGTAGGTATGTGTATGTCTGCTTATTTCTTTTGAATGTGGTAGGAAATCCCTACCACAACAGAAGTCAATGCTCACAGATTTTAAGAGTGGACTTTGTTCTGTCAAGCCAAGCACTGGTGACTTATACCTGTAATTCAAGATAGTGAGGCTGAGATCTGAAGATCAAGGTTTGAAGCCAGCCTAGACAGACACATTTCATTAACCAATAAAAAAAAAAAAATCCAGAAGTGGAGGTGTTCAAGTAGTATAATACCAGCCTGGGGGAAGGGAAAGGGGGAGCTAAGCAAGAGCAAGACAGGGGACAGGAAGGAAGGAATAAAAGAGTCAGTCATCAGCCGTTCACACTTGCAATCCTAGCTACTCAGGGTGCTGAGATCTGAGAATCGCAGTTCAAAGCTAGCTGGGCCAGGAAAGCCCATGAGACTCTTATCTCCAATTAATCACCAGAAAACTGGAAATGGCACTGTGGCTATGGCTTAAAATGGTAGAGCCCTGGGGCTGGGAGTTTGGCCTAGTGGTAGAGTGCTTGCCTAGCATGCACGAAGACTCAGGTTCGATTCCTCAGTACCATATACATAGAAAAGAGCTGGAGGTGGTGCTGAGGCTCAAGTGGTAGAGCTCTAGCTTTGAAAAAGTCCAAGGACAGTGCTCAGGCCCTGAGCTCAAGCACAGGACTGGAAAAAAAAAAAAAAGGTAGAGCTCTAGCTTTCAGGGACAGTACTCAGGCCCTGAGGTTAAGCCCCAAGACAAGGAGGAGGAGGAGGAGGAGGAGGAGGAGGAGGAGGAACAGGAAGAGGAAGAGGAAGAGGAAGAAGGAGGAAAGCTTCCAGATGAAACTAAGCACTGATTTGGGGAAAGATTGCAATGCTATAGCTTACTCGGGAAGCAGAGATCTGAGGATTGCAGTTGAAAGCCAAGCCCTGGCAGGAAAGTCAACAAGACTCATCTCCAATAAATCACCAAAATACATCTAAAAATGAGAAGCCCTGAATCTAACTAATTCATTAAAAAGAAAAGAAAAGGCATGGTGAAGCATGCTTAAGTAGGGTTACAGGAGGAGTTCAAAGCCAGCCTAGGTTTCATAGCAAGATAGTTCTCAGAAAAAATAACAAAAAGATGAAAAGTTTTTAGGCAAAGGTCCAATACAAGTAGTTAAATAGGCTAATGGAGTTTGTAAGATGTAATTTAATGATTTTTAAAAATATGTTACAGTAAACCAGCATATCTGAATGTTTAAGGTTTCTATAAAGAATCAAAAAACTAAAACCTAGCAGAGGAAAATTATTTAATGGTGAAATCTTCCTAAAATGAATTCAGAAACTGAGCCAAGTAGTCTCCCATAGGAATTTTGAAGATCTGGGTAATATAGTTGTTTATTGTCCATGTTTCCTTAACATGAAACATGTTCTTCTATTTGCTTGTTTGTTTTGGTACTGGAGCTTGAACTCAGTGCCTCATATTGTCACTAAGTTTGTTCACCCAAGGTTGGCACTCTGCCACTTGAGCCACACCTTCACTTCCAGTTTTCGGCTGGTTCATTGGAGATAAAAGTCTCAAAGATTTGACTGCCCAGAATGGCTCCAAACTGCAGTCTTCAGATTTCAGCTTCCTGAGAAGGTAGGATTGCAGACATGAGCAACCAGTGCTTTTTTTTTTTTTTTTTTTTTTTGGCCAGTCTTGGGGCTTGAGCTCAGGGCCTGAGCACTGTCCTTGGGCTTTCTCAAGGCTAAAACTCTACCACTTGAGTCACAGCCTCATTTCTAGCTTTTTCTATGCATGTGGTACTGAGGAATCGAACCCCAGTCTTCATGAATGGTAGGCAAACACTCTACCACTAGGTCAAACTCCTGGCCCCCCACCAGTGCTTTTTATAATAGTTTTAGTGATTTTGTGCATGAAACAATTTTTCATAGTGTAGCACTTTCAGTGCTCATGGGCTGTCATGTCCCTAGTATTATGACCCCATTTAGAGGACTTTTGGTTTTGATTTGGTGATACGGCAGTCCAATGCAGGGAATTCCATGCACTAGGCAAAATCTACCTCTGAGCTACCCCCAGCCCCTAACTGAAATTGTAACAGTTACCCCAACAAATGCAGGGGGAAACATCCTATAATTTGTGGGGGTTTGGGCCTTTTCTCTCCATACTAGTCTAATGTTTTTATTAATATCATGACAGTTTTAAAAGCTCAGCTCTAGAATGAGAAGAATCCATGTTTCACTTGCTTTGAGGAGCATGTGTGTCTGAGTGCATGATAAAATGACACAAGGCCAGGAGCCTGTGTCTAACCTCTATAATCCTACCTTCTCAGGAGGAAAATGATCTGAGGATCATAGTTTGAACCCAGCCCAGGAAGGACAGCCCATGAAACTCTTATCTCTAATTAAGCACCAAAATCTAGAAGTGGAGCTATGGCTCACGTGGTAGAAAGCTAGCCATGGGTGGAGGGGAGGGAAAGCCCAGGGATAGCACCAAGGCCCTGTGTTCAAGCCCCAGCAGGAGCACCACAGAAAGGAAGGAAGAAATGGAAGCTTACAAGTAGATGGTAACACCTTAGAGGCAGGTGCTCCATTGTTGGTTTTGGAGCAGCCTTGCGCATACATAATTCACAGAGCATGCAATACCCATTGAAAGGCCACACCTGCTTTTTTTTAATTTTTAATTTTTTATTGTTGGAGTAATATACAGAGGGGTTACAATTACATTCACCAGATAGTAGATGCATTATTCCTCACACATTGATTCCCTTTCTTATGTTTTTGTCTCCATTTCCCTCTCCCCACCTCCTCCCAATCATCTTGTTTTTCCCCTTCCCTTCCCTATTTCAAATAAACAAATAAATGTATATACATATACCAGGTAACAAAGTCAGATACAATAACAATATGAGATTAACTAAAGGGCAATTAAGAGAAGAGAAATAACGTAGTACATTAAGAGCAACAACCACACAAGATAAAGCTCTTGTTTCCATTTCCTAGAGATTCTTTCATTTAGTCTCATCCTATATGACCTTTTGTGCCTAGGTTTTGAGCTACTGTAATCCAATGGTAGGAGAGTCCTAGATGTGTATTAAAGATAACTATGCTGAGAGTTTTCCAACCCAATGCAAGCCTTACATAATGATGGCACTGGCAATAAAACTGACACCAGATTCCATTCTGCTTTCTTTTACTTTGCATTTCCATGAAATGGCATGATATGACATCACATCTCATTTAATACTGCGTACTCTATTAAAAGAAATGTGTCAGGACATCCTACAGGTAGATTATTCAACCTTTGTTAGTATTCAACCTTTGTTATTAAACAGGTTTATCCTACTTGTTTCTTAATTTAAAACATTGCCTAAACAATTATGCAAAATTAATTATGTAGCTGGGTGCTGGTGGCTCATGCCTGTAATCCTAGCTACTCAGGAGACTGAGATCTGAGGATCACAGTTCAAAGCCAGCTTGAGCAGAAAAGTCCCCATAAGACTCATATCCAATTAACCACCAAAAGATTGGAAGTGGAGCTGTGGCTCACAGTGATAGAGTGCTAGCCAGCCTTGAACACAAAAGCCCAGAGACAGTGCCTAGGCCCTGAATGCAAGGCCAACAATAAGAAAAATTGTAATTGTGTAGTGTTTGTTTTGTGGGAGTAGGTGTGTGGGTGTGGATGTTGGTCTTGAGGCTTGAACTTAAGGCCTCTTTTAGCTCTTTTGCTCAAGGTTAGCACTTTAACACTTGAACTACAGCTCCACTGAGCTGTTTCATGGTTAATTGGAAATAAGAGTCTCATGGACTTTTCTGCCCAGGCTGGCTTTGAACTTTAGCCCTCAGATCTCAGCCTCCTGACTTGCTAGGATTATAGGTAGGAGCTCCTGGCAATTGTGTAGTGTTGAAAGCTTTTTTTAATATGCACATCGCTGCAAGTTCATTGGTTTTTAATATTTTTACCTAACGTGCTTCACTCTGGATTAAACTGGAGTGTTTCTTGTTTGTAGGGAGCAGCCGCAGATGATGGCCGGTTAAAGCGGGGTGATCAGATTTTAGCTGTTAATGGGGAGACCCTGGAAGGTGTTACACATGAGCAAGCTGTCTCCATTCTCAAGCACCAGAGAGGAACTGTCACCTTAACTGTGCTGTCCTAAGCACAGATCCTCATCCTGATGCGGGGTAGATGCCTGGGGCAGAACACCCATAAGAAGATGGAGTGCCACCCCAACTCAGATTCACCGTGCTCCTCCCTCCCATCCTCTCGGCTCATGGGAGGTAGCCAGGGTTGCCTGTAAATTTCCCAAGTCAACAATCATCAGCCTGCTTTCTGAACTTTCCAGCGCTTCTGGGTGAGATCCAAATCTCGAGTGGGTTTTGCCTGATTTGACTCACTTCTCATCCATGTTCGCCAACTACCATAACTTTAAGTACATTTGCTGGAACCAGAGTTAACACCTCATGTTCCTTCTACCCCGAATGTTGCTCACAGAGAGCCTGAATGCCAAGTTCCCAGGTCATCTGATGAACAAGAGCAAATGTTGAGCCACGTGTCATCTCATTCATGATTTTCCTTATGCTAATTGTCTCCTCAAGTAAGCCAGAAAACACTAAGTATGTTGCCACATATGTTAACCAGATTCTTTTAAGGGAAGGCTTTGCCTTCTGTAGGACTTTTAGTGGAGGGAAAAAAGTCTCAAACTCATTTCTCTAGAGAGACCTCCATACATTAATGATTTTGATGGGTCAGTTTGCAGATTGAAATCTCCAAAATCTTCTGAAAGGCTCCCTAATCATTTATTGAGCTACAGAAATTTATTCTACTAAGAAAATGTACCATCTTCTCAATTTGAACAATGAGCCCCCATGTTCTGAATCCTAACCGTGCTAGTTTATATCACATCTAGGGAGTTCATGCTGAGTTAATGACATCTAATGTGCCACTGTCAGTTGTACCTCTCAGGTCTTCAGACAAGGAAATGCAAGTTCTAACACACATCTGCAGCCATCAGCCAGATGAGCCCTCACTTTGTGCAAAGGATGGAAACATGCTTGATTGCCCCTGACTTCAGTATCCCTCCCACAGCAGTACAGACCACGGGAATTACAGAGAATAACTTGCTTAACTAGAATGTAACTGAGCCTAGGAACCACCAATGAAAGCGTGTGGTTTGTAATTCCCAGTCTTCAGGGAGCTTCCCATTGGCTGAAGTTTTATGCATACTAAAAAAGCAACTCCAGCAGAAACAAAATACCTGGTTGATGATGGGTATCAGCAGGAAAAGTGGGGAGGTGCTGTCTTCTATTAAAACAGCACCACAAAGGATAAGTACCTGGGTCACTAACCAGAAAAATTCATCATTACTGACTACCAACACAATGCTGCGAATTGTTCAGAGTCATTACCAACGCTGCGAATTGTTCAGAGTCATTACCAACACTGAATGAGCTCTAATTTAAAATGTTCTTGAATAAGCATGGGTTTTAATTGAGGATTGTCTCTGAGTAGCTGTAATCACAAAAGTGCATTAACTCTTGTTGGAATATTTTGTGGCTATTCCAAAGTCTAGAGTGCCTAAATTTTATGTGGAAAATGTGTGCCATGACTGGTATTGAATTTTTTTGAGATTACACACAGGTTTGTTTTTTGGGGTTTTGTTGTTGTTGTTGTTTTCTAATGCATCCTTGTTATGTGGTCTCACTAGGGTCTCACCCACCTCAGTGTTCTGAGCTCCTTGTATGTGCAAAGATGAAACAAAGCCCAAATGAAACTTGGAAAATGCACCTTAAAACATGTATATGTATACTACTAAAAGTGATTCTGCTTAATTTTGATGGGATGGCCATTAAAAAAATACCCAGTTTGAAATAACACTTTGTTGTTGTTTCTTTATATACTTGTAATCGAACCCCTCAGAAACATTTCTTTCTCTCTTCCCACCTTGGAGCTGTTGAAAAGCCCCCGTCCACCCCCACTAGTGATAAGCTGCTCTGAATGGAAACTAGGTCAGGCTCCTTTGTATGCCACTTCTATCCAGTGTGGTTTCTAAATACTGTACCTCTCTCTCTCTCTCTCTCCCTCCCTCCCTCCCTCCCCCCCCCTCTCTCTCTCTTTCTCTCTCTCTTTGTGGGGTTTGAACTCAGGGCCTGAGCACTGTCCTTGTACTTTCTCAAGGCTAGAGTTTTACCATTTGAGCCACAGTACTACTTCTGGCTTTTCTATGTATGTGGTAGTGAGGAATTGAACCCAGGCCTTCGTGCATGCTAGGCAAGCGCTCTACCACTAGGCCAAACTCCGGGCTCTTCAAATGCTGTATCTCTTGCTGGGCACTGATGGCTCACCCCTGGAATTCTAGCTACTCAGGAAGCTGAGATCTAAGGATCATGGCTTGAAGCCAGCCCAGGCAGGAAAATCTGTGAGCCTCTTATCTCCAATGACTACAAAAGAAGCCAGAAGTGGAGCTATGGCTCAAGTGGTAGAGCACTAGCCTTGAGCACAAAGAGGCTCAGGGGCAGTGCCCAGGCCCTGAGTCCAAGTCCTAGAACCACCAAAAACAAAAATCTGAATTTGGCCTGTGAGACTCCAATGTAGTCAGTGAGAATTTCATCTAAATTAAGGCATCTTGATGCTGGGTGCTAGGATCTCACACTTACAATCCCCACTATGTAAGAAACTGTGATCTGAGGATCATAAGTTGAAGCCAGCCTCTCTCTCTCTCTCTCTCTCTCTCTCTCTCTCTCTCTCTCTCTCTCTCTCTCTCTCTCTCTCTCTCTCTCTCACACACACACACACACACACACACACCATCTTGCTCCTGTTGCAGGATTTGGGGGAGATACGTTTTCAGGTTGGGACAGTGGGCAGGAGGCTGAGGTGTTCCTAAATTTTGTGATGCTATACTGTTCTAACACACAAGCTATTGCTATCTGGAAGTCACCAAACCTTTTAGGACCTGCATCTGAAGAAAACTCAGGCACAGTATGGCGGCACATCCTTGTAATTCTAGATATGCTGGAGGCAGGGAGGTCAAGAGCAATGTAGTGGGAGGACAGTTAGGGCAAGCAGCTAGGCGTGGTAGTTCACATGTGCCATTCCAGCTATGTAGACAGCATAAAGAGAAGGATCACAATCCAGGCTAGCCTGGGCAAATAAAGAAGGCGAAGAAGAGACGGGAGGCATGACTCAAGTGGCAGACTGCCTGCTTAACAAGGGAAAGGCCCTGAGTTCAACTAGCAGGGAAGAGAGAGAGGTGGGGGAGGGAGAGAGAGTCTGAGAGCTTAAGAGTCTCAGGCAGGAGGATCACAAATTCAAGGCCAGCTAATAGACAGGCTTTTACTGTATGCCGCTGAAATGGGAGCTATAGGGAGGGAATGATCAGAGAGTTGTATTGGGGGGCTGAGAGTGGGGCCCAGTGTTAGAATGTTTTGTGCATGACTAGCATGCACAAAGCCCTGGGTTCAACTGCTGGGTACCCCATATAAAGAAAAAGCCAGAAGTGGTGCAGTGGCTAAGTGGTAGAGTGCTAGCCTTGAGAAAGCCCAACAACAGTGCCCCTGCCCTGAGTTCAAGCCCAGGACTGGCCAAAAAGAAAAAAAAAATGCATCTGTCTTTTTCTCTTTCTTTCTTTCTTTTCTTTTCTTCCTTTCTTTCTTGTTCAGGGGCTTGAACTCAGAGTCTGAGCACTTTCCGTGAGCCTGTTAGTGCTCGAGGCTAGCACTCTACCATTTAATCCATAGCACCACTTCCGACTTTTTGTTGTTGATTTGGAGATAAGACTTACACGGACTTTCCTGCCCGGGTGGCTTCGAACCTCAAACCTCAGATCTCAGCCTCCCGAGTAGCTAAGATTAGAAGCGTGAGCCACTGGCATCCCCCACCCCGGGTCTGGAAAGTAGCAGAGTCTTCACTGGAGGTGGGCGGCTGGGGGCCAGAAGCGAGGACTCCAGGCTCCTGCATGCCTCCTTCTGAGACCTGCGTGATTGGTTGTGTCCTGAGCCGGAATGAAAACTAGGCGTCGCCGCCTCCACCCAACTCCGGCAGAACCCGCCTGCGGCAGCCTGCGGAACCCCGGACGGCCGCGCGAGGGCGCGCGCGAGGCCCGGGGACTCCGGGGCGGAGGGGAGGGGGGGATGAGGCCGGACTGTGTCCTCCCTGGGGGCTTGGAGGGAGGGAAGTCTGGAGACCTTGGATCTGAGCCTCCACGCAGCCTGGCCCACGGGAGACCCTAAGGAGGAATTCCCGCCCCTCCCCCGCCCCTCCCCGGTTCCCCGGGTGGCAGGTGTTTGCCCAGCCTTGACCTTGAGCAGTGACGCGGGTGTGCCTGCTTCAGGGCTCCACCTTTCTCCTGCCCGGTTCAGGACTGCACTTTGAAACTGTTCTATTGCTCATCTGTATTTTTTTTTTTCCTGCTTAAAGCTGGCACTCTACCACTTGTGCCACAGTGCCACTTCCAGTTTTCTGGTGGTTAATTGGAGATTCTAGTCTCACGGACTTTAGTGCCCCATCTGGCTTTGCACCATCAGATCTCAGCCTCCCGAGTAACTAGGATTACAGGCATGAACCATTGGCGCCAGCTCACTCCTTGCTTTTCTGAGTGGTCTTGGACTACAAATTGTGCAGTCATTAAATCAGATCTTTAAAAATCTAAACCTGAAGCCAGTGCAGTGGCAAATACCTGTAATCCTAGCTATTAGGGAGGCTAAGATCTGAGGATCAGAGTTTCAAACCAGCCCAGGCTGGAAGGTCTGACGGACTGTAGTTAATCTCCCAAAAGCTGGAAGTGGAGCTGTGGCTCAAGTGGTAGAGCATTAGCCTTGTGCAAAAAAGCTTAGGGTCAGCCGGACGCAGTGGCTCACAGCGCCCAGGGCCAGAGTTCAAGCCCCATCACACACACACACACACACACACACACACACACACACACACACACACACACACACACAGAAAGCTTAGGGTTAGCACCCAGCCTCTGAGCACAAGCCCCAGGACCAGCACAAAACAAAGACAGAAGTTACCCAAGATTCTATACATCTTTTCAGCTTTCCACATGTTTGGGAGAGAGTGAACTGAGTAACATAAAGTCCTGCTCTCTCCCACCAGTAGGCATTAGAAGGCCCGCAGAATCATTTTGTACTCACCAGGACAGACATGTATGCTTTTCCAATGTTTCTTGTCAGCTGCCGGCCTGCCTGCTTGCATTAAAAATTCTGTTTAGCTGGAGAATTCTTCAAATGGCCCTTGGCAGGAAAAAAAGCTGCGTGGAGGCCAAGGGAATCCAGGGTCATATGTAGGAGAGGGGGAATGGTGATGGGATGGGGCATGAGAGATCAAATTAAGGGCCAGGGTAAGGAAAACCATCTGCAGAGGCTGAGGGCCAGCCAGCCAGCCAAGTACCTGCTGTAACAGGGTGTCTATAGAGAACAGCAGCATCTTATAAGACGCCATGATCTCGAGCCTTACAAACTACCAACAGCTACACATGAGTAGAACATAATATATGAGCCGTGGAAAACGCTGAGCTGGGATGACAGGTCATGTCCAGTTTGTTCCTTCAGCATTATGGGGAAACTGATGGTTTTCTTTGGGAGGATGAGAGGAGCTAATAAAGTTTAAACTCAGAGTGTCTTGCTTGATTAGTTTTTTTGCTCATAGCTGGTGCTCTGCCTTTGAGCCATACCTCCAGCATGGCTTTTTTTGTCAGGGGGCTTGAACTCTCAGCCTGGGCTCTGTCCCTCTTCAGCTCAAGGTAACTGCTCTCCCACTTGAGCCACAGCACCACTTTCAGTTTTCTGGTGGTTCATTGGAAAAAAAGAGTCTCCCGGACTTTTGTGCCTGGGCTGGCTTTGAACCACGATCTTCAGATTTCAGCTTCCTGAGTAGGTAGGATTACAGGCATGAGCCACAGGCGCCCAACTCAGCATGGCTTTTAGCTAGTTATTTGGGAAATAGAATCTCATGAACCTTTCTGCCCAGATTGACTTTGAACCTTGAACCTCCAGATCTCAACCTGCTAAGGAGCTAGGATTAGAGGCATGAGCCAACAGCCACATCTGGCCTCAAGTGAGGAGTTTACAGCTAGGGAGTTTTGTTATCAGATTTGTCTTTCAAGTACTAGAAGTTTAGCCTTCATTGTGTCTTGTTTCTGGTGATGGGGATTGAACTCAACACACCTGTACATGCTTTGTCACTGACTCCCACCTCTAATCCATACATATCGTGTGTGTGTGTGTGTGTGTGTGTGTGTGTGTGTGTGTGTGTGTGTGTGTGTGTGTGTGTGTGTGTCTGTACATGTGCTGGCCCTAGGGCTTGAATCCAGAATCTGGGTGCTGATCTTGAGCCTTAGTGCTCAAAGCTAACACTTTACCACTTGTGCCACAGCCTGGTTGGTTTGCTGGTTGATTGAAGATTAGAGACTCAGGAACTTTCCTGTCCTGGGCTGGCTTTGAATTGTGGTCCTCAGATCTCAGCCTCTGAGTAGCTAAAAGGTGTGAGCCAGCACATGTGCACAATGTTTTTTCTAACTTTCTCAAAGTCTGGTCCAGGAACTGTTGGCATTAGGCTCTGGAACCAAGGAAAATCACACATAGACATCAGAAGCTGTACCTGAACTTAGTGTCTCAGGTGGTTCTTCATTGAGCACTGGCACCCGATTCCCTTTCCCAACTCCAAAAGCCAAAAGAAAACAATAGGTCATCAGACAGCTATTCACATTAAGACCAGAAGGTGGCACAGGTTTCCCATTACCTGATTCACTCCTCACTGGCCTCAAGGAATTGTATTCAAAACAACAGAGGAAGTGGCTATGTGGCAGCTCCGATGATAATAGAGCCCTAGGCTTGTGCCAGAGAGCTTGGGACAGCACCCAGGCCCAGAGTTCAAGCCCCTCGACCGACAGCACCACCACCACCACCACCACCACCACCCTCCACCCTCAACCCACCCCCCACCAAGAAAATAAAAAGTCACTTTGGGCCGGGAGCGTAGCCTAGTGGCAGAGTGCTTGCCTAGCATGCATGAAGACTGGGTTAGATTCCTCAGTACCAAACACAAAGGCTAGAAGTGGTATTGTAGCTCAAGTGTCCAAGGACTGTGCTCAGGCCCTGAGATCAAGTCCCAGGGCTTAGGAAAAAAAAATAAAAACAAAAACAGGTGCCAACGCTAGGAATGGCAACTGAGAAATTGGAAAGACTTAATCCATGGGAATAGATGTCCCACCAAAAGTGCTAGGAAATGTCCTCCACAACAGAATAACCATACCACCCCGAGTTCCAACCTTTGGGGGTTCTGACTGCAAACGGTGCAGTCAGGGTGGGGTTGGGTGGGGTGGGGTCTCTACAAGACACAGGAACTACAGCACTCGTGGCCAGCCCTAAGAAAGGGAGGGGAAGGGGCCAGGAGTTTGGCCTAGCGGTAGAGTAGTGGCCTAGCATACACCAAGATCCGAGTTGGATTCCTCAGTACCACATACTTAGAAAAGCCAGAAGTGGTATTGTGGCTGAAGTGGCTAGCCTTGAGAAAGCCAAGGACAGTGCTCAGGCCCTGAGTTCAACCCCCAGGACTAGCAAAAAGAAAAAGAAAAAAGGAAACAAGAGTAAAGAAAAAGAAGGGGAGTGGAGGCCTCCGGTGCCTGGCAGTACAGCCATGGCCAGTTGCTCCCCAGTGCCACTCTGTCCCTAGGTCTCCTTCCAGGCTCCCTGAAGAGTGCAGGCCCACCCCTAGACACCTCTGCCCAGAAGCAGGTAAGCAGTTCTAGAATCACGGCACCCACTCGGCAAAATGTCTTGTGTGTCAAAGCCAGCCCCTCCTAGTGAAGCAGGAAAGCTGAGTCTAAGAAACTTTTGGCAGCCATCCTGGGGTCTCTCGCTGAAAAGCCTAGAGGTGGAAGTGGCCATTCATCAAAGGCAGAAGGCTAGCTCAAGGTGAGCTGAGAGAACTCTGCTGGAGAGAGGTACAGAGGACATAGCCTTAAGAAAGCTTTGCATATAGAGAATGCTCAGCATTAAGTCCCTAAATGGCTTGAATCACCAGCCTCTGAGTAGCATCTAAGTATACTCTATATGGAAGGTTGAGGCCTATCTTCCCTAGATGGAGAAGTTCTGCTGGTACCTAAGTATGTCCAATTAAGGTCTGGCCTCTTGTCCTCATGGTGGAGGAAAGTAAAGCCCCCTTTTCCCAAGTGATAGGCATACCTAAACCCTGGAGACTGGTGCAGGCCCCGGACTGCTAGTTTTCCTTTGACCCTGCCCCCTGCGCTGGCCCTAATTAGGCCTGGACCAGCTCAGGTATGGTAGCCATGCCACATGTCTCCTGGCTGTTCTCTGGTCACCATGGCTTTCCATTGGAGCTGAATTGGCTTGTTGATATTGTTTCTGTTCTTTCCTCTCTGGCCTGTGCTAAGTGTATTTTCCAGCTGCTGGTTTTTGAGGCAAGAGTCCACCATGCAGTCACTGGCCTTTTAATAAAGACTCTCAAGATGTGACCTCTCACAATGTGGCTTCTCTGTTTCCTTACCTTAAGACACTAGGACTGCCAAGATACATTCTTAGATGCCAGGCCAGCTGGCCTAATGCAGTCTCCCTCTTTGCCTTCCTTGGAACCTGCTGCTGGCCCTTAGCTTTTCTTTCTTTTAGTTTGTTCTTTTATTTAGTTGTTTATTTTATGCCAATCCTAGGCTCAGCTTGAATTCAGGGCCAGGGCACTGTCCCTAAGCTTTTTGTCCAAGGTTAGCACTCTACCACTTGAGCACAACTCTATTTCTGGCTCTTTTTGTGTTTCACTGGGAATGAGTGTCATGAACTTTCCTGCCCAGGCTGGCTTCAAACTGCTGTTCTCAGATCTCAGCCTCTTGAGTAGTTCAGATTATAGGTGAGAGCCACCAGCACTCAGCCTAAAGGTTGGTTTGGTTTGGTTTGGTTTCTTGTCTTTTTTTCTTTTGGACCCAGATTGGGTCTTGAACTTTTGATCTGATGCTTTAGCTCATTGGTAGATGCTTTACCACCTGATTCATGCCACTTAACTCCTCAAAGCTACATTTTTTATAGTAATTCATTTCCTGGGTATATCCCATTATATTCAAAATACGTATGACATACAATTTCTGTTTGCTTTTTGTCCTTTAATCTCTCTTTTGCTATAGAAGTCCAATTCCACCAAAAACCTGTGAATAGCCAGGTGCTGGTGGCTCATGCCTATAATTCTAGCTAACCTGGATGCTGGGTTCTGAGGATTAAGGTTCAAAGCCAGCCAGGGCAGGAAAGTCCATGAGACTCTTAGCTCCAATCAACCACCAGAAAACCAGAAGTGGAGCTGTGGCTCAAAGTAGCACTAGACTTAAGCAAAAGAGCTCAGGGGCAGTGCCCCACCAACAGAAGAAAAGAGAGAATTTTATTAGTGTATATGAGTTATACAAAAGGCATGTGTGCATGTTCATTTAGACATTTCCATATGTGTATTCAATGTACCCCAAAGTCACCTCTCCTCTCTCCTTCCCATTTCCTCCCCCTTCTGAAGGTACTCAACAGTTTTTCATACTTGCAAGCAAAGTACTTTGACCACCCCATTCACCCTCTCCCTCCATACATCCCCATGAGAGCCTGTGCCTTTTTTTTCTTTTTTGATTGATAAACTCAGCTTCTGAACAAGAAGAGGGTCATAAGACAGCAAATATCAGGATGGGGCCTGTGGCTCCTTCACAAAGGGTGGGCTGGGCTGGGCTTTCTTGCTCTTTCTATTTTTTTTCTTTTATTCCCCTCCAGTATTTTAAGAAGGGGAGATGTCATTAACATGCCCAAGCAAGCCTCTACTTCCTGGACTGAAATGATTCTGCTTCCTCATCTGCTGGGTTAGCTGGGACTACAGATGTGACCCTCTGTCTGGTGGACATTAATATTTAATGTCCAGCCTTGGAACCAGGAGTTTGGCCTAGTGGTAGAGTGCTTTCTTAGCATGCATGAAGACCAGGGTTCTATTCCTTAGTACCACATACATAGAAAAAGCCAGAGCTGGTGCTGTGGCTCAAGTGGTAGAGCTGTAGCCTTGAGAAAGCCCAAGGACAATGCTCAGACCCTGAGTTCAAGCCCAGGACTGGCAAAAAAAGAAAAAAAGAAAGAAAGAAACCAGCCTTGAAAGAATTAGAGAATAACTCAGAGGGAACAGTTCAATGCAAAGTCCCTGGAGCAGAAGTGTGGCATCTCCTAAGGGTTAGAAAGGTCATGATGTTTCTATTATGGAGTGGAAGTGCTGAGGGGAGGTTTGGGGCTGGGGCGAGGGGGGTCAGGACAACATGGCAGCCAGAATGCACTGGAAGTCAGAAGGCTTCCAGAGGAGACACCAGGAGACAGGTGGGGTGTTTCAGTGATCTGGGTGACAGAGCAGAGCCCCTGGGACAATGTTAGGCTGTGCAGAGGGAGAGCAGAGGACAACGGCCATGGTTGGGAGTGGATGGACTGTGGGGCTGAAGGAAAGAGGGACATCCAGGGGACAGCTAGTTAGGAAACTGAGTCACCACGGTATTAAAAGAAAGGAAGAGCAGAAAACGACCTCAATGGGCCAGATCAACTTTCATGGAGAGTTGAGGAGGGACACAAAGGTGACCTGAGAAGTCAAGAGACTCAAGGCAGGGCCTAATGGGGGCAGGGGTGAAGGGGCTTAAGTAGGGTAAGGGGGGGGGGGCTGGGTCCCAGGGAGCTGGAGGAGAGCTCGAGTGTGAGCAAGTCTCCTGCCATCTCGTCTCCGATGCCCAAGGCCACAGGGTGGGGACTCTGGGCTGGAGAATCTCTAGGGACTGGGGAGTCGGGCCAGGCCCCGGGAGCAGCACTGCGTTCTGAGTGCAGCAGCGCGGACCCCAGCCCACCGCCGGGGCGCGCTCCAGCGAGAGGATCCTGCAGCCAGCCCCGAGGGGGCGGACAGCCAGTCTCAGATCAGAGTCAGATGGGAGACTCTGGGGGCGCCAGGCAAGGGTCGGGGGGAGGGGGGAGGCTGGGAGAGGGAGGCTGGTAGGAGGAAGGGGGGGAAAGGCCGGAGGGAGGGGCTGGGTAGGAATGGGGGATGGGGAGGCGGACAGCAGGGAGGAGCTGTAGGGGGGGAGCGAGGGGCGGGGATGCGGAGGGGAGAGGCCCGGGGCCGGAGGGAGGAGCTGGGCGGGGAGTGGGGGGGGGGCGGCCGGAGGGAGGGGCTGGCGGGGGAGACCCCAGGCCCCTCCAAGGGAGGGGCCGGCAGACTCTTAAGGGTCGAGGCCCCAGTTCCGACCTACTCCTGCTTGGCTGCCTCCTGGTGCTCCCCGACGGCTCCTGTCCTCCGCAGGTAAGGCTGCCCACGTGCGGTGGATGCCGGGCCTCCGGCGCTCACTGCGGGGTGGGGAGGCTCGCGCACCCCCGGGCGGACCTAGGGACCGGGCAGGTGGGGGCCTGCGCGTGCCGTGACTTTCTCTCCCCGTGGCTGCGGGGCAGACTTGGACTATCCCTGGCGTCTCCCCACTTTACTAGAAATGGGGGTGCGGACTCCTCGCCCTCCGCGGAGGCCAGTCTTCACTCGTGCGCTCCCGGGGCCGCCGCGCCCCAGCCAGAGGCTAGGAAAGTTCTCTGTAGGCCGTTGGCAAACTCCAGGCCTTCGCTCCTGTTGCCTAGAACCGGGCTTCCCGGGGTGGTGGAGTGGCTGCGCCCTGCAGCCTAGAGCGCGTGCCCGCCTCGCCTCGCCGGGGTGGTGCGTGGAGCTCGGGGTAGGGCGGGAGCTGGGCTGGGGTGGGCGGGGGAACGAGTCTAGGATGGAGCGGGGTCCTTAGCCCCGTGGCCGGGCCCTGTGGGGGGGGGTGGATTTGCCGCCGCAGGCGGGACGCGGGTCCTTCCCTCCCCCCCAGGGGGTGGCCGCAGAGCCCCTCCACAGCCCGGCTTGGAAGCCTCTGGGCTCGTTAGGAAGCTCGGAGTGCACTCTGCCACCTCGTCTGGCTCCATGAGCTTAGATTTTGACTGTATCATAAACTTGTCACATGGACCAAGTGGTAAATCGCAGTGAGATTCATGGAGAGACACGCGCGGGGCTGGCACGCGGGTAGTGAGCTTGATCTTGGGAACTGGTGGGATCCTAGCAAGGGAAAAAAGGCTGCTGGAGAGAGGCCTGGGAGGCACCCTCAGGAAGGAGGGGCTGGGCGGGGCGGGGGAGGACTTGAACCCAGGCCGGCGGGGTGGGGGGGAGGAGGGGATTCGCATACGTGCTCCTAAAGGAGCTCCCCGGGAGAGAGGACTTGCCAGGAGGGAGGTTTAAGGATGGACTTCCAGTTTTCACCCCCACCCAGGCATGGGGGTTGGGCCTGTGGGGCAATTCTTTAGTCCTGGGGGCCTGGCGGGTGGAGAGGGCTCCCTTTGCATTTCCATGGCTGCTCTCCACAGGCCGCCTCCCGTTCTTATGTTTATGCCTTGCATTTCCCGTCTGGTGGATGGGTGGGCTGTTCGGTTTGGGTTGCTTCTTTGTTTCTTTCACCTAATTCTGGAAAATATATCCCCTTCCCCTCCCCTAGGCTGTGGTGACTCCTGGAAGCCTCCTCTGTGGGGTCTCCTGACCGCCCTCTCCCCCTTTCCAACCCTGCATCCCTTCTCCGGAGTTCCTGGACTACAGGTATTCACCACACCCAGCTCCACTTGAGCCACTTTGGGGAGATGTGGGGGGGAGAAAGTAGACAATGCTAGGTTCAACTTCTAGACCTGGAAGGGCAGAGGGTGGGGGATGTGTACTAGACTTTGTCCTTGTGGGGGGTTTTTTTGTTTTGTTTTCCAGTACTAAGAATTGAACTCCACTACTTAGGCCAAGCCTTCTGCTCTTTTTAAAGACTTTACCTTGTGAGTCTTAGACTTGGGGCCTTGTGCTCTCACTTGGCTTTTTTGCGTAGGGCTACTATTCTATGCCTGGAGCCTCCCTACCTGCCAAAAAGTTATATATGCCAAGGATTTTTCTTTGTTACTTGACAAGTCCCGGGTTCCTCACCCTTGCTCAGCTAAGGTCAGGGCCTCCACTCTACCACCAGCATCCTAGCCCCCCCCCCCAAATTCTTAAGTGTTTTATCGAAGAAAAATTAATCTCAGAAGTAGAGCAGTGGCTCAATGGTAGAGCCCTGTCCTTGAGCACAAGAGCTCAGGGACAGTGCCCAGGCCCTGAGTTCAAGACCCACAACTGACAAAAAAAAAGCACCTGGCTTTCCTTTCTTTTTCTTTTTTCTTTTTCTTTTTGCAATTTTTACACTTTGAGCTTTGTGATGTAGTGGGAGATAAAAAGTCTCAAAGGCTTTTCTGCCCAAACTGGCTTCAAATCACAATCCTCTCAGATCTCTGCCTCTGCCCGATTTGCTAGGATTACCAGTACCTGTCTATAACTTTTTTTTTAGTTTCTTTTTATTGTTGTTACTAGTTCTGGGGCTTCAACTCAGAGCCTGGATACTTGTCCTTGCGCTTTCTCGAGGCAAGCATTCTTGATCTACAGCACCAGGTTCCAACTTTTTCAAACCCACAGCTTCATGCATGCTAGGACTTATTTGCTTTACCTGGTATGCAGGAAGCTTGGTCTCTAGCCAACCCCCCCCACCCCACCCCCACAAGATGCTGTTGCATTCTGAGGAATCCAACTTCAACCTGTCACTTTATTTTGAAACACATGAGCATTTAGGTACAACTAAGAAAAAAGTGACTCATTAACTGTAATAACTTTTCCTTCAAGAATTTTTCTCTTATTTGATTTCATTTCTGTGAATTGTGTTTTCATCTCTTGTGAAGTCTAAATTCCCCTCTTACATCTACTAAATACATCTATGCCTTTGTATGAGTGTGTACTGATACTGGGCTTGAATTTAGGGCATCTTTTTTTTTTTTTTTTTTTTTTGGGTCATGGTGCTTGAACTCCGCCTGGGCGCTGTCCCTGAGCTCTTCAGCTCAAGGCTACCACCCTGGCCTTGAGCCAAGCCCCACTTCCCATTTTCTAGAGGTTAATTGGAGATAAGAGTCGCAGGTCCTTTTGTGCCCGGGCTGGCTTTGAACCTTGATCCTCAGATCTCAGACTCCTGTGTAGCTAGGATTACAGATGTGAGCCACTGGTACCTATCAGATTTTCTTTCTTTCCAGTGTGGTATTAACTACTTTGGTACCTTTATGTACAGAACTAGAATAAGACTGGGCTTGCACTCTGCCTCTGTGGCAAAGTCTAGCACTCTACCACTTGAGCCACCGTACCACTTCTGGCTTTTCTATCTATTTAACGCTTAGTATACTGAACCTAAACAGCAAAGTTAACTGTGTGGGGAAATCAGTGTTTCTTGATGTTCTACTTATGTCTTTTTCTCTCTCTTCTCTCCTGTTTCAGCAATATTAGGATTTGATTTGAACTCTGATCCTTCCATTTGCTAGGCAGGTGCTCCACCACTTGAGTGATGCCCACGCCAATCAATTCCAGTTTAGATCTATGCATATATGTGTATCTATCTGTGATACGAGATAGGGTCTCATGTCGCCAAAAGTAGAGTCACAAATCACTACAGCTGGCTTCAAATGCATATGATGTTTGTAAAGTGACTTTTTTTTTGGTGGGTCAAGGGGCTTGAGCTTGGCCTGGGCGCTATCCTTAAGCTCTTCAGCTACTGCCCCACCCTTGAGCTACTGCCCCACCCTTGAGCCAAGCCCCACTTCCTGTTTTCTAGAGGTTAATTGGAGATAGTCTCTGGTCCTTTTATGTCTGGCCTAGCTTTGAACCTGATTAGCAGATGTCAGCCTCTTGAGTAACTAGGATTATAGGCGTGAGCCACCACATCCAGCGTAAACTGACGTCTGACTTAGTTCTTTTTAGTGTCTACTCCCACCCGATTTATTAGTGCACCTCTATTATTATTATTATTATTATTATTATTATTATTATTTGCCAGTTCTGGGGTTTGAACTCAGGGTCTGAGCGCTGTGCTTGGGCTTTCTCAAGGCTAGAGCTCTACCACTTAAGCCACAGCATCATTTCCGGCTTTCTCTATGTATGTGGTACTGAGGAATCGAACCCAATTCTTGGGTGCGTGGTAGGCAAGCACTCTACCACTAGGCCAAACTCCCAACCCCTCTATTCAGTTTTTAATATTGTGCAAGTTCTGGGCCTTGAACTTATTTATTTATGTAATTTTATTATCAGGGTATATATGGAGAGGTTACATTGCATTCATAAGATAGTGAGTACATTACTTCTTGAACACTGTTATCCTTTCACATGTTTTCCTCCCACTTTCCCACCCATCCCTGAGCTTCTTTGTGTTCAAGAAAAATGCTCTACCACTTGAGCCACAGCATTTCCAGCTTTTTAAAAATAGTTTGTTGAAATAGTCAGAGATTTTTCTGCCCAGACTGGCTTCAAACTGCAATCCTTATATCTCAGCCTCCTAAGAATACTCAATACTAAGCTTTGATTTTTCCCCCCTCCAGAAACTGAAGATCATTTCAAGTTTTTCTAATAAAAAATTTCAGGCAGGGAACTCATGGCTCACACCTAAAATTCTAGCTACTCACTCAGGAGGCTGAGATCTGAGGATCACAGAAGCTAGCCTGGGAGGGAAGGCCTGAGACCTATCGCCAAGTAACCACCAGAAAACTGAAAGTAGCACTGTGATTCAAATTGTTCGATTATTAGTCTTGAATGAAAAAACTTAGGGACAATGTCCAAGCTCTGAATTCAAGCCCCAGGACCTGAAAATAAAATAGGATTCTTCAGTAATTAAGTTGTTCATTTTTTTTTTCTTTCAAATTTTAGATTTTTGGATTTCTGGAGTTAAGCCAGTGTGCAAGAACAATTACCCTTCAGGAAAAGAAAAAAAATATTGTGGCAACACACCTATAGTATCTAGCATATAATAAAAACATGGCTAAACTTGTGAAGAAACAGGAGAAAACTACCTATCCCAACCAAATGCAGTTAATAAGAACTGACAGGGAGGTAGCCCCAGTGCTAGACTCAAAGTGCAAAGCCACAACTGCAGCTATTAGGAAGAAATTTAAGACATTGGAAGAAATAAAAGATCTGATGGTTGAAGACATAAGAGAAAGCCTTAAAAATGACCTAAAAGAAATGTTTGGTAATGTAATAGTACCTGACTACAAAAATTCAGAGAATGCCACTAGCAGGAAAGAGTATCAAGAAGTAAAAGCTTTAACCTCACAGAAAACAGAGTTAGTGGAGGAAATAGAAGATGAGAACTCAGAAAGTGATGAGGATACTGAAAACGTAACCTCTCAAAGAAAGCAAGCAAATGTGTTGGGCAAAGCCAAAAAACACAATTGTGATCAAGGTGAGATGCTATCACAGAATTGCAAAGTTACAGAATGTGTGGAAGAAGTCTTATGTAGTAAGCATAATGGGCACAGAAATCTCAATATGCATACAGAAATTAGAAAGAATGGAAAAGACAAAATGGTCAAAGACATGGAAGAGGGAAAAAATCTTCAAAAGTTAGGGACTAAAGAGAAGGTGCTACCAGCCTCCAGAGAAGAAACGTGGACCCAAGAGGGAACTGTGCTTACCCTGGCTGCTGACTTTTCATCTGCAACACTGGATATTACCAAACAGTGGGCTAGCATCTTCAACATTCTGAGAGAACATGACTTTGAACCTAAACTTGAATGCAGTGTTAAACTGGCATTTAAATGTAATGGTGAAATCCAGACCTTTTCAGACCTCAAGACTCTCCAGAAATTTACCGCCCAAAATTCTTTTGTGAAGGGATTGCTGAAAGACATACTGCCACCAAATCAAAAAGGGAAAAGAGATGGGATTCAAGAAACAATGGTAAGCTTATGAGTGAAGTAAAATAGTTGGTATGGCTTAGTTTGAAGGTTACATCATTTTTTTTTTTACAATGTATTTATGTATTTGTGTGTGACGATCTTGTGACTTGAATTCAAAGCCTGGGCACTGTTCCTGAGCTTTTTAAAATCAAAGCTAATACTCTGCCACTTGAGCCACAGGTTCCACTTCTGGCTTTGTTTGTGCTTAATTAGAGGTAAGAGTCTCATGGACTTTCTTACTTGGGCTATCTTCACATTGCAAACCCCAGATTTTAGTCTCCTGAATAGGTTGAATTATGGGCATGAGCCACCAGCACCTGGGTAACTTTTAGAGTGAATAATCCTTTAAATCATAAGTGATGTTTTGCACTTGTAATCTCCCTCTGAGGGCTGATGACAGTGTTGGGTCTCTTAACTTATAGCCAGCCTATCCTATGTAGTGAGATTATCTCCAGAAGGAAGAAGTTCCTTAAAGGAAAACATGTGACACTAAAAATAGATGATTTGGGGCCGGGAGTTTGGCCTAGGAGTAGAGTGCTTGTCTAGCATGCATGAAGACCCAGGTTCTCAGCACCGCATACACAGAAAAATGCCAGACGTGGTGTTTCGGCTCAAGTGGTAGAGCTCTAGCCTTGAGAAAGCCCAAGGGCAGTGCTGAGGCCCTGAGCTCAAGCCCAGGACTGCCCCCCCCCCCAAAAAAAAATGACTTTATACTGGGTGCCCTGACTCAGAAAGATCAAGAAAGTCTTGGTTCAAGCCAACGCAGACAAAATGTTAATGAGACCTTATCTACAGAAAACATGCTTAGAGTCGTGGTATGTACCCATAACCCCAGCTATTTAGAAGTCCCAGCTTAGGAGGATTGCAGAATGAATCTAGCTGAGGCAATATGTGAGTTCCTACCAGAACAAAGAATAATAAAAGGGCTAGGGGAGATCGGGTTTAAATATAGTAAAGTCTGAGTTCAAGCTCCAGGGGAAAATTAAGTAAGCAGTTTTCGAGACACTAACTGCAGATTGTTAAATGTTAGACATACTGAATTTATGAAGTGAAATGAAACTTTTAATTCATGTCAAAGATACATGATTGAAATAACTCATTTTTAACTTTCAGGGTAAAACTGTAATGCACTCAAATCAAGAGGCTGGAGGCACTGCACATGATGGCTTGAGCTTCCTCTTTGTCAAAGAGGTGAAAGTTGTTAGACCAAAGGCGAAGAATGGAGGGACCCAAAAATCTTCACAAACCTCCAGGTTGGAGCACGAAGGAGAGGAAACCTCCGAGACAGAATGGGAGGGAGAAGAGATCTCAGGGACAGAGGAAGAGGAAGGGGAAGAGGCCTCAGAGTTGGAGGAGGAGGAGGAAGAAGCTTTAGGGATAGAGGAAGAAGAGGAGGAAGGGGAAGAAGAGGCCTCAGAGATGGAGGAGGAGGAAGACGAGGCAGATGAGGCAGAAGAGGTCTCTAAATTAAGAGAGAAACAGGGCTCTATCTTTCAAGGTCTTTCCGTGGTAAACACAAAGCGTGGAACCACACAAACAGCCAAGGAAGGCTTGGAGATTAGTCTTGTTGACTTGGTAATGGATCCCCAGGTAGAGGAGGAAGAGGAAGTAGGAAAGACGAAAGCTATGACCCAGCCCAAGAAAAAAGAGAACTTTTATGGACTTAAAGACATTGCTTTTAGTTACTTGGTTTGGGATGCGGAGAAGAAAAAGTTGATTAAGTGCTGGGAGGTAAACAAAACCCAGGAAGAAGAGGGAACAGCTACACCTTGCCTGACCTTGTACTTGTCCCCTCCCCCAGAACCACTAGTCGTGAGTAGTGGTGAGACTAAACAGCATCCACAGGTAGACTTGAGTGCTACATCAGGAATCCCTTCCTTTCTAAGGGAAACCGAGGGAGAGAGATACAAAGCCTTCCAAACAGACGACCTGGCATCTAGAGAAGCTGTCTTACTCCAGGAAACGGAAGAAGACTTCAGAAGAAGTGTTATCCGTATGTTTAGGGAGGTACAGGAGAAGGTTGAGAACATACACAGTGGTCATCCAAATATCTTGGAAATTGAAAACTCAATAGATGATCTCTATAACGTGATGAACTATCTTGAAATGATAGTATACAGTCTAGAGGATGAAGTGAAGGCTTTGTCCAGGAGCACAACACAAATGACGAAGCACATCATGAGCAAAGAAAGGCTAAGAGATAGAGAAGACAAATTTAGAAGCTCCAACATCCGAGTGATAGGAATTCCAGAAAAAGAGAACCAAGGGAATGAAGCAGAAGACATAATTAAGGAGGTACTTGAAGAAAACTTTCCGGAAATGAAGGATTCCGGTTTTGAGATTGTGAGTGCTAACCGAATACCAAGTTCAGTTGATAAAAAGAGACCCACTCCCAGGCACATCTTGGTGAAGCTTCAGAATGCCAGTGATAAACATAAAATCCTAAGGGCATTCAAAGAGAAGAAAGCAGTAACCTATCGGGGAACAGGAGTCCGCTTGACAGCAGACTTATCTCTGAGCACTTTAGATGCTAGAAGTCAGTGGACCAATATCATTAAAGCTCTGCAAGAGGAAGGCTTTGAGCCTAGGATCCGGTATCCAGCCAAACTGGTGTTTGATTTTGAGGGTCAGACAAAAGTGTTTGTTGATACTGAAGAATTTAGGGGGTTTATTTCTTGTATTCCCTCTTTGAAGGAATCATTGGAGGATATAATTTAGTCATCTAGGAGTCCTTTCCTCCCGTCAGCACATCTGAAAAACTCAACAAAAGTTGAATTGAGGTCTCGCACAAGCTGCCCACAAGGACAGACAGCTAACAGCTTATATTGGGGTGAAAGGACATACATAAATGGTGAATGCTAGCCATTTATCAGCTTTAATGGTAAAGATCATAGCTTGCACAGGAGAAAACTTCTGTTAAATAATCCTTTGTCATTATGTGACTATGAAAACTTTTTCTTGCTTGAATATGCCTCGTCTGCTTTTTTATCTTACATTTTCAGATTATTTGTCACTATTACCCTATATAGTTTAATATCATTTACATTTCATTGCTTAACACATCAAAAGATTGAATCTCAGGCTGGGAATGTAGCTTACCTAGCATGCACAAAGCCCTGGTTCAATTCCTTAGTACCACAGAAAAAGAAAATGCCAGAAGTGGCACTGTAGCTCAAGTGGTAGAGTGCTAGTCTTGAGTAAAAGAAGCTCAGGGACAATGACCAAGCCCTGAGTTCAAACCCCAGGACTGGCAAAGAAAAAGAATTCAGATCTCTTCCAAACATGTGACAGTAGTATTTTCGTTTGTAAATTGGCGTGCAATGGTTAAAAAATGGAGTAAGAAAAGGAAAGTAATGTAGCCACTTTAAGGCATTTGCCACAAGCACAATTTATCTATCCTTTCCTTGCCAATTCAATTTCACCTGTCATTTTGCTAGCCCTATCTCTCCTCCAATGAGCGCCTGCCAAGAGATTACCTGCTTTTGCCTCAGAAGTTGCCTAAGTTCTGTGCAGGTTCTAGTTTCTTAGCATGCTAATGGCTAGTTCCTTCCTGGTGGGATTTATTTTTTTGCCAGTCAGGGGGCTTGAACTCACTGTCCTTGGGCTTTCTCAAGACTAGAGCTCTACCACTTGAGCCACAGCACCACCAGCTTTTTCTATGTATGGAACTGAGGAATCTGTACATGCTAAGCAAAGTCTACCGCTAGGCCAAACTCCCTGGGCTAGTGATTGTCAGTCTGTGCACTGTCTGAACTCTTGTTCAAGGCTAGCTCTCTACCACTGACCCAAGGTGCCACTTCTGGCTTTTGAATGATTCGTTGGAGATAAGAGTCTCATGGGGGGGGGGCCGGGAGTTTGGCCTAGTGGTAGAGTGCTTGCCTAGCATGCACGAAGACCCGGGTTCAATTCCTCGGTACCCCACATAGCAAAAAGCTGGAAGTGGTGCTGAGGCTCAACTGGTAGAGTTCTAGCCTTGAGAAAGTCCAAGGACAGTGCTCAAGCCCTGAGCCCAAGCCCAGGACTGGCAAAAAAAAAGTCTCATGGGGACTTTTCTGCCAGAGCTGTCTTTGATCCTTGATCCTCGGATCTCAGCCTCCTGAGTACCTAGGATTATAGGTATGATCCCCCAGCACCCAACCTGGTGGGCTCTTCATGAAGACTCCACTGATGGTTACAGCCTCTTCCTCCACACAGATCACAGGGCAAGTCCGTCAAGCTGCTCATGGTTTCGAAGTCTGGTTTTTGCAGTATTAGAATGGTGCTGCTGACTCTGCTACTAGGGTTTGTACTTGGGACTTCTCACTAAACTGACAGTCATTTAGGCCTGTTTCCCTGGCTTGAGACACTCAAGGATTTGTCAGCCAGGGTCTACCCACTGTGGGGCTTTTCTGCCATCACATGCTTGGGTTAGCCTGTAAGAGTTGGAGGTGGTCAGGCTACATTGAGGTCTAAAATGCTGTTTTACAATATGCTAAATTTACCATATGCTAAATTTACCAATCTATACACGTTTTTGGGTTCTCACCAGGCTGGCCTTGAGCTCTCTGACTTGGATCTTAGCATTCTGCCTCAGCCTCTCAATAAACACCCTACCACTAGGCCAAACTACTGGTCCCGAAAACTTCAGGGAGGAGCCTGAGACAGGCTTGGAGAGTCTGGGAGATCAGGGTAGAGAGCAAGGGACAAGGCTGTACTATGCTGGGAAGAAGGGCCTAGCCCAGGCTTCCTGGAGGAGGAGAGAGGAACATGGCTGACTTCCTCCAAGGATAGTGACCAGACACCCTGTGGTTTATACCAGTAATCCTAAGCTGAGATCCAGAGTGTTAGTGCCCAAAAACTAGAGAGAAATGTACAATTTGCCAGCAGAAAGCTAGTGGTGTAGTTCAAGTGATAGAGGAAAAATCAAGCCCTAATCTATGGAGTTTTTTTTTTGGGGGGGGGGCGGGATTGTGACAGCTGGACTTTCATGCAAAATGCCTTTCAGATTCTGGATGTAGGTCCTCTTTCCTCTCCCACTCCCTATACTTTCCCTAGAGACTCAGCTTCCTCCACCCCCACTGCACTCCTCCTCCCCCAAGGGAATTATCTTCCACATTGGAAATGCCAAGTTTTCTCATTTGGGCCAGACATGTCTGCATCTCTCCCAGCCACAGGCTGTGTGCCTGACCTTTCTAAGCACAGCAGCAATCCCCGGCCCCCCAGTAATCCTGCTCATTTTTATGCCTTAAGTATATCTGTCATTTTATTTGGATACATTATTATAATACAGTGTTAATATTTAACCACAAAATGCTGTTAAACATCATCCTTTTATACAATCTTATCTGAAGACAGATTTTCTTAGTTTCCAGTCATTCAATATTTATGGAGCACCTGGTACATAAGCCTGCTCATTTTCCAGATGTCTGAGCTATAGAGCAGGGCTCCTGCTTCCAGACTGGGCACAGAACAGAAGGGGTGCAGGAAAGGCCGCTGATGTCACCTGCTCTAGCACACAGGTCCACCCAGGTTGTGGACATCTCTTTCCAGCTCAGGCTGGAGTCCTGGCTGAACTTTTACACGGAGGAGGGAAACTGACTTCCAATGGTATCCTTGATTAAAAGTCAGTGTGAAGGGCTGGCTACAGGCTTGGCTCAAGTGATGGAGCATCAGCTGTGAGCAAGCAATCAAACCTAGACCACAAAGCCCTGAGTTCTTTCAGATTATTTCTTTCCCTTCATAAGTAGCCTTCTTTGGGTATTTTATTATAGCAACAAATGGACTAACACAGATGTGCACTGCAAATTCCCAGAGACATTTTGATGCAGAAGGAGAGGTATTATTTTAATATACAAAGAAAAGACAGGCCAGATCCTTGCTAGTCAAAAGGAAAAACAGACTGGCCAGGTGCCTGTGGCTCACGCCTATAATCCTAGCTACTCAGGAGGCTGAGATCTGAGGATCTTGGTTGATTCAAAACCATCCCTGTTACAAAAGTCCATGAATCTCTATATCTCCAATTAACCACCAGAAAACCAGAAGTGGTGCTGTGACTCAAGTGGTAGAGCACTAGCCATGAGCTGAAGAGCTCAGGGACACTGCCTACGCCCAGAGTTTAAGCCTCACAACCAACCTCCACCCACTCCCCCCACCCAAAAAAAAAATGCCTTCACCTCTGGGGACTGGTCAGAAGTTCAGAACACCAGGCTCCATCCCACATGTGCTGCATGCTGAGGGGATCTAAGAGCATTTTCATGTTTGTTTGCAAAGCTGGGACATTCCTTAATGTGTGGTTTTGCTCTTGTGTGTTTTGAGGTTGGCACGAATGCTCTCGAGGCATTCATGAGCTCACCACTTGCTCTCTTTTACTTCTGAGCAACTTCAATACATGTCAGTGAGCCTGCTCAGGGACTTTGGTTCTTAGAGATCACAGCTGTATAAAGACATTGGTTACACCATTTGTGAAGACAGTCTGGATGGCAAACTAGATTTCCAGATCTCCACGGGCAGTTTCTCATGAAACAGCCCTGGGAGGTAGACTGGATGATCACTTCTGCTTTTAGAGCCGATGAAACCGACATCCAAGGCCTGTTGTGGACCCACCAGGAGCACCAGCCAACACGTGCTCCAGCCCGAATGAGAATTCAGGATTTGAGTTTTCAGTGTGAGGTTTGTCAACTTTCAACATAAGTGTGTGTGGGGGGGGGAGGTTGTTTTAAAATTTTCATATAAGACCAAGAATACATTCATAAACCAGGTGCTGGTGGCTCAAATACGAGGTATGCAGTTCAGAGCCAGCCCAGACCAAAAAGTCTGTGAAACTCTTGTCTCCAATTAGCCACCAAAAAGCCAAAAGTGGTAGAATGCCAGCCTTGAGTGAAAAAGCTAAGGGACAGCACCCAGCTTTGAGTTTGAGCTCCAATATCAACACAGAAAAAAGAGAGGAAAAAAAAAATCCCACATTTCTAGATTGGCATATATGAGCCATGAATGTAAGCCATGAATGTGGGAGTCTTAGAACTAGGAAAGGTTAGGAAACAATTGTTCAATAGAGTAGGCTACAGGTTAAGTCTGCCCGCCTCCTGCTCCAGAGCCCAGAGGCCAGGGGCCTGGGATGCGTCAGAGCAGACACCTGCTCATACACAGTGTCATGGAAGGAAGGTAGTGACTTCTTGAGGTCACCAAAGGAGAAAGATCCCTTCCATTCATTTCATTACACGTGAAGAATGCTGCCTGAATACATCTACAGTGTGTCATAAAACTAGATTACCTGATTAAATCCAATACCCATGGAGCCAAAGTGTTCAAGATTATGCTTGGCATAGACTCAATATCTTCCTTTCTACTGTGTCTGGACTGAAGGCTTCTGTGTCAACTCCATCTAAACCAAGTAGGACTTGGTCATTTCACCTGTCATCATGGTGACTTATTTCCCTAGAGATTTCTTGACAACAATTTCCAGGATGGCAACTCCTCCAATCCTTTCCAGACGTGCATATTCAACGGGACGTATCTGTATGATCTTGATTCAAAATAAAAAGCTAATACACTTTAAAATTCCATGTAAAAAGTATTGCTTATCTCATGTGTGTAGATGGGTGTGCTCCACAGTGCTGAAAGGTAGAATCACAAGGAATTCCAGGCCGAGGATGTTTAGAAGTTCTAGATGGCACCAGTGACAGCGTGCTCGCTCTCCCCCGTGGACCCTTCCCTGGAGTGGTTTGGCAGCAAGGCCTATAAGCTACAAGCATCCTAAGATTTACACGATAGGAACGTATATGCATATTTGACATGGCTTCTTCTGGTGAGGGGCTGCCCTGTGATTATGACCCCTGTCCTCTCCAAGACCAAGGGAGAGTCCAGAAAAGGAGCCTTTTGTTTCTGGGTGCCAGTTCTTCTATGGATCCTACAGCTCCAAGGACCTGCTCTGTTCCGAGTGGGCCCGCAGAAGCTCAGCAATCTCCACATGGGTGGATGAGGTGGGTGATTTCAGAGCAATGGACAGCGCTGTGCGGCCAGCCTGCAGAGGAGAAAGCAAAGGAAAAGGAAATCTCATTCTATCTGCGTTTCAGCACAGAGAAGAGGAGGAGGGGCTACATCAAAGGTAGGGGAGTACATTTCACAAATCCAGAGACCCCCACAAAGGCAGGTGATTCAAATGGCATTTGGATAATGAGAAATGAGATTGGCTGGGTGCCCATGGCTCACGCCTGGAATCCTAGCTACTCAGGGGGCTGAGATCTGAGGATGGAGGTCTGTCTGAAGCCAGCCTGGGCAGAAAAATCTGTGAACTGAAAGTGGGCATGTGGTTCAAATGGTAGAGTGCTATCCTTGAGCACAAAAGCTCAAGGACAGGTCCTAGGCCCAGAGTTCAAGCCCCAGGACTGACAAGAAAAAGAAAGAAGAAAGAAAAAAACAGAAGAAAGAAGGAGGGAAGGAAGAAGAGAGAAAAAGGAAGAAGAGAAAAAAAGAAAGGAGAAATGAAGATCACAAGAAATGGCAGTCCAGGGTGTGGATTGGTACAAGTTCTATGTGGATACCAGTCTTAGAGTAAGCAAATCCTACATCTAGAACTGTGAAAACTAAACACATTTGAAAAACCATCGAGTTTTGGGGTTTTTTTTTGGGGGGGGGTAACTTACTGGGACATAAAATCTGACCTGAGGCTATTTAAGCTCATGACATGATTTAAATTTTTTTTTCTTTCAATGGTAGGAAGGTATTTGCCAGGTTGGGGGCCACCCTAACCCTACTGCTTGCCCTCTACTGTATGTATACAGAATTACTTCCTGAAATGTGACAGCATTTTCTTTTTTTTTTGCCAGTTCTGGGGCTTGAACTCATGGCCTGAGCACTGTCCCTGAGTTGCTTCTGCTCAAGGCTAGTGCTCTAGCATTTGAGTCACAGTGCTATTTCCAGCCTTTTCTGCTCATGTGGTACTGAGAAATCAAACCAGGGGCTTCATGCATGCTAGACAACCACTCTACCTCTGAGCCACATTACCAGTCCCAGTGACAACATTTTCACAGAAGCAGGTAGGACCTGTGAACTTCTAGCTTTAAACTCTTTAGGTTTTTCCCTTGGAATTAGAGTGGAACCAGTTTCCATAACTGTAGTACAGGGCAAAAAGCTGAGGGAAAGGAAGAGAGGGACAAGGAGGCCACTGGTGGGAAAAGATGGGGACAGGACTGGGGGACAGGAAGGAAGTAGTATTTCACAAGGACCTTGAAGATGGCACATGGGCTTTACAAAACATACAAAGTTCTTTCTCACAAAACTCCAATGACTCCCTGAACCTTTTCTTTTTATTTTCTCTCTTCTCCTCCTTCATTTGCTCAAAGACAAGGTCGCACTGTATAGTCCATGTTGGCCTTGAACTTTCTGGGTACACCCTCTCGTTCTTTCTCCTCTCACCCTTTCCACCTTGCTATTGGTGTGCTTATCGGATAAATCAAAGTCTCCAAGAGTTGGGGCTCCCTTCCCCACTCCTACACACATACCTAGCCCAGCCTGCTCAGTTGTAGGCCAGCAGGCCTGACATTTCTCCACAGTCAACAGTCTATGGTGAAGACTCAGAGCAATCAAATCTAAGAGAACTTCTTTAGATGGGTCAAGAGTTGGAAAAGCAAGGGTTTTTAAACAGGAGACTAGAGAGAAGTGCCCTTGGGTAGAGGAGGAGCTTGGACTATTTACACTTCTGGCCCTCCCCTTGCAATGGTCAGAGGAGCCTCCTTAGCCTGGAAGTTCTCCGTAAACACACAGTGCTTACTGTGAGCATGGGAAAGAACCACTGGGCCAGTCCCAGGGGACAGAGCATATCTGGAGATGACAGCCTCCATCTGAGGGCAGGGAAAGTGAGACCACCCAGGAAGGATGAATGTCCCCCCTCAAAAGCCTCTGTCAGAACCCTGGAAGGAATGAGACTATGCTGTGAGTGGCAGTAAGTGGGCATGGTACGCCTGCCCGGAAATGCTGCAGGCTAGAGATGGACTTGAAGAGGTAGGATGGGAAGCATGTGTGCACGTGCGTACATGTGCACGCACATGTATATGTGCATGTGTGCATGCATGCACTGGGATGCAGGTATCTTTGAGTTTGACAATAATTTATCACAAACTCACTATAGATCAGGCATAATGAAGGCCTTCTAAAGTTTCCAATTTAAGGATGCTTTGAAGCAGTTAAGTATGGACTTAGGAGTTTGGTGGAGCAGGGTGGTCTTAGATGGGCACCCTAACTATTGGTAACTGTTTCCTCCAGCAAAATGGCAGCAGCAATAGATTTGTTTTTTTGTTTTGTTTTGTTTTTTGCCAGTCCTGGGCTTGAGCTCAGGGCCTGAGCACTGTCCTTGGACTTTCTCAAGGCTAGAGCTCTACCACTTGAGCCTCAGCACCACTTCCGACTTTTTTCTATGTATGTGGTACCGAGGAATCGAACCCGGGTTTTCATGCATGCTAGGCAAGCACTTTAACCACTAGGCCAAACTCCCGGCCCTAGATTTGGTTTTGACTGTACCCTCAAAATATGCTAGTTGTCACCACTATTATCATCGTCCTCATCTCCATCACCACCATCACCTTTACCACCAAATCATCATTATCATACTACCCAGCACATCATCATCATCATCATCATCATCATCATCATCATCATCATCATCTTTTTATTCTTTTTGCCAGTCCTGGGGCTTGAGCTCAGGGCCTGTTCAAGGCTAGTTCTCTGCCACTTGAGCCACAGCACCATTTCCAGCTTTTTCTGTGTACATGGTACCAAAGTATCAAACCCCAAAGTATCAAACTTGTGCATGCTAGGTAAGCACTCTACCACTAGGCTATGCTCCTGGCCCCAATTAACTTTGCCAACTTTACCAGTATCACCATTATTACCATCCCCATTATTACCATCATTGTCATTACCATCCATCAGCAGCAGGATCATCAACACTATCATTATCATCATCATCATCACCATCATCTTATGAAAATATTTATTTAAGAGGCTTGCAAGGCCAGGCACATTGGCTCACACCTGTAATCCTAGCTACTCAGGATGCTGAGATCTGAGGATCAAGGTTCAAAGCCAGCTGGGGCACTAAAATCCATGAGACTCTTATCTCCAATTAATCACCAGAAAAGTGGAAGTGGAGCTGTGGCTGAAGGGGTAGGGCAATAGCCTTCAGCTAAAGAGCTCAAGGATAACACCTAGGCCCAGAGTTCAAGTCCTATGACCAACAACAACAACAACAACAAAAAAAAAGAGGCCTTCATCTGGCATTGTAACTTCAAGAGGCTGCTCTGGTGGAATGGGCCACAAAGTGGCTTAGTGCCAAGGAGGTATTTTCAGTTCAATAATCAGAAAGGATTCTGTAGAGTTTATGCCTTATTATGCCTGTCTAGATTCTCCACTGAGTTTCCCCAGCAGGACTGCTACTTCATGCTATTTTTGCTATGACTACTTAAGACTCAGGACCAAGCCAGGCCAGATTTTTCTTGGAATGATGGATTTCTCAGCTCTTAGGCTCTAAGTATTTACTGCACATCACTCTACTAGAATCCTACAACAGCCTTATGAAGTTGGTTTTACTTCTTCAGCTGTGTAGTTTCTTGAATTCCACAGGACACTTTTCACAACCAGAAGTTAAATACGTCCTTGTTCAATCTCTAAGCCTCACCTTGTCAGTTAGGCTGCTGTCGCAGGCTGGGTGTGCCAGGAGCAGTCTCACCAGGTCGGCATTACCTTGGTGACAGGCCAACATGAGGGCTGAGGATCCATCGTGGTCCTGCAGGTTGACATCTGCCTGACAGCTCAGTAGTGCTTGGACCATATCCTCCCGGTCATGACTGATTCCCAGCATCAGGGCGGTCTGGCCTCCCTGCACAAAGGGCCACAAGGATTTAGGGAGGTTACTTCCGGTAAAGGATGCACCCAGCACATCGATCTGATGAACTCCTCTCAAGACCTCAGTCAAACATTCTCTCTAAAGCTGTCACTACAGTCCAGGCCTGGGATCTGGTTTAGTGACAGTACTTGTATCGCAGTTTGTCAATCTTTCTGTTTCTCAGCGTGAAATGCTGATAACAGTGCCTAGCACCAAGTAGATGATGATAAATGTTGAGGAAGACAAAGTTAGCTGTCACCATCTATATCAGGGTTGTGACAGGTGTCTGCTCACAAGCATGGATTGTGAGGCAGCCTGGGTCTCCATTTCTCTGGAATTGAGATGGATTTTTCCAAAAATGTTAGGACATGTGTGTCCAGTAATTCACGGGATTGCTTTGTGCCTCAAGGCCATGGCCCTGTCCAGAGGACAGAACATGATTTCTGTGTCCAAAATAATATCACCGACCCCAGTTGGTGAGGATGAAAGAGATGGGTGGGTCTGGGGATGTGCTTTTGTTTCAGTGAGTACGGAGGCATGCTGAGCACACTGCTTGGTTACTAGAGAGATAATGGCTCTTCAGTGACACCCTGGGTCTAGGAAAGTAGATTGTCATATTCCTACAGCTGATAAACAGCAGCTCCTGTCTGCCTGGCCTCTCCATGTTTTTGTTTTTTGTTTTTTTTCTCTATCAGCCTGATGTCCCTCACCTTTCTTAACTCTCAAAAAGAGAAGAATGGCAGGTGAGAACTCTAAAGAACTGGGCTTCCATAGAACATCTTGTCTGCTTAGATGTCTAGGTCAGGCTCAAGGGGTTACCCACAGGGGCTTAGAGTGTCTTAGAGCAACCAATGACCTGCTTTGTGGAGGCCCCCTACTGGCTTTCTCCAAAGTTTCAGTATGTTTGGGAAGATTTGGTTGACAAAGTGAAGTCCAGTAAAAATGTGTCTGGTTATAGACTAGGGCTTAAAGTAACAGTTTACTGGGCCCCATCCAAGGAATCGTTATTAAAGATGAAATATTCAGGCCTTGGAATTTCTTATCCATTGTAGAAAAATCCTGGGAGACGTTTTCCCTTTATCAAAGAGCAGAGAGACGACTTCACACAACCAACCTGAGTAGCCTGGATGTTCACATTTCCTTCTCTTAAGAGCTTGCAGACCACAGCCATGTCTTCTTCGGTCTCTGCAGAAGCGAGGGGAGTGATCATCACAGCAGTATAGCCAGCTTTGTTCTGATGGTCCACATTGCAGACACCTGTCAACGGAGCAGTGGATGCTGAGACAACTTGCAGGCCAGCAACCAGACTCTGTTTTGCTTCAACAGGACACCGCCAGACAGGAGTGTCCTTTCCTTGGAGGGTTGGATCACCACTTTACATTTTCAGCAGCTTTAAACTGACTACTTGGCTTTTTTTTTTTTTTTGCCTTTCCTTTCTTCTTCGATTTTTTGGGGGGGCAGGGGAGTGGTGGGCCAGTCCTGGGGCTTTAAATTCAGGGCCTGGGCACTGTTTCTGAGCATTTTTGCTCAAGGTTAGTGCTCTACCACTAGAACCACAGCTCTACTTCTGGCTTTTGTTGTTTTTGGTGGTTGACTAGAGATGAGAGTTTCATGTATTTTCATTCCTAGGCTGGATTTGAACTACAATTCTCAGATCTCATCCTCCTGAGTAGCTAAGATGACAGGCATGAGCCACTGGCACCCAATATCCATCCTTACGTCTTTCCATCCTTCCCTTTCTTCATTTCCTTTTTGTTTTTTCTTTCTTTTTGGTGCCATTTTTGGGGCTTGAACTCAGGATATGAGTGCCATCTTTTAACTTTTTCACTTAAAACTGGTGCTCTACCACTAGAACCATAACTCCAATACTGGCTTTTTCCTAGTTAATTGGAGATAAAAGTGTCAGGGAGCTGGGCACCAGGGGCTCATGCTTAAAATCCTAGCTATGCAGGAGACAGATCTGAGGATGGGAGTTCGAAGCCAGCTAGGCAATTTATCTGCAATAAACTACCCAGAAAAAGCCAGAAGTAGAGCTGTGGCTCAAGTGGTAGAGAACTAGCCTTGAGCACAGAGAGAATAAGGGACAGCACCTAGGTCCAAGTTCAAACCCTAGGACCAGAAGGGGAAAAAAGGTCTCATGGATTTTCCTACCTGGTCTGGCTTTGAATCATGAACCTTAGATCTCAGTCCCTTGAGTAGCTAGGATTACAAGTGTGAGCCACCAGCACCAATTCTTCTTTTCTTTCTCTCTCTCTCTCTCTCTCTCTCTCTCTCTCTCTCTCTCTCTCTCTCTCTCTCTCTCTCTTCCTTCCTTTCTTTCTTTCTTCCTTTCTTTTTTTTTTTTTTTTGCCAGTCCTGGGCTTGAGCTCAGGGCCTGAGCACTGTCCTTGGACTTTCTCAAGGCTAGAGCTCTACCACTTGAGCCACAGCACCACTTTTGACTTTTTCTATGTATGTGGTACTGAGGAATCAAACCTGGGTCTCTGTGCATTCTAGGCAAGTACTCTACCACTAGGCCAAACTCCCCGCCCTCTCATTTTTTTTTTTAAGTAACCTTTGAGAAAGGGACCCAGACTCAGATGAACCCTTTCTGACCTGTGTCCAGCAGCAGCTTCACGACAGCAAAGTTGGAATGAGACACGCTGTAATGAAGGGCCGTGTTCCCATTGCGATCAGCTAAGTTGACCAGCAGTTTCAGGAGATGTGGGGAGTGAGGCTGGATCCCGAGGAGGTAGGCAGCCATCACTCCAGGGTTAGACGACTTCCGGCTGGATACACGGAACCACTCCTGACTGATAGTGTTCAAGCTTTGCCTCTGAAACACCCAAAAGTTCGCTTTTCAGGAGGTTCCCCAGCTGGGGCTCGTATCCCACCAGAGGACAGGTCTGATTCTCATGCTTCTGCTTTGTCCCACTCCCACCCCCCCTTCCCCACAGCTTTCTGTGTGACTAGAATCATCAGTACAAAAGAGCACAGAGCCGGGCCTGGTGGCTCAAGCCTGTAATTCTAGCCACTTAGGAGTCTGAGACCTGAGGATTGCAATTCAAAGCCAGCCTGGGCACTAAAAAGCCATGAGGTTCTTATCTCCAGTTAATCTCTAGAAATTGGGGAAGGTAGGCTGTGGCTCAAGTGTAGGGCAGTGTAGCCTTAAGCTAAAGAGCTCAAGGACAGTGCCCAGGCCCAGAGTTCAAGCCCCATGATTCCCCCCTCCCTACAACCCCCGAAAAAGACAAAAGCCTTGTTTAAAAAAAAAAAAAAAAAAAAAAAAGCTAAGGAACAGTACCCAGGCCTTGAATTCAAGCCCTAGTAGCAGTACACACACAAAAGATGACACATTTAGATTATTTACTCCAAAAGGCCTAGCAAGGGCTGATGGCTTATGCCTGCAATCCTAGCTATTCAGGAGGCTGAGATCTGAGGATTGCAGTTCAAAGCTAGCCTGGGCAGAAAAGCTCCAGTATGATTCTTATCTCCAATTAACCACTCAAAAACTGGAAGTGAAGCTGTGGTTCCAAGTGAAAAGTGCTAGACTTGAGGAAAAGATCTTAGAAACAGTGCCAAAGCCCTGAGTTCAAGCCCCACAACTGAGGAGGAGGAGGAGGAGGAAGAGGAGGAGGAAGAAGAGGAGGAGGAGGAGGAAGAGGAGGAGGAGGTGGTGGAGGAGGAGGAGGAGAGGAGGGAGGAGGAGGAAGAGGAAAAGGAGAAGCAGCAGAAGCTATGGCCTAAGAGTCAAACCAGGCTGTACAAAGACCCCACTGTGTACAACCATGGAAATACGAAGAGAGCTTCATTTTTGTAATAGGTATAGTAAGATTCAAAGAGTATATGGTTGGGTGTGGTGACACATGCCTGAGATCCTAACACATGAGAAGCAGAGATAACATGATCACGAGTTCAAGGTCAGCCTGCACTCCACAGTACAATTATCTCAAGAAAAGAAGAAGGGGGTTGGGAACATAGTTGAGTAGTGCAGTAGAGCACTTGTAAACACAAGCCTCAGGTCCTGGATTTGGTTATAAACACTGCAGAAAGGATATATGACTTCCAAAGTCACACAGCTCCACCAGGGCTTCCACCTGGTCACATAGAATTAAGAGACTCCAAATCTAGGGACCGGGAGTTTGGCCTAGTGGTTAAAGTGCTTGCCCAGCATGCATGAAGACCCGGGTTCGATTCCTCGGTACCACATACATAGAAAAAAGCCGGAAGTGGTGCTGAGGTTCAAGTGGTAGAGCTCTAGCCTTGAGAAAGCCCAAGGACAGTGCTCAGGCCCCGAGCTCAAGCCCATGACTGGCAAAAAAAAAAAAAAAAAAAAAAAAAAAGACTCCAAATCTAGTGCTCTTTCCACAGAGAGTGGGAAATCATTTATAATAGCTACTCTAGGTAGCCTCTTCTGTCTGGCTAAACTAATCTTGATTTGTCCTCTAAGTGAACTGCAAACATGACAGTCACTCTGCGTCCCTGGTCTTCCTTCTTCTCTCTTTGCTGAGTGTAACCAATCACCTAAGGTGGCAGTGTTTGGGGTAGTGACAGAATTCCCAAGGGACTCCTCAGGCAGTGTGGGCACTCACACGACTGCCACTGTCACTCTGCCAGAGGTCTCTATGGGGCAAGAAAATTTAAAATACCAAGAGCTGGTCAGGGGTAGTCCCAGTTTCCGGCAGATGTTGGCTCAATGCTCGGCATGCATTAAGAAACTCTTCCGAGGGCTTACATCTAAAAGGCAGAAAAACACAAGACAGAATCACATCTCCATAAAATGGACAAAATGTCTTTCCTTTCCCAGTAGCTCTAATACCCAGACTAGGTAGGCCACTTCTACCATCATCAGCTGGCTGCTGATAGCTCACCCCTATAATCCTAGCCACTGGGGGCTGAGATCCGAGAGCCACCATTCTAATTCAGCCAGAGCAGAAAAGAATATGAGATTTTTTTAAATCTCTAATTAACCACTAGAAAACTGGAAATGACACTCTGGCTTAAAGTGGTAGAGCACTAGCCTTGAGGATAAAAGCTCAGTCAGTGCCCAGACCCTGAGTTCAAGCCCAATGGCCAACAAAACAAAACAACAACAACAACAAAAATTCTTCAGTTTATTTACTCCTCCATGAAGGACCTCTTAATAGAGTCAGTCCACCCAATGCAAAGACTTGAAGCTGCTGGTCACAGGGCGAATGCTCTCCAAGGTCTCCCTGAGGGCAGATGTCGGCCATGCAGAGGCCTCAATCACTAAGAGACTCCACTTGCTTGTCCCAGTTTGACTGTGGACCTGCTTGACACGGACTTGTCCTTCCTCCTACCAGGCCTTGGATGGGGATGGTGATGGCAGCGCTGCTGACTGCCCATTACTACTTCTTGTGGAGAGCCTACCCCTCAACAGACGTGACACAAGCATTCTCCTGCCTGTTTCCACACCACTTTCAAATCAAAGCTGACAGGCTGCTACTGCCCACATTTTTCAGATGAGGAACCTGAAGCAACATCAGCTTAAGAACTTGGTCAATGGAAACATGTCCAACTGCCAAGGCAGTTGTACTCTGTCATGTGGTACAACTACCTATCACTTTCAAAGATAGTGTGTGTGGCAAGGCAGCCAACCAGAGGGGAGAAAAGATCCCAGGTCCAAGCTGGGTGCGATGGCTCACGCCTGTAATCCAAGCTACTCAGGAGGCTGAGATTGAGGATGGCAGGTTAAAGCCAGCCTGGGCACAAATGTCTGTGAGACTCTTATCTCCAATTAACCACCAGAAAACAGGAAGTGGTACTGTGGCTCAAGTGGATAGGTGGCAGTCTTGAGTTGAAGAGCTTAGGGACAATACCCAGGTCCAGAGTTCAAGCCCCACAACCGACTAGAGAGAGAGAAAGAGGGAGAGAGAGGCTCTCTTTGCTGATGCTTCTCTCTGCCTGCTCTTCTACATCAGTGAAGTGGGGGCAACAGTCCCAAAAGGATAATATAAAGTAATACTTTTATAGCTATGCATGGTAGTGCACACCTGTAATTCCAAATTCCAACACCCACATGGTTGAGGAAGAATCCCATTCGTTTGAGATCAGCTTACGTTTTATAAGGGTCAGAGGAGAAAGAGAGACAGATAGACACAGAAGGAAGAAAGGTCAGAGAGAGAAGGAAAGAGGGAGGGAAGGAGGGAAGAGAGCAAGACAGGGAGAGAGAATGAGAGTGGGAAGGGAGGGAAGGAGGGGAGGGGGAAAAAGCAAGTAAGCAAACCAAGGAAGGAGAGGGGAGGGAAAGAGGGCTGGGAAGAAGAGGGGGAAAAAGGGGAGGGGAGATGAAAGAGACAATACTTATAAAGTGCCTCACATTCCCAGTGCTTTGTAAATGCTGAATGCATAAGCAGAACTCTGGGCATGCATTCCATAAAGGCAGGAGTCACCTCTGTTTAGCTTAACTAGCATACAACAAAGACTCATTAACCACTGCTGAATGGAAGAATGAATGACAACAGGACCAAGTAATTGGATAGAAGGATGACTTTATGTCTTTGCCCCTCTGTACCCATTTGACTCACTTCTCCATCTTGGGATGGGAGACTCCTTCTCCAGGCCCATCTTCTTGGCCTGTGCTGATGATGCCTTGGGAGACAACCTGTCCAGTCTCACAGCTGGTGTGGGCATCCCCACCCTGCTTGGCTTCTGGACCTTTGCATTTCTTTTCCACCTCACTCTCGGACAAGTCCTCAGGCGAGCTGTCTTCACCGCTGGTGTCCTCGCTGGAGGTGGTCTCATAGCTAGGGAAGGTCACAAAGGTCATTCGGTCTGTCCTGCATGAGGGGACCCATGTCCACCCTCATGAGATCAACGTGGGCCTCTGATAACCTTCCCAGTGTGTCCACTACCTTCTCCAGGACCTGCTTCTATAGGCGGGGGCCAGGGCTCTGAGGAACTCCAGTGTCAGAGAAGCAAGGAGGTTCTCACGCCCGAGGTTATTTCAGAAGAAAAGATAATGAGCCTGCGGAGCCCTAATGGCTTAGCCTGTAATCCTAGCTTCTGAGAAGGCTGGGAACTGAGGTGTGCAGTACAAAACCAGCCAGTCCTGGAGACTAAGCTCAGGGCCTGAGCACTGCCCTTGGGCTTTCTCAAGGCTAGAGTTCTACCCTTTGAGTCACAGCACCATTTCCAACTTTTTCTATGTATGTGGCACAGAGGAATTGAACTTGAGTCTTAGCGCATGCTAAGCAAGTACTCTACCACTAGGCCAAACTCCCAGTCCTCCAAGAGACTCTTATCTCCAATTACCTACCAAACCACTAACCTTGAGGAAAAAAAAATAAAAGCTCCAGGACAGCACAAGCCTAGAGTTCAAGCCCCACCTAGGACCAGCACATACCCATACCCACACCCACACAAAAGATAACAAAACTGCCCTGTGTAGTAAACACATGAACAGCCTGCCCCTAATTGACCCCTGCATTCTAGACAGTCCAGATTGCTAAGGAAGGAAGCTTTAATCCAAATTCAGGCTCTGAGTGTCCTGAACTGCCAGATTAAGTCTTCTTGACACTGGGTCACCTGGAGACCTCCTTTAGCCCACCTGCTGGAGCCCAGGGTGCATTTCGCAAATACGTAAACCCAGCATGGGCCTTTCTCAGCTGCATCCTGTTTGAACCTGGGCTTACAGTGGAAGTGAGTCAAGGGGATCACTTGATTCAGGACACTCCCTTTGCTTACGTTCATATTGAAGAGACTCCAGTGAGGAATCACACTAGAGGCCAAAGGCCAGTCCTGGAGAGTCACGGATTCTAATGCTGATGTTTCACAGAAGACGCACATGGAGGAGGGTGCTGTACCCAGCTGGGTTTGAAGGACACAGCTGTGGGGCCCATGGCTTCCTTTCTCCATGTGGGTGCCCTGACTGAGGCTTCTGTGAATACTGAATGTTCACGCCCACCCTGCTCTCTAGCATGCACACCTCCCACCTGCTTTAGCCTCAGGTGCTTCTGCTAGGAGCCTTTTGTTTTTGAGATTAAGTATGGGCTAGTATATTTACCCAGTGCAGGTTATCTTAGAATTGCCTCCATAAAAGCTACCTGGGAAGCTGGGCTCCGTGGCTCACCCCTGTAATCCTAGCTACTCAGGAGGCTGAGATCTGAGGATCATGGTTCAAAGCCAACTCGAGCATTAAAAAGTCCCTGAGACTCTGATCTCCAATTAATCACCAGAAAACTGGAAGCAGCACTGTGGTTCAAGGGACAGGGCGGTAGCCTTTAGTTGAGGAGCTCAGGGACAGTGCCCAGGCCCAGAGTTCAAGTCCTACCACAAACAAAAAACAAACAAAAAAGCTACCTGGAAGTAAATGCATTCATTCAGCAGAAACTTAGTGAGTACCTAGGTGCTAGGGAGTTATTCTAAATGCTCTAGCAAAGTCCTTGCACTAAGGAGCTGATAAGCCTGTGGAAAGAGGCAGAAAATAAAACGTGATCATCTATTATATTCATATAGTGTAAAGAACAATGGGATACAATAAATAAGTCATAAGACAAGAGTGTCGAGAGTTATTTTCTTCCTTCCTCTTCTTTTCTTTCATTATTCCCCCGCCCTCCCCCCAAACTGGGATTTCACTTTGCTAAGCCACGTGTTCCACTACTTGGGCCACCCCAGTTCTTCTATTTTCTGTTTGTGTTTCAGCTAGTCTTTGCTCAGTCAGCTTTGAACCATAAACTTCTGATTTCCACTTTCCCACCAGCTGGGATTGCAGGTATAATCCACCAAACCCAGCTCTTGACTTCCCATGAGAACCCTTGGGTGTGAAGTGTTCACCGGAGGTGGATGGCACTTGAGGTGTATTATGTCAAGAGTCTTCTGAACTGAGGCCAACCCGGTCTCCAGTAGCAGCCTTGGTCAACTGGTAGAGCACTGGAATAGCAGAAGCAGCACTAAGGGAAGTGGAAACGGATAAGGCCTGAGGGAGTGGCGTGAGGGAAGGCACAGCTAGGGGTAGGCAAGGCAGGCTGTGCAATGGTCGGGGCCAAGCCTGGTGAGAGTCAACTACATTAGGCTACCAGTCAGGCTGATTCCCCGCTTCTGAACACAAAGTAGGGCAGGACCAAAACAAACTACTTCCTTACCAGCCACAGGGTAGCACACCATCAGAAGTGTGAGCTGCGCTGCCTGCAACACCCCGCTTCATGATTTCTGATTCTTTCCTTGAACCACCTTGACACCAACACTCCTGTTGGCATCTAGCATCTTCCCTCTTGGTGTGCCCTTCTTCGTGGCAGCTCCTGGACCCCCTGCCTGCAGGGCTAGGGCTCCTCCTTTACACCCACAGCACCCTGCACATCCTTGCCAGCAAACTTATTTTGGTGTTTGAACAGCTTTTTTATTTTTATTATTTTATTTATTTATTTATGTATTTATTTATTTATGTATTTATTGCCAGCCCTAGGGACTGTACTCAGAGCCTGGTCACCGTCCTTGGACTTTCCTTAAGTTTAGAGCTCTACCACGTGAGCCACAGCACCACTTCCGGCTTTTCTATGTATGGTACTGAGGAATTGAACCCAGGTCTTCATGCATGTTAGGTAAATACTCTACCACTAGGCCAAACTCCCCTGAACTCATCTGTGAGCTTTACAAAGGTAGGGCCAGGATTTATTACTTAATAAAAAAATGTACCCCCTAGCAGGTTGTTGGCATTTAATTTAATATATGTCTTTTGGGTTTCGGCAGCATTGGGGTTTGAACTGAAGGCCCCACATTTACTAGCCAGATGCTCAACTATGTGAATCAGGCCTCCAGCCCCTCTCTCTTTCTTTTTTTTTGGGGGGGGGGAGGGGAGAGATCATGGGGCTTGAACTCAGCCTGGGCGCTGTCCCTGAGCTCTTCAGCTCAAAGTTACTACCCTTTCTCTGGGCCTGGGCATTATCCCTGAGCTCTTCTGCTCAAGGCTACCTCCCTACCCTTGAGCCAAGCCCCACTTCCCATTTTCTAGGGGTTAATTGAAGATAAGAGTCTCCAGTCCTTTTGTGCCCGGGCTGGCTTTGAACCTTGATCCTAAGATCTCAGCCTCCTGAGTAGCTAGGATTACAGGTGTGAGCCACTGTGCTGGCTCACTTTCTTTCTTTCTTTCTTTCTTTCTTTCTTTCTTTCTTTCTCTCTCTCTCTCTCTCTCTCTCTCTCTCTCTCTCTCTCTCTCTCTCTTTCTTTCTTTTTCTGTTTTTCTTTTTCTTTTTTGTTTGCTGATGCCAGGGCTTGAATTCAGGACTTCATGCTCACTCAGCTTGCTGGGATAAGGCTACCACTCTAGCTACATTAGCTAAGCCTCCAGACACTCTTTCTCTGGTTAGCTGTTGACAGAATCTTGCAGTCTTTTCTGCCCAGGCTGGTTTGGAACCAGGGATCCTCCAGATCTGAAACTCCTGAGTAATTAGGATTATAGGGATGAGCCATCAAGTCCCAGTATTATAAATGTTAAATTTTAAATAGTTAGGATTTAACTTTTGCATTCTCATAATCTAGCATATTATTTAGTAACTATTTTTGAATGAGCCGTTTAGAAAATACAGCCACGTACCGCTTAATAATGTATACTCAACAGCAGATTACAACATAGCGGTCCAACAAGATTATATTGTCCAGTTCCCATCATAGATGTGTTAATCTGTGTATGTATTATCATGGCCACACAATGACAAGAAATTACTTACTATGCATTTCTCTTTATTACTATATTCTATGCTACCTTTTGTTTTTAGAGTATTGGGGCTTGAATTCAGGATCTCACTTTCACTCAGCGTCTTGCTCAATTGGCATCTTACTACTTGAGCCACTTCTAGCTCTCTACAACCTTCTAAATCCAATGTTCATTTAGTTAGAGTATGAAAGTCATGATTCATGCTCTATACCAACAATCTAGTTCTTTGGGATAGAAATATTTTTTTTTTGATCAGTTGTTGGACTTGAACTCTGGGCCTGGGTGCTGTCCCTAAACTCTTCAGCTCAAGGTTACTGCCCTACCTCAGAGTCACAGCCCCATTTCCAGTTTCTTAGTGATTAATTAGAGATAAGAGTCTCAGGTTCTTAGTGCCAAAGAACTGGCTTTGAACCTCAATCCTCAGATCTCAGCCTATTGAGTAGCTAGGATTATGGGATGGGATTTATATTAAGTTAAAGGATGAAAAAAATTTAATTGATTGGGCTGTGGTTCGGTTTAGTGGTTGAGCACTTGTTAGCTTGCTCAAAGCCCTGAGTTTGGTCCCTAACATGATAAGATAAGTAAATAAACTGATACTTCCCCTGACCCCCATCATGGGGCTTGTACTCAAGTCCTGTCCCTCAGCTCTTTTGCTTTGAGCCACACCCTCACTTTTAGTTTTGGGGTAGTTAATTGGAAATAAAGAGTCTCACGGACTTTTCTTCCCAAAATGGCTTGGAACCATGATCCTCAGATCTTAGCCTCCTGAATAGTTAGAATTACAGGCCTGACCACCAGTGCCTGGCCTAAACTGATAAAACTTACAAGTTCAACAAATCATTGGAGCTTGTGCTAGTCAAATCAAAGGCCTTCCTCAAAGGGACTTAGGTACCTACTTAAGTTTCCAGAAGTCACCTGGAATGAGTCCTGGCCCTGGGGGAGACCAAAACCTAGCTATATTAAAAACAGAGGCTCACAGCTGGCAGTGAGCCAAACTCCATGTATACCCAACATGGAGTTTTACATGACCCTGGAGATTAAATGCCTCGCAGAACACAAACCAGATACTTTCCCCAGGAACAGAGCAGTAAGAACAACAGCAGGAGAGGAAGCAGCAGCAGGCGATGCTTACCCACCGTTAACCCCAACAAACTGAAGGTTCTTTTTGGTCCCATTACCTCCTGCACGGAAGCCATAGTCTTTCTTTTTCATTATGGATTTAAGGCTGGTCGGAGGGGAGATCTCTAGGTAGACACAATATCACAGATTAGAATGATCTTGAGGCAGCAAAACCAGGACTCTAGCTGGTGTGGTGGTAGCTCACGCCTGTAATCCTAGCTAGTCAAGAGGCTGAGACCTGAGGATCAAGCTTCAAAGCAAGCCATGGCAGGAAAGTCTGAGTAAACCTTCAATTAACCACCAAAAACCTAGAAGTGGAGCTCTGGCTCAAGTGGTAAAATGCACTAGCCTCGAGTACAAAAGTTCACAGGCCCTAAGTTCAAGACCCAGGACTTGTACCAAAATAAATAAATAAGCAAATAAATACTTGAAATTCTTGCTTTGAGGGAACCACATTCCTCAGATCTCAGCCTTCTGAGGAGTTAAGATTACAGGCATGAGCCATTGCCCTTGGCTTATGGATGACTTCTGATGTGGGAATGCTAAAAAGGAAGGCAGGAATGCCAGAGGCCAAGAGACCGGGAAAAGATGCTGGCAGAGCACACAGCTGGACTTTATGCTATGCAAATGAGACGAAGCATCATCTCTGTAGACCGACAGCTGCAGCTACATGACCTGGCAGTTAGACTGTGGGCTGAATTGCCACTTGGATCCTGTTAGGGCCTCTGTGGCTTGTACTGTCTGCTCCATTGTATGTGGTGGCTTTGCAATCAGTCCATATAATAAGAAGCAGAGGTACCAGCCCCCTTCTACTTTTACACAGATCAATTTTTATTCCATCAAATTTCTGGAGGTGCTAAAATCATATACATATATAATCATATATGCATATACACACACATGTACACACACACAAAAACCACACTGATGCAATTAAAATCCTTTCCCTCCCAACTTGGCCTATAAAGGAGGAACAGCTCTTGGTCTGGCACCCTGGTATTTACCTATTGGCGGGGATGATGGAGCCGAGGGATTGTCCTGAGCAGGTTCCTGGGCAGAGTAGGCAGACAGCAGCAGGTTGAGGGAGCTGAGCAGCTGGCTCTGGATGCTGCTGAGCTTGGAGGCTGGTTGCTTGATGGCACTGGCCAGTTCTGGGTACCCATGCTCTAGGCAGTTCCACTGCTCCTGCAGGAGCTCCTGGATCTTCTTCACATACTGCCCAATCGTGGCGTCGGTCGGTGAGCTCACTGGTCTCTCTGGGTGCTCCTTTCCAGGGGGCTCTGCACTGGCCTCCTGCATTGCCTCTGGGGTGGCTTCTCTGTGGCTGCTCCATGAAGAGCCGCCTACTGCCCTGGCTGGGCCTTCTACGGCTGCCTGTAGAGCTCTGTCTGGCTCAGAGCTGTCTTCTTCTATTCTGAGCTCTGTGGACAGGCAGCTACATAAAGATGAGGCAAGGCCCTTTTCAGGTCCCTTGGGCTGTGACAGCTGGGAGGGCACATATTCTAAAGAACTCTGCTTCCCTGCCATGGGACTATTCTGCCCCCATAAGAGGCCACTGGCCCCTGCCCTGGGTCCCCAGCTTTCAGAGTCTGTGATGCTCAGGTTGACCCCGATACTTTTGTCACGTGACTCCCAGGGAATGAGGCCATAGACAGGATCTGTGTTTACCACGGCATCTGTCTGGCCCTGAGCAGCTCTGGCATTCTTGTGCCTGAGCTTTTCTTCTAATTGAGTGAGGGAAGACTCTAGCTCTTGAATCCTCTGTTCTCTGGCCTTGATTTCCTCTTTGTGCTGCTGGAGAGCAGCTCTGACCTGAGCCAGCTGCTCTGTGCTGCCAGCTAACTCGCCCTCCAGGGAAGATATCTGCTGCTTTAGACTGGAAATAGCACTGGGATCGAACCCCACCAGCCCCAGGCTCTCCTCGGTGACCCGGATGCCAATGCTTCTCACATCCACCTCCACTGGAGGTGGGGGCGGGATCTCGCTGATGCTGAGCTCAATCTCCTCCAGTGGGAGCTCATTCTCAGGTATGGGTGATGGAAGAGGTGGAGGGCTGGGTGTGGAGGAGTCAGGCGTGAACACCACCTCTGCTCTGCTTCCAGGTTCTCCTTCCCCATCATCTGGAACAACATTCTGGAAGGAGGGAGGGCCTGGAAGACACAGGTCATTTGGGGTCTCCCCCTTACCCTCTGCAGACTCAGTCCCCTCCTGGACCTGCACCCTGCCATGCAGCTGGGCTGATGTTGGAGAGCTGGAGCTTTGAAAACCTGCAAATCCTTCTGAGGGGCCAAAAGCACCATCACAGACACTGTCTTCTCCCACAAGTGGAGGAACGGCTGGAGGCCCAGGGGATCCGGAGCCCGGGCTTGCCTCCTCCAAGGCCCTATTTTGAAGCAGTGTGGCTGGCATGCTGGATGCTCTCAAAAGCTGAGGCCGCCCAGTCCCAGAGGCCAGATCTACATCCTCTGGGCCAGCAGCCTCCAACTGCCTGGAGGCCTCGGCCAGCAGGGCCTTCCTGTGGTAGCTGAGCTCACTCCCGCTGGCTGGGCCCTGGAGGGGATCACCCAGCCGCTGGGCCTGGCTTTGTCCCTGAGTCCCCAGTGACACCTTCCTTGGCACCACTGGAGACCAGTCTTTTTGAGGAAGAGGAACATGAGGACGGGCCCCGCTGTCAGGAAGACTGAAGTTCCGGGGTAAGGTGCTAAACTTGGCCTGTTTGGCTCTTCTGTGGATAGGAATTCTTTTGAGGGTGTTTCCCTTCTCAATGTCATCCACATACTTGAGGAAGTCAAGGTCTAAGTGAAAGCCATATGGCGTCTCCACCGAATAAGGGTGACTTTTTGGAGGGTCTTTCTCTTCAACCTTCTGAGAGGTCTGGTCATTGGCTGGGAGATATAACACATACAAAGAAAGAAGATAAATTAATCATGAGACTAAGGCCAGGTGCTGACGGCTCACACCTGTAATCCTAGCTACCAGGGACATCCGTGGATCAGGGCTCAAAGCCAGTCTGGGCAGATAAATCTCTAATTAACCAGCAAACAAGCCAGAAGTAAGCTGGGTGCAGGTGGCTCATGCCTATAATCCAAGCTACTCAGGAGGCTTGAAATGTGAGGATCCCAATTCAAAGTCAGCCCGAGCAGGAAAGTCTGTAAGGATCTTCTCTATTATTAATCACCAGAAAACCAGAAGTGGTGCTGTGGCTCAAATTGGTAGAGCACTAGCCTTGAACAAAACGAGTTCAGGAACAGCGCATAGGCCTTGAGTTCAAACTTTACAACTGACAAAAGATAAAAAATTAAAAAGCCAAAAGTGGAGGTATTAACTCAAATGGTAGCAAGCCAGCCTTGAGCACAAAAGCCAAGTGAGATCTTAAGACTCAGATTTCAAGCCCCAGTACCAGCACACAAAAGAAAGAAAGGGGGACAGTGTGTGTGTGTGTGTGTGTGTGTGTGTGTGTGTCTAATTTAGATTGAATACTTCCATGTAAGATTTCTCCTAAGTGTTCTAGCCTCTAAATTATGCTCTTTTGTGGCTGTGCTGGGAAAACAACTTACTAAATCAATGTGTATTGAGCCAATATCTGAAGGCCATAGAGAGAGGGAATACTTTGTAATTTTCAGTGTCATCTCAGTTGCTACTGTGGAATCTTTCTGTAAGGCAGCAAACCAGAATGGTTCCATGCTGGCTTGGGGGGGGAGGAAGGGGCTGAGACATGTAACTGCTGAAGTGGATAGCAATTTACCAAATCAGAAGGACTCACTGACAACTTAGACACAGAAGGTTTTGAAGGATCAGATACAGGATTCTTCTTCTTAGCATTAAAAAAAAAAAGCCAGCTGGGTGCTGGTGACTTACGGCCTATAATCCTAGCTACTCAGGAGACTGAGACCTGAGGATTGAGGTTCAAAGTCAGACTCTTATCTCCACTAAACTACCAAAAAAGCTGAAAGTAGAATTGTAGCTGAAGTGGCAGTATACTAGCCTTGAGCAAAGAAGCTCAGAGAAAGCAGCCCAAGCCCTGAGTTTAAAACCCTAGGGTTGGCACTCCCCCTCCAACCCATCCCCCTCCAAAAAATAAGCCGTGCATCAATGGCTCATGCCTGCTGTAATCCTAGCTACTCAGGAGGCTGAGATCTGAGTATCATGGTTCACAGCCAGCCCAGGCAAGAACATTCGTGAGACTCTTATCTCCAATTAACTACCAAAAAGCTGGAAATAAAACAGTGGCTCAAGTAATAGAGTGCTATCCTTAAGCAAAAAGACTCAGAAATAATGCCAAGGCCTTGAGTTCGAACCCCAGTACTGGCTAAATAAATAACTTCTGTCCCTTAAGTAGGTATTAGTAAACTGCAAAAGCCAGCGGTATCAATAAATATGGTTTCCACATTAGTTAAATGTCTCAGCTGTCCCAGCCTCCAGGTACATGAAGATATGTGAGAACTGGCACAGGTGACCAAGCTTAGCCAGCATTCTTTTCTCCTGAAAACTTGCCGGACAAATGTGAATTGCACTTTTAAAATGCCATGTAAGTAAGGAAATACCACATGTTTCATGGACTAGAAAGAAGGTAGTGACAAAGAAGGGCCCCTGAATATCAAAAAGGCCACAGGGCCACACCTTCTGAGGGACATGGGACCCTGTGACTTGGAAAGATTAACAAGTGTCAGATCCAGAAGTCATTTATATGCATAGTGAAGAGTTTTAACTTCATTCTCTAGGTAGCAGGAGTTATTGAACAGTTTTACCTGATGCTTTTTTTTTCCAGTCCTGGGCCTTGAACTCAGGGCCTGAGAACTAGCCTTGAGCTTTCCTCAAGGCTAGTACTATCCCTTGAGCCACAGCACCACTTCCAGCTTTTTTTTTCTATGTATGTGGTACCGAGGAATTGAACCCGGATCTTCGTGCATGCTAGGCAAGCACTCTACCACTAGGCCAAACTCCCGTCCCTTGAACGGTTTTTAACAAGGGAGTGGCTTGATTAACTGGGATCTCAAATAGGATCTTCTTGTTGCTATTTTGTTTTGGACAGGTTTTCACTATGTATGCTATGCTAGTCCTAAACTTAAGGTCCATCTGCCTCATCTCCTGAGTTCTGAGATTATGGGTACATGACATTATATCTAGTTCAAAAAGAACATTCTTGCAAAGGATTATGGGAAGGATAAACCAGAGGTCAGGGTACCAATTGGGAGACTGCTGACTTGGCAAAAATGAGAGAAGCTTAAGGTAATAAAGGGAAAGGGAGTGATTGTATTCTCTCTCTCTCTCTCTCTCTCTCTCTCTCTCTCTCTCTCTCTCTCTCTCTCTCATCCTACTGTAGCTTCAACTCAGGGCTTTTTCATGTTCTACCACTTGAGCCACAGTTCCCCTTCTAGTTTTTTGGTAGTTAACTGGAGAGTCTCAGAGGCTTTTCTATTTGGGCTGGCCTTAAACCTCCATTCTCAAATCTCAGCCTCCTGAGTAGCTCGGGTCTCAGATATGAACCATACTTGTAAGCCTAGGGGCTCACTCAGAAGCCTCCTGCATTATAAGGACAGGTAAAATGAGAGAGAGAGAGAGAGAGAGAGAGAGAGAGAGAGAGAGAGAGAGAGAGAGAGAGAGAGAGAGAGAGAGTTGTTTAAAGTTAGAGAGATTTGTGATGTAGAAGACAAAGACAGACTACATTATCTGCTTACTACTCCGTTCAAGAGAAATACACTGATTTGCCCAGTCCACACAATCATAGCCTCAAGTGACAGAGAGCAGATTTAGAGCTAGGTATGGGGCTTCATGCCTGTCATCCCAGCTTCTAGGACGGAGGAGGTAGAGGGAGGATAACCATCTGTTGGAAATGAAATTCCAATAAGGTAACCCAACACTTGGTCAGCTGGCTAGATTTGAATCCTGTCATCTTTCACTGTGTGCATTACTTTCTCCTTTTGTAAGGTGAAGATAATAACAAGGCAACTCATGGAGCCACTGTTATTATTATCAGGGAACATAGCATGGAGTAGGTACTGGGTGAGGATGCTACGCTGTGGCTGGTTGATTCTGCCAGGGGCAGATGAGGGCAAGGACTCACTCAGGACTCTCTCCTAGAAATACCAAACTCTATGAAAACCACACTCTCTAGGGGGCATGAGAGCCCCAAGAAATGACAGGAGACAGGGGAAAAATGAGTCAGAGAAGAAGTAAGGGTAGCTCATAGCTATTAGAAATGAATTAAGTAGGGGCATTTATAGAGAGGAAAAAAAGTGTGAATATTTATATTCAAGTTTCTGAATGAGATGGGTACCAAAAAAAAAACAACCAAGAGAAAAATGACTCCACAAAAGCCAGAAAGAATAGAAATTAAATGAACATCTTCAAAAGCCTTTCCACGGTTCCTTCTCTGTCTCAGTCTGTGAAACACTATGACTGAAGAGTGTTTTTTCTCCAGCTATCGTGGGCAGCCATGCAGACAGCATCAATCCTGATGCTAAATGGGCACCAGTGAAGGGAGATGGCAGGGTGACAGTCCCTCCCTCTCCCCAGGAACTGGTGCTCTGCGGGACCACTCCACTGCAAAGGCAGCTCCCTGGGGAGAAAGGCTGGCTCTTTAAATACATTTGGAAAAAAGCAAGAGGCCCAGCTGTAACCAATATCTGCCCCCTGGGTCCTGCGCCAGTCAGGGCCATGTAATACCAAGGGATAAGGGGCTCTCCTGATTCCTGACAGAGCGTGGGTGATCTGGAACAAGCACTGATCACAAATCAAGGACTTGGGGTCTGACTTTCAGCAAATTTCCAGGAATGGAAGAGGGGAAGATTTGTGAAGGCATGTGCTAAACGAACTACTTATTACTTGATAAATACATGTGCATTGTCTCCTTAGTTCTTTCTTTTTTGGCTGGTACTAGGGCTTGTACTCTGGGCCTGGGTGCTATCTCTGACCTTCTTTTGTTCAAAGCTAGTGCTCTACTGCTTGAACCACAGTGCCACTTACAGCTTTTCTTTTCTTTTCTTTCTTTCTTTTTTTTTTTTTGTAATTTCATTGGACAGAAGAGTCTCATGGACTTTCCTGCTCAGACTGGCTTTCAAAACCAATTGCCCTTTTAAACCCAAGAGCTTTTGAGTAACTCCGATGACCAGCATGAGCCAGAGACTGTGACTGTATAGGTGAAGTACAGAGAGCTTACGATATGTGAGTCCGGTGCAGAGTACAGCTCTTTTTAGACAATGTCACTCCTTCCCTCAGCTATTCCCATACTATCTTGACCAGGGCTTTCCAGAGGGAAACAGCAAGCATTTGAACACTGGTTGCCTACTGAGATTTGTCTGTTTCTGCTATGCCTGAACTCTTCTGGCACCATCAGTGAACAAGGCCCTGCTAACCTACTGGATGAAAGGTGCCATCTAACCAAGCCTGCCACCAATGACCCAGATGGCAGAGGAATGAGGCTATTTCAAACCACCCTGCCCTACGCAAGCCACCCAGAGCCCAGAACAGATCAGCTAAGCAAGTTTACACTAGAATACTGACCCTGCCAATCCACATAGCCTTTTTTTTTTTTGCCAACCTGGACCTTGAACTCAGGGCCTGAGCACTGTCCTTGACTTTCTCAAGGCTAGAGCTCTACCACTTGAGCCACAGCACCATTTCTGCTTTTTTGCTATATATGTGGTACTGAAGAATTGAACCTAGGTCTTCCTGTATGCTAGGCAAGCACACTACCACTAGGCTAAACTCCTGGCCCTCCACATATCTTTTTTTTTTTTTTTTTCCAGTCCTGGGCTTGAGCTCAGGGCCTGAGCACTGTCCTTGGACTTTCTCAAGGCTAGAGCTCTACCACTTGAGCCTCAGCACCATTTCTGGCTTTTTTCTACGCATGTGGTGCCGAGGAATCGAACCCAGGTCTTCATGCATGCTAGGCAAGCACTTTAACCACTAGGCCAAACTCCCGGCCCCCCACATATCCTTTTAAGAAATAATCAATGTCGTTAAATTACACACACAAAATCTGTTTTGGCCAGGCGGGGTGACTCATGCCTGTAATCCTAGCTACTCAAGAGGCCAAGATCTGAGGATCACGGTTCAAAGCCAGCCAGGGCACTAAAGTCCGTGAGATTCTTACCTCCAATTAACTGCCAGAAAACCAGAAGTGGTGCTGTGGCTCAAGGGGTAGAGCAGCAGCCTTGAGCTGAAGAGCTCAGGGACAGTGCCTAGGCCCAGAGTTCAAGGAGTTTGGCCTCGTGGTAGAGTGCTTGCCTAGCATGCACAAAGACCTGGGTTCGATTCCTGGGTACTGCTTACATAGAAAAGTCAGAAATGATGCTGTGGCTTAAGTGGTAGAGTGCTAGCTTCGAGGAAAGCCCAAGGACAGGCTCTGAGTTCAAGCCTCAGGACTGGCAAAAACCAAACCAAAACAAAACCTCTTTTGTTACATGGCAAAGCTAACATCCATATAGGCTGAGGCTCAAAGACAGTCACACAGAGGTCAGTGGAGACTCCTCTACCCATAGTGCCTTTTTCATGGTCCCCAGCAGATGATGAGAAATGAGTGCCTCGCTCCTTTCTTGGTGCTTGGATGAAATGAGAAAAATGTCTGAAGACAAGTCCAAGATTCTACATTTTATAAAATATAAAAAATAAAAATATTTTTTAATGTACGGTTTGGGCCTCCTGGCACTGCTTGCATGGAGAATGCCCCCACAGCCCTTCCTGAGGCTATTTCAGTGATTTACGGTAACTCTCCCTTTCAACACCAAGTGCCCCTTCAAACCAGGGCATAGAAAACAGCCTGCCTACCATCTGTCTTCTCCATCTTCAGGAGCACAACCTTCAGTTTCTCAAGCAGTCTTCATCCACGAAGTCTGGAAAAATACTTGAGAGTTCTGAAAGAAAGAGAAAGAGAGAGACACTGAGAGATTCATGAGAATTAAGGTAAGTCAGCCTTGAGGAAACACCACCAGAGAAAGTGCCCGCACCTCCCCCCTCCCCTTCTCTCAGGGAGAGCTCTGAGCTCTCCAAGCAGGGAGATAAACAGTATGATCCTAGAGCCTGAGACACACCTCTGGGTGTGTCTTTATGGGATACGGACATGAAAAGAAGGTACTTGGAGCTGGGTGTCTGTGGCTCATGCCTGTAATCTTAGCTATGCAAGAAGCTGCACCCTGAGGACTGTGATTTGAAAACAGCCTCGACAGGCAAGTCCACGGGACTCTTTTCTCACATCAACCACCAAAAAGCCATAACTGAGCTGGGTACTGGTGGCTCACACCTGTAATCCTAAACTACTCAGCAGGCTGACATCTGAGGATTATGGATCAGAGCCAGCTCAGACAGAAAAGCCCACCCAAAAAGTGGAGTTGTAGCTCAAGTGGTAGAGCAATCGACTTGAGCCAAAAGGCTCAGGGATAGTATCCAGGCCCCGCCCAGAGTTCAAGCTCCAGGACCAGAAACTCCCCTCCCCCCGAAAAAAAGAGGCCAAAAGTGGAGCTGTACTCCCAATAATAAAATAAAATAAAATGTGTTAGACATGCAGTTCATGGAGGTTTTGCCTGTTCTTGCTTGAACTCAGGGCTTAAGCGCTATCTCTGAGCTGCTTTTGCTGAAGGCTAGGGCTCTACCACTTGAGCCACAGCTCCACTTCTGGGTTTTTGGTAGTTTACTGGAAATAAGAGTCTCACAGATTTTCCTGCCCAGGTGAGCTCCAAATTGTGATCTTCAGATCTCAAACTCCCTACTATCTTAGGTTTATAGGTGTGAGCTACCAAGAAAAGAAAATGGTCCGTCTTTAGATGGCGCTCCTCACTCACTCTGGGGACAAAGTACTGGGTATGACTTCTCCCTAACTTAAAGAAACTTGGACAAATCACAAATAAAGAAACCAAGGCACAAGGCCATCCAAAGTTTCCTAATAAAGGGCAGGATGCCTGCATTTCCCAAGGTCTTCCAAGGTAGGGCAGTGGACTGATGTGTGTTGGCACACCAGTGGAGGGTCTGTGTGTAATTGCCTCACCCAGGAGCATGGATTTCCCCAGGCCAGCCCACACCCTCCCCCGCTCCACATTTACTCCTAGAAGCTATTTTCAACCTCATTTAACCTCATATTCAAGAAGCCTTTCTTTTCTTCATCCTGAAACTAAAACCTGGTTCTGCATTTTTGTTCTCTTCAAATCCTTCTTTATTCTGCAATCATAAAAATGCCATATTTCATCTCAGAACAGGCCGCATGCCAAAATAAATAGCACCTTGGATTTCCTTGAAAAAAAAAAAAAAGGAGAGCTTGGCTCAATGCACTGTTTCATTGCCATGAGCATTCTTAGAGAACAGAATCTCACAAAGTCAAATATTTAGCCAGGTAGCACACCAAACAGCAGCCCTTGCCAATCCCTGCAGGATCCCTTGCTAAGACAAAGCACTCTTTCCTAGAGACACTCATACCTAGGACCAATGAGAGCTTCCATTCCCATCCTAGGACCCCAGGCTTCCAAGTGGAAATGTGTTCTGTGCAAAGCAGCAGAAGGCATCTGACAGCCACTGTTGAGGGGGAGGGAAGAGCTGGAGCTCAGCCCCCAGAGGAGGAGAGATGAACTCCTAACTGGGTTCCGTCAAGGAGTTCTCCAGCAGGCTCACCTCCAGCCCAAGAGTTAACTCAGTAAAGAATGCAATCGCAGCCTCGTTAACTCCATTACCTCGTTTTCCTGCAAGAGTCACTGGTGTTCACCTGCACTGCAGCAGCTGGATCCTGGATAGGAGCTTCAGGAAGAAGAGATAACAGCAGCTGGCAAATAAGCTGGGTGCTTAGTACCTTCCTTGGCATCCTTCCCAACCCAGCTGCCTCCCACAAAGCCTCAGGCTGCAGGAACGGAGCTGATTCTAGTGACTTCAGCACAGTCCTGTCAGCTTTCCAGCTATAAGAGGACTTGGTCAGGTTCAGCACAGTCCTGTCAGCTTTCCAGTTGTAAGAGGACTTGGTCAGGTGATCTGTGACCTTGCTGCAAAAACACTCACTTCCTTTCTGCCCTGGGTAGCAGGAGGTGAGTGGAGTCAAAAAGGAATTCAGGACTTACAGAAAGAAGGGAGAAGGCTCAGATCCTTCCATTGGGAAGTTAATTCCCTGAGTTGTTTTAAAGGGATACCCAAACAACACTCCAACACCCAGTGCTCCTTCCTGTTGAATCCCGGTCTGGGAGCTGACCTACGGGTCCTATTTAAGCAAGCTTTTCCTCCTTCCCCCTGCAGCTGAGGTGGCTCATTAATGAAATTGATCCTAATGAGCATACAGCCTCTTTAGTAGGAGTTGAAACCCTTCAGGGGTGCATGGTTTTTTTTCCAAGCTCTGCTTTACAAACAGCCTTCCTCTCCCATCTGCCTGGAGTCCCAGAAGCATAGCCTGTGATCTTTAAGTGACTAGAAGTCTGACTGGTTGGGCAGAGTGGAGACAGAAACAATGACCAGTGAATTCCCGGGGCCAGACTGGCAGCTCTGGCTTCCTGCTGCAACTGATCACCAAAAAGCCCTAGATTCTAACAGGAAGGAAAAGCAAGGAAGTACCTGCAGTGACCATCAAACTACCGTCCAGGCTGGGAATGTGGCTTAGTGGTAGAGTGCTTACCTAACATGCATGAAGGCCTGGGTTCCATTCCTCAGTACCACATACACAGAAAAAGCTGGAAGTAGTGCTGTGGCTCAAGTGGTAGAGTGTTAGACTTGAGCCAAAGGAGCTCATTGCCCAGGCCCTGAGTTCAAGCCCCAGGACTGGCAAACAAACAAACAAACAAATAAAAACACTACTGTCCAAGGGTTCCAGAAGCATCAGGCAGCGTTTTTAGGACCAGAGACTTGGTGGGAGGTGGGGAGGTGGGCCCAGGGCAGTTGCAGGCGGAAGATATCAGAATGTTCCAGAAACACAGTGAAAAGTCAGCCCAAAGCTGCTCAGCTCTATAGAGCAGGAGCAGGTGAGAAGTACAGGCTCAAGGCTTTGGCCTCTCCAAACCTTGCATGGCTCCTGGACCTAAAGGAGACAGATAGGGTAGCTTGGTTCAACAGGGACCCAGAGAGTTTTGAGGTCCTTTTCATAAGTTCAGTGACTGCATTAGAGGGCCTGACTCTTGATACCCCCTCACCCCACCCCCGGCTCGAAACCAGAAAGGCTGACCTAAAACACTGTCCTAGGTAGATCTGCCTGGGGAAGACAGGGCTCGCTGAGGCCAGTGGGGGAGGAGGGGTCCTGTCTAACCTAAGCCGAAACTGATGCTGCGACCTTGTCACCTGGAGAGCTGCCCACATCACACTCATGTGCTGGAAGGCACCTGCCCCCCCTTTTTTGTACAAGGAATTGAACCCAAGGTCTAAATTACAATTGCCAGCTGTGATCTTTGCCCCTTGTCACACCCCCACCCATTTTTGCCTTTGCTATATTTTCAAATAGGGTCTCCTCTTTTTTCTTGAGCCAGCCTGGAATGCAATCCCTGAGGTTACAATTCCTGTGTAGCTGAGGTGATGAGCAGGCAGCCACCATACCCAGATTCTTATTGGCTAAGATGGAATCTCATGAACGCTTTTTCTCATACTGGCCTCTAACAGCCATCTCCCAGACGCAGCTTCCCAAGGATTGCACAATACCAGCTCCATATCCTGTCTATCTTTTTATTTTTATTTATTTATTTTTTTGGTGGGTCACGGGGCTTGAACTCTAGGCCTGGGTGCTGTCCCTGAGGTCTTCAGCGCAAGGCTACCACCATACCTCTTGAGCCACAGCCCCACATCCCTATTTGTTTTTGTCAGTACCAGGGTTTGAACTCACTTGGTTTTCTCTCACTTGGCTGGTATTCTACCACTTGAGGTATGTCTCCTACTTTTTGTTGGTTATTTTGGAGATGGAGTTTAGTAAATTTTCTGCCTGGTCTGGCTTTGAACCATGGTTCTGCAGATCTAAGCCTCCTAAGTAGCTAAGATTACAGGCGTGAGCCACTGGCTCCCAGCTTTCCATGTTCCTTTTATCCCACATCAGACCCGGAACAAATGTCCTCATTGTACAGGTAAAGAAAATACGATAGTCTAACTGCCCTTGGAGTCACCATCATTAAATATTCCTGTGTTCTTCCTATTACTTTCTTTGGAAGATTTAGGGCTTGTTTGTTTGTTTGTTTGTTTGTCAGTTGTGGGGCTTGAATGCTGAGCCTGTGCATTGTCCCTGAGTTCTTCAGTCCAAGGCTATCACCCTACCCCTGGAGCCACAGCACCACTTCATAGGACATTTTGTTTCATCTAGAGATGAAAAGATTTTCCGAAGACACGGGGTATTGTGATGGAACCACCATAGCCCAATACTTTTTTCTCAGCTGTTAAATGTTAGCTGAGTCTGTAGACCAAGCTATCAGAAAAAAAAAAATCAGCAATTCAGTTTGAATTGAAAACTATACTGAGGGCAAACTGCCTTTGTGTTACATTTTAAACGACCACCATGCATCTGCTCCACATTAGCTAGAGAACAGCTAGAGAGACACAAGATTTCTCAAGCTGTGTACCTGTGGCCCACGCCTATAATCCTAGCTGCTCAGAGGCAGAGATCTGAGGATTGCAGTGGAAAGCCAGAAGCAGCAGAAAAATATGAGAGACTGTTTTCAGTTAAACACCAAAAAGCCAGAAGTGAAGCAGTGGTTCAAGCAGTAGAGGGCCAGACTTGAGCAAAAATAATGCCAGGGGCAATGCCCACACCCCGAGTCCAAGCCCCAGATCTGGTTCACACACAAAAATTTTTCTCAAAAACAGAGAAATTTTAACCATTTTACCATCCCATGCTTCTAGGCTACTATCTTCCTCTCTGCTCTGTGTGACTAAGACAGACACCGTTTTTCTCTTTCCAGGATAGATTCTTATTTAGACAAGAGCAGCGGAAGTCTACTTCTAGAACTACACCCATCCAGCAGACCCAGCCATCTCCCCAGCCTGCTGTTCCTCCTGGTCACTTGGTCAGTTCCTGCCCATGTCGCTATCTATGTGGTCCTTCCAACCATTTACTCTTTTCTCAGTAGGACCAACTATCTGATGAGCTGGGTAGCAACACAGGGCCGAGGAGAGGCACTGGCGAGTCATGCAGACATGGCCACGGTCTTTTCTCACAGCAAGTATCTAAACTGGCAGAAAAAGAAATCCTCAGTTTGAAGTTAGGGGTACACCAGGCAGGGGGAGTCAGCTCCTCTAAAAACTGCCTTCTTGAAGCAGATGAGATTTTCTTGAGGCAATAAAGACGATGGAGGAAAAGAAGTCCACACTAACCAATGGCAACCACTTCTTGCGGAAAAAGGAAAGCATCATCAGAGTCACAGCTCCACCTGGCAGCTCCCCTCCATTGAGACCATTCCAGAATATTCTTAGCCTTTGGCTTTAAAATTAAGATGGCCAATAAACAAATGAGGGAAGGATATAAGCAGGCAGCTCAACAAAGAAATAATAACAAAGCAGCCAGGTAGATATAGAAATGTTGCACTTTATTTACCCAACAGTATGCCAGGCTCTCTGGAACCAGTCCAAACACTGATTTAATTCCTGCAATGATTTTCTCCAGTGCTGTTATTGCCATGATCCAAAGTCAAAGCTGTGGCTCGGAGCAGGTATCCCCGTCAAAGTGTGGATCTCTATTTGTCTTATGCTACTAAACTATTCTTTTTTTTTTTTTTTTTTTTGCCAGTCCTGGACTTGAGCTCAGGGCCTGAGCCCTGACCTTGGACTTTCTCAAGGCTAGCACTCTACCACTTGAGCCTCAGCACCATTTCCGGCTTTTGTCTATGTATGTGGTACCAAGGAATCGAACCTGGGTCTTCGTGCATGCTAGGCAAGCACTTTAACCACTAGGCCAAACTCCCAGCCCTACTAAACTATTCCTAATAATGGTTCAACAAACTCTCTCCTGCACTATTTATTTATTTATTTATTTTTCCTGGGCACTGTGGTGCATATCTATAATCTCAGCACTTGGGAGGCTGGGACAGGAGGACCATCAGGTAGAGGCAAGCCTGGGATACACAGAACCTCCCAGTGCTCAATGCACTGGTTAACTCAAACACATCGAGGGCATGGGGAAATTCCAAATCAAATACCAGCCAAACAAAATTATGGTGTTAGGAAGACAAAAATGAGTCATGGTCATACGTGAGTTCTTTGCTTGCTCTAAAATTCATCACTATTATAATGCAGTCCTAGAAATAACAAATAAGACATTATTTGGGAATAAAAAGAATGGAAAAGCCAGGCTTATACCTGTAATCCTAGCTACTCAGGGGGCTGAGATCTGAGGATGTCTGTTCAAAGATAGCCTGGGCACTAAAGAACGTGAGACTCTTATCTCCAATTAACCTCTAAAAATGGGAAGTGGGGCTGATGCTCAAGGTGTAGAGCGGTGGTCTTGAACTCAAGAGCTCAGGAACAGAGCTCAGGTCCAGAGTTCAAGTCCCATGACAAAAGAAAGAAAGAAAGAAAGAAAGAAAGAAAGAAAGAAAGAAAGAAAGAAAGAAAGAAAGGAAGAAAGAAAGAAAGAAAGAGAATGGAAAGTTGCCATAATCTTATGATCCGGATACAACTATTTTCCTGCTCACTTACTTTACATACTGAAGGGAAGTTCTAGAGCAGTTAAGAACCTGGGCTCCAAGTCAAACAGTCTTGGTCAAAATCCTTACTCTGTTCCTGACTGAGTAACGTTGGACAAATTGCTTAACCTCTCTGAGTCTCAGTTGTCCTGCTTATAGATCAGTCCTTCATAATGTTTCCTGCTCTAGGAAATGGGGCTTTCATGAAGATCAGCTAAGATGACAATTCATGCAAACACTAAGAACTGAGTCTGGCATACAGCTTGTGATTGAGAAACAGATGTACAAGCTATTAGTGCAATAATAATATAAATTCAAGTAAGAATTCAGTTTTGTGCTTTGCTGTTCTAACATACAACCATTTCAAGAATTACGGTGAGGGGCCAGGAGTGTAGCCTAATGGTAGCATGCTCACTTAGCATGCTCACGAAGCTCTGAATTAATTCCTTGGTACCACATACACAGAAAAGGCCAAAAATGGTGCTGTGGCTCAAGTGATAGAGCCTTGGGAAAACTCAAGGACAGTGCCCAGATTCTGAGTTCAAGCCCCAAGACTGTCCAAAAAGAAAAAAAGAAAGAATGAATTATGGTGATGCTTTTTCCCTTAATAATTACTGTCAGTGATTATATAACAGTCTACTCATTAATCTGTGTTTGTTTTCCAAACATACCTCAAGTTTAATGCTCCCTTCAATACTACCACATCAGCCATCCCTAGGCAATCATCAGAACTGGTCCCCAAGAAAGACCCCAATTTCAGGGGCTGCAATCCAACTGACTAGGCTTTGAGATAAACAGACAGGGCTCCAGTCCTAACTGCACGAGCTGAAGAACCTTCCCGTATTCACCAAGAGCCCAAGCCAGTGAATTAAGAGGAGTACAGGGGCCAAGATAGGTTCTGTGCTTGTACCAGAGCTGCTGTGTAACACACACGGGATAAACTCAGCAAGAACTGCATTTTAAGACACAGTTTAACACAAGAGAAGGGCAAGCATCATGTTTATTTTATTCATTGTCCTTTTCTTAACACTTGGCATGGTAGGAACTCAATTTAAAAAATGTGTTGAATGAATAACTAAGTGGATGGATGGATGGACAGATCAGAGGCTGTCACAGCTATTTTTTAGTGGCAGCTTTACTGAAATAATCCATATGCCATGTAATTTACTCATATGTAAACTATACCATTTGATAGTTGTAATCTATTTGGAGTTATGCAAACATCACTATAATCTATTTTTTTTTTTTTTTGCCAGTCCTGGGCTTGAGCTCAGGGCCTGAGCACTGTCCTTGGACTTTCTCAAGGCTAGAGCTCTACCACTTGAGCCTCAGCACCACTTCTGGCTTTTTTGTATGTATGTGGTACCAAGGAGTCAAACCTGGGTCTTCGTGCATGCTAGGCAAGCACTTTAACCACTCCCGGCCCTGACTATGATCTATTTATAAACTGGAATATATATGTATTATATATCATATATAATATATAAACATAATGTTAACCACTTGTAAATGCACAATTCGATAACATTAGTGCATTCACAATACTGTTTACATCACCACTGTTTATATACCCATTTTTTGGTTGCTGTTTCTTGTCAGTCATGGGGCTTGAATTCAGGGCCTACACACTATTATATGAGCTTTTCTATTCAAAGCTAGTAGAGCCATAGTTCTACTTTTGGTTTTCTGGTGGAAAATCAGAGATAAGAGTTTCACAGACATTACTGCCTGGACTGGCTTCAAACCACAATCCTCAGACCTCAGCCTCCTGAATAGCTTAGGCTTACTGGTATAAGCCACCAGCACTCCTATAACCCCAAGTTTTGCATCATTTCCAAGTTAAACTCCATCCCCACTAAACCCCCATTCTCTCCTGCAGAGCCCTGATAATTTCTTTTCAATTTTCTGTGTCTATGCATCTATTCTAAGTACCTCATATAGGTAGAGTTCTTAAGATCTAGTCAAGTTGACACATATATAAACATGCCCTTTTTTTTTTTTTTTTTTTTTTTTTTTTTGCCCCCTTCTCTCTCTCTTTCTGGCCCCGCTCGCTCCGGCCTCGCTGGCTCTGGCTCGGCTCGCTCCCGCACGCTCCGGCCCCGCTCGCTCCGGCCCCGCTCGCTCCGGCCACCACTCGGTTGGGCTCCGCTTGCTTGCTTTCGCTCTCTGTCCCTTGTTGCAGTCTCGTCTCTGTCACTTCCGGCTTGGTTGTGTCTCGTCTCTGCCACTTCCGGCTTGGTTGTGTATGTGGGATACCGAGGAATCGAACCCGGGTCTTTGTGCATGCTAGGCAAGCACTTTAACCACTAGGCCAAACTCCCGGGCCCACATGCCCTTTTTTTAAAAGAATTTATTAACGTTGACTTTTACATTGTATTTTAAATGACAAGTTTAACAAACTTGTGTTCAAGGAGGGAATCTCTATTTACAATCACTGGGACTTAGTATTTAGAACTTAATCAAAATTAGGCTAAGGGTTTGTATGTCATAGAAACATATTAATTTAAGAAATAAAACATTATGTCTATAGAGTCATAGGTTTTTATGTCTATATAGTTAAAACATGCCCTTTTTTTTAAAGATTAAAAATATTGCATTGTATGCACACCCACGTTTTGTTTCTACATTGGGTTACTGCTACTCCTGCCTAATGCAAACAATATTTGAGTTTATATCTTCACCTCTTTTGGATAATAATTATGAACAGACCTGCTGACCTGCATGGTGATTCTACAGACATTTTGGAAAACCTGTTTTCTCAGTACAGTTGTAACATTTCACATACCCATCACCATGGATGAAACCTGAAATTTCTTCCAGGTGCTATGGCTCACACCTATAATCCTAGCTACTCAGAAGGCTGAGATCTACGGATCACGGTTCCAAGCCAGCCCAGACAGAAAAGTCTCCATGAGCCTTTCTTATCTCCAATGAACCACCGCCTTGAGCAAGAGTTCAGGGACAGCACCTAGTCCTTGAGTTCAAGCCCCATGACCAACAGAAAAAGAATGAAAGGAGAGAGTCATTTGGTTACTAGGGGTTCCAGTCTATGATCTAGGGGATTCACTGCTTTTGAACCTCTGATAGGGATGCCACAGGACAATGACAAGGAGCATATGCAGAAGCAATAACACCCACTTCATATCCAGAAAGTAAAAGAAAGAAATCAAGGTCCCACAAAAATCTCTTAAAATGCACACTCCTAGTGACCTAACTTCCTCCCACCAGGCTCCTCCTCTTAAAGGTGCCACCAATGACTCCACCCTGGGGCCAAGCTTTCAACATTAGGATCTCTGGGGGAACTGAAGATTCATACTAAAGCACTGCCTTGTCCTGCCTAACATCTGGCCTTGTCACTGACATTCTCTTGCTGGGCCGGGAGCTCTTGACTTTCGAGTTCCTCCATGTCCACAGGTCTCTCAACAATACCCTGGAAATAAAATACCTCTGCTGTTATTTGCTTAGTTCTTTAAATCTGTAATTCTCAAAAGTGCCATGGATCCCAAATACACATTTTCTTCTTTCTGGTTGTGGGGCTTAAACTCTAGGCCTGGGCGCTGTCCCTGAGCTCTTCAGCTCAAGGCTACCACCCTACCCCTTGAGCCACAGCACCACTTCCAGTTTTCTAGTGGTTAGTTGGAGATAAGAGTCTCATGGACTTTACTGCCCTCATTGGCTTTGAACCTCGATTCTCAGATCTCAGCCTCCTGAGTAGCTAGGATTACAGGATTGAGTCACCCCACCCGGCTCTTCTATTTTTATACAGTGACATAGTTACGTAGGATTTCATTTTTCCAAGGAGCTAGGAATGAAGTTATTTGGGAGTTAATAAACTTGGCATTGATAAGCAAAAAAATGGTCTTGTACAAAAGTCCATTGAGAATGTTAATTTTCTATTCTGCACAGAAGGGCCACAGCTATCATCACTAAACAATACTGCAAAAGTCCCCAGGGTGTACCAGGCCAAGATCTGGAATTCCTGCAATTCTCAGGAAGGGCGTTTTTCTGTTAGCAGTGTAGACATTTGTGCTTTTTTAATCACCCTGTGAACACCCTTCCCATGCCGGGTTATTTTCCACCTCAGGGGTCCCACCTCCCCGATGTGGAAGCTGGATTCACAGTACCAGTCCCCCTCACAGTGAGGCCCTGGTCACAGGTCAGCAGGCAGAGACACCGAGGCCAGACTCCTCATTGGAAGAAAATGCTCTGCACCCCGAAGGCTCCAGACAAAGGTTCAGGAGAGGGCAGCAAATGACATTCTGTTACTTAATATCTTTTAGTAAATTCCTCTTGGTTAAGCTTGCTGGAAGCCAGTTTTGTTTGCAACAGAGACTCCTGGTAGGTTAAGTGCAACTGTAGTACTGTCTGGTGCTTTAAAAAAAAATATATATATATATATTATATATATAATCTTTAAATAGTTGTACAAAAGAGTTTCAATTCAACATGTCTGTTTATGAGTACAATGTGTCTTTTTTTTTTTTTTTAACTCAGGGCCTCAGCCTTGTCCTTTGGGCTTTTTCAAGACTAGTGCTCTACCACTTGAGCCACAACACCACTTCTGGCTTTTTCTATGTATTTGGTACCAGGGAATCGAACCCAGGGCTTCATGCCTGCTAGGTAAGCATTCTACCACTAAGTCACACTCCAGGCCTGTACAATGCAGCTTGCACAATGTCACCCCATCATTCTCCACCTCTCCCGGCCCCACTCAGCCCCTCAAGTCCCCTGGTTCATTTTCACACATGTACACTGAATATGACTGCACTTGCCCATCCTTCCTCTCTCTATTCACCTGCCCTTCCTCCCCTTAAAGCCCACCACCTCCTGCCCAACACATTTCAGCTTCCTGATATTTCTTTTGTTAAACTAGGGGTGAGCTGTTTGAAAGAGCTACACCATTGGAACCTCCCCGCATGTACAATACTTCAATGTTTGTGTATATCTGCATATGACCACGTACATATATATCCTATATGGCTATCATTTAGATCTAGCTTCTACACAGAGACATGTCCTGTTTTCAGTTGCTTCTATCTTACTGTTATTTATAAAAATTATTTTAGGAGCTTTTATTTTCTTTTTAGAAGCTTTTGTTAACTGTTGTCCTGAGTCTTTGCTGCATTACAACTCTGTTATCCTCTTTAACCCTTTATTACCACCAGAAGTGATATGGTGTACTCTGCGCATGATGCAGTGCTGCCAAAGCAGGCCACAGTCCAGGCAGCCTGAACCAAGTGTTCCCCAGAAAGTTAGCTGCACCCCTCCCTCCAGGTGGCTCAGGGAAAGCATCTCCAGGGTAGGGGCCAATACCCTCTGTGATAGGGCTCCTCACCCCAGCATTATGAACCCTGGTCAGAATCCAGCGGAAGCCTTCTCAGGCCTCAGCGTGGGTGCCTCGCCCGAGTTGCAGGTGCAGATGGTTTACAGCTTGCGTAGGCTGTGGCATCTGCCTCTGGGTTGGGAAGAAGGTTTTTCTTGGCTCAAGTACACACAGCCTGCACATTCAGGAAAGACAGTTGATAGCAAACAGGGCCTGAGAAATGATTCCCAGATACCTGGGTTGAACCAGGGATGGTGCCAGATTGTGTTCAGGCTAGCTGGAAGGTCTGTATCATTATTTCATAACACCCCACCTCAGTCTCTGCAAGTTCAGTCTGCAGAGGAGTAGCCTATGACACGTGGTCCTTCCATTTCACAGTGAAGACGGGTGAGAGCGAGATAAAGCAGAAAGGCAGCAAGAGAGCAAGGCTCACTTAGAAACTTGGTTTTCATGGAAGGGGATGGAATTGTTTCAGTGTGCCACCTGGCAATAATAAAAAGGTTATTCTTCGGTGGGTTTTTTTTTTTCCAGTCCTGGGCTTGAGCTCAGGGCCTGAGCACTATCCTTGGACTTTCTCAAGGCTAGAGCTCTACCACTTGAGCCTCAGCACCACTTCCGGCTTTTTGCTATGTATGTGGTACTGAGGAATCGAACCCGGGTCTTCATGCATGCTAGGCAAGCACTTTAACCACTAGGCCAAACTCCCGGCCCCTCTTCGGTGGGTTTTTTTGTTTGTTTGTTTTTAAGTTGGTCCTAGGGCTTGATCTCGGCGATTGGGTTACTGTTCTTGAGATTTTTCATTCCAGGTTAGAGCTCTACCACTTTGAACCAGAGCTCTACTTCCAGTTTTCTGTTGGGTCATTAGAGATAAGAATCTCACAGACTTTCCTGGAGCCCAGATTGGCTTTGAATCCTCAGATTCAAAGATTGGCTTGCAATCCTCATAGTTCAGCCTACTAATTAGCTAGAATTACAGGCACGAGTTACCAGTGCTCAGCTGTGGTATAGGTTTTATCTTAGTGTATGTATATATTTGAGTGCATTTTCCACAGTTTATATGTTAGAAATTTAATCAGATGTGCACAGTGTTGGGAGGTAAGAGCCTAATAAGAGGTCCTCATCTAATGTCAGCACCATACTTAGTCTTTCCAGCCTTCAGAAATATGTGCCGAGTGAATTATAAACTATCTAGGTTCAGATAGTCTGTAGTCTGGAATAACTTTTAAAATGGCTCATATCTATAATCCTAGCTAACCAAGGCTGAGATCCAGAGGATTTCTACTCAAAGTCAGCCTGAGCAGAAAAGCCTGAGAGATTCCATCTACAAAATGACCAACATAGGCTCGTAACTGTAATTTCAGCTACTCAAAAGGCTGAGCCCTGCATTCAAGTCCCAAGACTACCATACACACAATAATAATAACAATAATAATAATAATAATCTGGGATCCTATAGTGGCTTACACCTATAATCCTAACTACTCAAAAGGCTGAGATCTAAAGATCATGATTTGAAGCCAGGCTGGACAGGAAAGCCCATGAGACTATAATTGCCAATTTAAAAAACCAGCCGGGAGTTTGGCCTAGTGGTAGAGAGCTTGCCTAGCATGCATGAAGGCCTAGGTTCTATTCCTCAGTACCACATACATAGAAAAAGCTGGAACTGGTGCTGAGGCTCTAGCCTCGAGAAAGGACATTGCTCAGGCCCTAAGCTCAAGCCTAGGACTTGCAAAAAAATAAAAAATAAAAAAAAAAGACAGAAGTGGAGCTATGGCTCAAGTGATAGAGTGGTAGAGTGGTGCAGTTCTTGAGCACAAAAGCTCAGGAACAATCCCCAGGTCTTGAGTTCAAACTCCAGGACTGGCACCAAAATAAATAGTAATAATGGCCAGGTACAGTGGCTCATGCCTGTAATCCTAGCTACTCAGGAGGCTGAGATCTGAGGATCAAGGTTCAAAGCCAGCCCGGGTACAAAAGGACCGGAGACTCTTATCTCCAATTAATCTCTAGAAAAAAATGGGAAGTGGAGCTTGGCTCAAGTGTAGGGTGGCAGCCTTGAGCTGAAGAGCCCAGAGACAGTCCCCAAGTCAAGTTCAAGCCCTATGACTCACCATAAAAAAAAAATAATAATAATAATAACTAACAAAAGTGGAGTTGGAGAAATGATTCAAATGGTAGAGTGCCAAGCCCAGCAAGCAAGCTGAGTATGTTGAGTTCAAACCAGTACAAATAAAGAAATGAATAAATAAACAAAACCAAGACAGCAAATAAAGTCACTAAAGAATAAGTGCTATTGGAATTTCTGTCTTAGGTTTAAATTATTCATGGTGATTCAGGTGTCCACAACTGCGATACCTGGAACCTCAAACAGGCACTTTTATGAGGCAATGGCTCCATCCCCTCTTCTAGCCAGATGACGGGCTCTTTCAAGCTCTGCAAGGCTTTTCTAATCTTCTATAGCAGGGACCCTGGGCTAGAAGCAAGCACCCAGGGCCCAGTTCTGCTCATCCTACTGGCTGGGAAAAGAGAATGCGCAGCGGAGTCTCGGACATCCATCATTCTCTTTTGGTAATGAGGATACTGAGGCCACAGGACATGTATCACAGCCACAGTCAGACTCTGCCTTCTAGACTCCTGATCTAGAACTTTCCTTTATGACCCTCATGCTGCCAGCACTTGTCTACAGACTGATAATGAACGACACTTAATTGATCGTTGCTTTAAAAAACAAAAAACAGGCTGTGCATCCCCAGTTATAATAGGGAATAATGGAGTTTTTATTGCGGTGCCTCCTGCCAGAGAACTTCTCATTACTCCTACTGGTGAACTTTGCTTGAAGCCTCTGGCTACAGAGAAAGCACCACACAACAATAAAAGCAGTTGCCAACATCAATTAAGCACTCTCTTTATACTTAGTCCCTTTAACGCATCCCTACTCAGAACACAGGTCATGCTGTTGGGATTCTTCTGTAAATGAGGCAAAGATGGCTGCCTCTTATGCCCAGTCTGAGTTCAGTGTTGGGTTCAAAGAAATAGCAGTTAAGCAGAAAAAAAAAATTAATTGGGAGTGATCCAAGCCTTCACTGCAGTCTCCAGAGAAAATACCAGAGGAAGTACATTCTTAGCACAAAGCAAAAGTCTCATTTTTCTTTGCTCTCTCTGCTATTCTCAGTATGTAGTTACAGCAGAAAATGTAACTCTGCAGATGAAGTGTTGAATATTCAGCCTTAAAAGTTCTTATTAGGCAGCTCACATTTTGTAGATGAGAAAACCCAAGGCTTAAACAACAGCAAGAGTCCTAGCTAGTGGCTATGGTCCCTCTGTGTTATGTAACTATCCCACTGGCTACCTGTGTGAGGCCAAGTTCAACTGCATGGGTTTTGCCCTTAAAAACCCAATGTGAAAGCTGCTCGGGGTCACAGTGTCAGCTCCCGAGTCTGCACTGTGTCCCTGGCCGGTCAGTTCACCATCTACTTCCCAAATAAATTCACCTTTTTATATGAAAAAAAAAAAGATTCCCAGCTAGGCACTAGTGGCTCATGCCTGTAATCCTAACTACTCAGGAGGATGAGATTCGACGATTTCAGCTGAACCATGGACCTCCATCTCCAATTAATCAGCAAAAAGCTGGAACGAGAGGCACAGACCCGGTGGTAGAGCATCAGCCTCGAGTGAAAAAGCCAAGCAAGGGTGTGAGGCCCTAAATTCAAGCCTTAGTAGTGGCAGGAAAAAGGAAGAGTACAGGAGGAGGAAGGGGTGGGGAAGAGGAGGAAGTAGTCCTGTCTAGACTCCTGCTTGGCAGCACAGAAACTTGCACATTCGACCCAGCAAAGGCCTAACCAGGAGACGCAGGGAAGCCTCAAGGCCTCCCCAGAGCTGCTAGTGATCAAGAAGCCTAGATCTTCAGGCTCTGGCTCCTGTCCACATCTCCAGCACTTCCTTCCACAACACCTGCAGGCTCCTAAACCAGAGGCAGATTGCGAGCCACAAGCAAAGATCAGAGAGCAGGATAAAAACATGGCTAATTTGGAGGAAGAACCCCAACATTCCAGTAATCGCTATATTATCATGTCAGTGGAACTACTCCTGTTTGTGGAATGGTGTTATTTGCTGACGAATGGTTCTTGGATATTGGGGGATAGAAGCTAGGCCTCCTATTCAGTGGCACCAGGAGTATAAATGTAAACTGTACAGCCACGGGCACCACATAGCACTCCTAAAGTCTTCAATTGGTTTATTGATCAAAACGTTTCAGGCTCCAGAGTATTTCTGAGTTCATCAGTAAGGAGCTGTGGCTCCAAACTCGAATCTCCCCGAAAAGGGAACAGATGAGCACAGGCACTGCCAGCCACAAGCTGGGCTAAACACCCCTGCCCACATGCAAATCCACATGCCACAGCTCTCAGAGGAGAGCTCAGCTCCTTCAAAGCCACCTGGACTAATATTCAGAGAAATGATGTCTAGTATACGAATGATATTAAAGGAAAAAAGTTCCCCTTTATATCAACAATCATTTGTGGATTCCTGTGTTTACCTGGGAAAACTTTGGATAAAAATCCAGTCCAGTAGAGTGTCTTTAGGAAAATAGCAATCGCAGCTTAACGCTGGTAGCTCACACCTGTAATCCCTCCTACTCAGGAGACTGAGATCTGAGAATTGAGGTTCAAAGCCAACCTGGCAGGAAAGTCGAAGCAATTCTTAACTTTCATTAAAAGCCAGAAATACAGCTGTGGTTCAAAGTGGTAGAAGGTAGCCTTGAGCAAGAAGACTCAGGGGCAGCCCCTGAGTTGAAGCCCCACAACAAACAAACAAATAAAAAGAAGTCTCTATGTGTTTAACTGCTTTTTAACCAGAGAGCAATGTTAAGAGTTACATACATATCAATTCTATAGAAAATATTCTTTACAGAATTAGCTCTCAGGTCAAAATTTCCATTTCAAAGGCATAGTTTCAAGCCAGATCCAGAGCCTTAGGTTACAAGTTAATTTGTCCTTCATGGGAGGAAGGGTGCAGAGTGAAGAAGGCCTCCATGGCTCTTACCTGGTATCATTCAGGAGAATAAGTGTACTTCCCTGCTGACAGAGAGTTGACCTCCAGAAGAATATTGCTGCCATGGGCCTCGGTAAAAGGCCCTAGTCCCGTCCAAGTCTTCCCTAGCCACGAGCTATCCTGGACCTACTTAGGTGTCCCTTTGCCTACTTAAGAAGCCATGACATAGAAGAATGGGTTGTGATAGGAAAAAGCAATAGATACAACCTTAGAATTTCCAGCCAAGAATCTGTTTCATCCAGCCCTCAGGGAGAATTTATGCTCATTCTACCCATTTTGTTTGAGGCAGGGTCTTGCTGTATGGCCCAGGCTGGCTTCAAACTTGCTATCCTCCTGTCTCAGCTTCCCAAATGCTGAGATAATAGGCATACCTGTTCTACCATGCCCAATTCTATTCTAGTTTTTCTTTTTTTCCCTTTTTGGAAGGTCTGGGTTTTTAGCTTGCCAGACAAGTCCTCTGCCACTTGAGCCTCTCATAATCCCTTTTTGCTTTCGTTTTACTTATTTTTCAGATCGGGCCTTGCCTTTTCTCAGGATCAGTCTTAGATCATGATTGTCCTATTGCAGTCTCTCTTGTGTCTGAATTGCCGGTATGTGCCACTATTTCCAGGTTGCTTTTGGTCATACTAAGATTATTGCCAAACCTGGTCTAGAACTGTGATTCCGCCATCTCTGCCTCCTGCATCTGGCTGTAGCCTACTATTAAAAAAAATATTTTGTAAACTACAATCAGCATCTCTCAAATCATATGATACTTTAACTCCCCTGAAGATCTTAGTAAGATGTACATGCTGGCCAAGTGCTGGGGCCCGTGCCTGTAATCCTAGCTACTAAGGAAGATGAGATCTGAAGATAGCAGATAAAAGTAATATGGGCAAGAAAGTTCATAAAACTCTTATCTTCCATTAACCAACAATAAAGTCAGAAGCCAAGCTGTAGCTCAAGTGGTAGAGCACCACACTTGAACAAAAAAGTAAGGGACGCCAGGAGCCAGTGGTTCATGTCTGTAAGTCACAGCAACCCAGGAAGATCTTCAGAAAGCTGAGGATCAAAGTTCAAAGCCAGGAGGTGGGGGGTGGGGGAGGAGGGGGAGACAGGAAAATCCATGAGACTCTTAACTACAATTAATCACAGAAAAAGCCAGAAGTAGTGCTATAGTTCAAGTGAAATGCTAACCTGGAGCAGAAGGAACTTAGGAACAGCACCCAAGTCCAGAGTTCAAGGCCCAGAATTGCCGGGGCTAGGGGGGGGAGGAGGGGAGAGCGGGTGGTGAAGCTATAGGATGATGCCCAGGTCCTGAATTCAAACCCTAGTCTCTCTCTCTCTCTCTCTCTCTCTCTCTCTCTCTCTCTCTCTCTCTCTCTCTCTCTCTCTCTCTCACACACACACACACACACACACACACACATACACGTGTGCAGATTCCATTGGCTGGTCTGGAGTGGGGCCTAAGACTATTTTCAACAAGCTGCCAGGAGATGCTCGTGTTACTGGTCTCAACACCCAGCATGTGATCAGGATGTCTAGAGGTGAAGGAGAGAGAAATTTGACAGGTAGGCATAATTCATAGCTCCAGAACTTTTGAACAATGTGACCTTGGCTGGCTAGCTAGCTTCCCTGCATAATAGCACGACCTCCTCTTTTATTGGCAGTCCTGGGGTTGGAACTCAGGGCCTCACACTTGCAAACAAGCACTCTACCACTAAAGTCACTCTCCCAACCATTTGAATAATTACTTATTTTTGCAAATAGGGTCTCAGGATCTTTCCTAGGGCCAGCCTCAGAATTCCTCCTACCTATACTTCACATGTAGTTGGAATTACAGATGTGCAGTGCACTAACTGGACTGTTCTTTGAGATAGGATCTGGCTCACATTTTTCCCTGGGGCTGGCGTTGAATTGCAACCCTCCTGTCTCTGTTGTTCCAAGTAGCTGTTCGCTACCACACCTGGCACTGGTACCTGCTCTCTTTCTAAGACTGGCAAATGGCTCCATGCCTGTTCTTAACATAGCACTTGGACAGAAGCTGTGCTAGTTGTTGTTTCTGAGGGAAGGAAGAAGTCAGTGTGCACTCAGCTGCTTTGTTATTATCTATTGAGAGCTGCATATGGTATGTGAGGCCTTGTGCCCGGGACCATTTCACCACTGCCTCTTGCCTAGCATCCTCTTCTGTGCTAAGTAAGATTCTCCCCCCCCTCCAATCCCATTTGGAGGATGAGAAAGCCAAAGCTCAGGTGGGTTTTGCAACTTGATCAGAGTCTTTATAAAGATTGTCAAAAGCAGAGCTGGAGTTGAGTTCAAGTTCTCCTGCCTGAGTTTTTAGCAAGTAAGGGTGGGTCTGCCTGCATCTATCTGAAAGTTTGTATCTAGCAAAGCTGGAAGGTAATAGTGCAAAAGTCAGGACAATATAGCACCATCCAGGACCAAGGTGTATGGGAAAAGAAAGGGCAGGGCAGAGGCATGGAGGCAAGAATGCTAGAAAACAGAGAAGTCAAGCCAAGAGAGGGAGCGGAGCCTGCTCCACAGGGTCCAGAGCCCTGACAATCAGAAGTAGAGCCAAAAGTGACACAAACTGTGTCGTCTCAGTTTCTTGTGCCTATCAGAGTATTAACCCATCATAGGGCTTCTCAAAAATATAGACAGACAGACAGACAGACGAGCTGGATGCCAGTGGCTCATGCCCATAATCCTAGCTACTCAGGAGGCTGAAATCTTAGAACCACAGTTCAAAACCAAGCCAGTCAGGAAAGTCCATGTGACTCATCTCCAGTTAACCAACAAAAAGTTAGAAGTGAAGCTGTGGCTCAAGCAGTAAAAAGCTAAGAAAGAGCACCCGAGTGCTGTTCAAGCGTGAGCATGCGTGCATGCGTGTGTGCACACGCACACACACGCACACAATTTGGAATAATGAATTAATAAACTCAACAACATCTGAAAGCAGTCATCAATTTGCAAGCGCTGGGCAGGATCCTTTGGAGCTGGGAGAGGTCTTCACTTCTTAGGAGAAAGAGGGTGTCGTGGAGCATAGAACACCGGAATATTTCCTTTGGAGTACAGCCAGCACACACAATGCCTCCTTTTCTTCACAGGTCAGCAGGCATTTGGGACCCAGCCCCTCGGCATGTGTGTGCAGCCCAAAGCTTGCCTGGCATACTTATCCACTTGTGTGCTGGAGCCCAGAGCCCCCAGCTTGCCAAACTCAACACAAAGGCCTCCTTCACCACAGCCCTGGGTTGCCAGCAGTGGTTTCAGCAGCCACTGCTTCTGCAGGTCTCCCACCTCAGCCAGCAAGTCTCCTGGGGCTGAATCTCCCCACACCTGCTCGGAGACAGTGGCAGCCATGCTTTCCCAACCATCCAGAAGCCACAGGCATGAAGTTCAACAATCCTGCTAGCAGCTTGCGGGAAGAGGGAATGCTTTCTGTTCCCTGACCAATCAGTCTCTCCAGATGTGTGTAATCACCTACCTACTTGAAATGACAGCCTAGGCACCAGCCAGGTTCCATGCAGTCACAGATAATACAAAGACTTCTTCCCTTTAAAGAAATCACAGTCCAAACTGGAAAGAACATGAGGTGTTGGAGGGATGTGGCTAAGGCTTTAGAAACAACCAGGAAAGCAACTCAAATGTGGTACTTGGGCAGGGCATTGAAGGATGAGTAGAGTTCACCAAGCAGATGGAGTAGAGTTCAAAAACACAGATTGTAGATTGAAGAATGATCGGCACATGTGGCCAGCATTCAGGGCAGTGAAGAATGAAGAAAGAACTGGAAGCCAATTGTTTTATTCACAGGTTAATGCAGAGGAGGGAGAAGAAGAAAGCTGGGAGGGGGACTATCTATCTCCTGACACTGGCCGTTAGTACATGCTCAGTAAGTGTTTACAGAACGAACAACTGGTTTTGAAGGAGAGAGAAGAGCAAGTCTGGTGAGAAGCCTGGCCAGACAGTGCTTTGCACTAACTGCTCCTTTGATTTGTGTTGTTCTTTTGGAGAACAGCAGTTTTTCTTCTCCTTTATTGAACCATCACAATGTATGTAATCTGAAATTGCAGACATAATTACATAATGACTTACATGGTGGGCAGTTTCCTGAAAGTCAGCTTTGTCTTCCTGAATAATTTTCAGCTCCATGGCAGCTGGAGGACGGGACAGTTTTGTGCTCTCTGCATGGTGCAGCAGCCTCTCCCAGGGCTGAGTACACAGTAGGCGCCAAGTAAGCAGAAACATAAATCAGATTCATGGCACAGAATCCCACCAGCAGAGGGCCAGCCCCTCAATGGCAGATGGGAGCCCAAGACAGAGGAAGGGAAACTGTGCCCTCCCTGCCCCGCCCCCCCAAGCCTGTGTGCGAGTTCACAGCTGGGAAGTACAAAGATCAAGGGGCCACAGAGCTTGCTAAATGTTCAAGTTGCATGGTCCAGGATGAGGAGGAGAGCATAAAGAAGGAGAGATAGGGAGGCCCAAGTTTGAATCTCAACTCTGGCACTTACAGGTAGGAATTAACAAGTTCCCTAAGTGTCCCCAGTCCCTGCCCACATAGGTCAAATAGGTAAAACGCATGTCCTCCTCCACACAGAGAGGGCTCCTCCCAGAGGCTGAGGTGGGAGCTGGGGAGAAAGGAAGAAACGAGGGCTGGACGCCCACGGGAGTCACCAGCCATCCAGCCCCAGTCTACCACACATGTCTTCGCTCAAGCCCTGGAGAAAGGAGGCAAAGGAGGCTTAGCCACCACCAGGAGTCACATGTGGGTGAGTGGACAGGTAGAGATGACACTGAGTTAGGGGATTCAAGGGAGCAAGGAGAGAGGACCATGGGCGTGCTGAGGCTTCCTGACAGGGCTCCCCCTGAGAAGCTGATTCTGAATGGCCCAGCCGACAGTTGACAAGATTCCTGATGCACATTCCGGAATTCTCCATGGCACTGGGATCACTATAAGGGGCAGGGAGAGGGCAGAGAAGGGGTCTGAGTTACAGTAGATGAAGGGTGGCCAGCTCAGATGCAAGAAGGGGAAGGCTTGGAGAAAGTTCTATGATGTAGGGGCTGCAGGATCTGACCATCACAAGGCTGGGGCAAGGTTCAGAACTGTAGGGGCAGCTGCCTAAGGTGGACAAGGTGCCGTCGGCAGCAAGCAGCGGTCAGCTCGCAGGAGGGACAGGAGCGCTCAGAAGAGGGTGAGCACACATGTCAGCGAAGAGAGAAGAGCCAGAGACTCAAGCAGAGGTGGCAAAGGAACCCAAAGCACCGTGCAAAAATACACAACAAACACTGAATGAAACTTTCACAACCACAGGTGCAGGGGCCTTTGTTTTCCTTTCTAATTTATAATGAGGAAACCAGGCAGAGAAACTGCTGTGTGACTGTTTCTGTCCTCCCCTCCTCCCTCCCGCAGCGTCCTACATTACAACCTACTTAGACGTGATGGAATTCAATGTGGGCTATGGGAGGTCCAACAGAGCCTCCTTGGCTGGGATTAGGGCTCTTTCTTTAAAAATGAATTATCTTTAAGTAGTTGTCCAAAGAGGTTCCAGTCAACAAGTGAGTTTATAAGTACAATGTCCTTCCATTATTCTCCCCCACATCTCCCTCAGCTTCCAGTTACCTAGGTCCATTGTCACATACATACGTTGAATATTAAGACTGTCTTCACCCACCTTTCCTCCTCCTTTTGTCTGGGAAGAATCTGCACACAGAGAGCTGCCTCACCCCTGGCTTATACCATGTGAAGACACAAGAAAAACTACTATCTGAGAACCAGGAGCCAAACAGGCACTGCTTTGATCTAGGTATTCCATATATATATAAGCGTGATATATATATATATGCATTATACCTGTCATTTCTTTTCTTTTTTGTCAGTTGTAGGGCTTGAACTTAGGGCCTGGGTGCTGTCAATTTGTTCTTTTTACTCAAGGCTAGCACTCTACCACTTTGAGCCACAGCACTACTGGTGGTTTTCTGCTGGTTAATTGGAGATAAAGAGTCTCACAAACTTTCCTGCCCAGGCTGGTTTGAACCGTGAGTCAGATCTTATGCTCCTGAGTAGCTAGGATTACAGGCGTGAGCCACCAGCACCCAGCTATATTTAAATTTATAAGCCATGCAGACTACAAAAGTTTATTATAGCAGCCCAAATAGACTAGTCTATTGGGCCAATTAGCAGCTGGAGGGATTATTTGAAACCAGAAGAGTACAGAGTAAGGGATGTGTGCTGGGTTGTGGAACTTATAGGGGAGCAGCTAAGGTCTGTACTGGTCAATGAAGAGACTCAGGTGAGAGAGACCTCTGAGACATATAGAGACCACTGAGAGATTTGAAGAAACAGCTGAGGTCCAAGAGCAAGGATTGAGTAGGGATCCAGCAGTAGCACTGCAAGGTAAAGTGGAATCTAGCATTGGAACTTAAAAACTGGAGTTAAGGAGAAATTGCAGAATAAATGGCAGAGGGGAGGAGAATATATTCAATGTCATGTTACACATGCTAGCAAACAGAACAGTAAGGACTGAGCAAGTGGCTGTGACATGTCATACTTGAGGGTCTGCTCACAAGCCACCACCCATTCTAAAAGACACCCTAGTTACAAAGGACCCCAAAGTTCTCCAATACGCCAAGTCTTCCTGGTTTGACAATAAAGGTCTGTAACTCTGTGCCACTAACTTCCTGTGGTTACTGACACTCCAAACAGGACTCACCTGAATTAATATGTGGCATGTCACAAGTGTGAAAGGCATCCTTATTTTGAAGATTTAATATAAAAAAAGAATGTAAAATTTCCTTTGTTGTAGATTGATGACATGTTGAAATGACAATATTTAGGTATGTTGGCCAAGTAAAATATAATTTATTTCATCTGTTTTTATTTTATGCTCTACTAGAATACTTAAAGCGTGAGTCCAATTATAATTCTATTGGTAAGAACTGGTCTATCAGAGCTGGGCATAATGTCTCACGCCTGTAATCCTAGCTACTCAGAAGGATCGTGTGAAACTCTTTCTCCAGTTAATCACTAGAAAACTGGAAGTGGCACTGTGGCTCCATGGGCAGGGCGGTAGCCTTGAGCTGAAGAGCTCAGGGACAGTACCCAGGCCCAGAGTTCAAGCTCCATGACCAACAAAAGAAAAAAAAAAGACCTGGTCTATCAGGAAACTGTGATATTAAATTTGAGCTAAATAATCCCCAAATGCTCTACACTATCTAAGTAAAAGGAGTTTACCTGAACAGGGGATATAGTCTGCGAGTGGGAAACAGAACTAGTAAGATGGGATTTGTTGCACTGGAAAGGGAGGGCCACAAGACCAGGCCTGGGTTAGGAATGGGGTCCCCTTTGGTACTGAGAGATTTGTGGTATGCTACTGATTAGGGCAAGAGAAAGGCCAATCATCCAAAATGAGATAAAATGCCTAAAAATCCACCGAGCCTCCAGAGATGATGAGAACTGATCCTAGATCCACTTCTAATCCAGGATCCTCCCCATCCGACTCATGCGAGCTCTGTACCAGGCCATTCTCAACCTTCCCAGCACCCTCCCAGCTCCTCCTGCCACCTCCACCGCACATGAGAGTCACCGATGCCTGAACTCAACCCCTTCACTTGCTGGAACAGTAAACCCAACATTCTCACACATTCCCCAAACCCTTTCCCCACCACTCAGAACTGGAGCCCATTTATCTCTCTTCCAACTTCCCATATCTGCACCCCATAACCTTTCCTTCCAGGCACTGCCTGCCAACAGTCAAGAAAGAAGATTACATGATACAGCATGATCAGCAGGGCACAGAAATCCAGATCTTTACCCAGATCTGTCCAAGTTTTTAACTGTGTGAGTTCAGGACAAGTCACAACTTCTCAAGGGGCCTCAGCTTCTTCATCTGTGACTTAATACTGACCATCTCAGTTTACCGCGTTATGGGGTGGAGGGTGATGAGAGAATAAAAACAGGAGTGCTTTGTTCAAGACAGGCTTCACAAAGGTGAAGGAAGACTAATCTGGGGGGAGTGGAAAGGAGGAGGTGGGGAAGGGCACATAACAGAGGAGATAGGGATGAGGTACTCATCTCCCATTGTGTTAAGTGACTGGATTGCCTCACCCCTGCCTCAACACCCGTCCCAGACTTCCCCTTAGAGAACACACACCTGGCTTCAGCAGTTTTCCTTCAGCTGAATAAATAAAAGTGATCCCAGAGAAAATGTCCTAAACAAAACCCAAAGGCACTTTGTTCAAGAACTGCAGGAAATCTTTAATGTTACTCAGCACTGGGGAAAAAAGGGGGGGGGTGTAAACTCCATTGTGAAAAGCCATAATTCATCCCAGACTCACATGGCCTCCAAACCCTCCCCCCACCATGTGAAGGGTGAAGAAAGAGAAACCCACAGAATGGAGGACACAAGCAGGATTGCTCCTTCCCAGAGGCACAGGGGCTCTGAGCAGCAGATCTCCCCAGAGCAGAGCTGAACGCATTCACATTTTCAGTCAACTCTCTGAAGAAGGGAATTACTATTCTCTTTACAGAGCAGGCAATGGAGGCTCCAAGGGATGCGGCAGGATTCAAGACTAGCTCCTTCCAGTGTCTCACCTTAGCTCATTTTCTAGGCTTTCCACCCAATCCAGGCAGCATCAAACATCTGCCTACCTTTCTGTTTCCTACACACTATTTCAGCCCATCCTAGGGTGGCTGTGCAATGCAATCCCTTAGCAATCTCATTTCACAGACAGGAAACTAAGAACTAGGGAAATGACCTAACAGCCTAAGGAAGGCCAGGATACCCCACGCGCCCACACAAGCACCCTGTAATGTGGAAATCCATCTGCACTGGAACAATTACTCTATGGAGAAGACGAAGCAGTCCAAAGGAATGCTGGGGTGGGGGTGGGGGGAGAAATGTCAAGCCTTGGCCTGCCAGTGGGCAGAGTTCTTAGGACAGGGGCTTTCTGGAACCACCAGGCTTCGATCCAGCCACCTACAGGCCAGGCTGCCTTCAACAGCTGCCTTCAGAGATGCTGAGAAGAAGGAGACAGACAGGGAGAGGAGCTAGCCCCAAGCCAAGTGCAAGAGAGAGGCAGACAATCACCTGCAGAAGAAAGTGTTCTCTCTATTCCTCCTGCTGCCCTGCCCCCAAACCACTGCCTCTTTAATTGTGTGGAAGAGACACTGCAGTAGTTAGTGGCAGGCAGGACAGGACAGCCAGCTGCTGCAAGAGACCTGGACCTTCCTTCTCAACCCACCACTCACTCCCTGTGCAGCCCAGGTCTGCACCTGCACTGCCAGGCAGCTGCTCAGTTGGGAATCTGTAAGACAAGGGGCGTGGCCTGGGGAACCCAGGAGGTTTCCTTCACCTTTAATTCACAATTGCAGCAACACTGTGAGCTAGCACTCCCAGCAGCAGAACTAGGGAGAGAAACAAGGGCTAAAGAGAAGAGAGAGACAAGGTGATGAAGCCTAGAATGTTGTCCAAGGGCCTAGAGGTGTCAAGAATGGGAAAGGGGTCTCTTAGAGACCTCCGTTAGCTGTTTCAGAGTTCTTGTGAGTGTTCAATGCCACACACTACACTGAGCACGGAGGGAGAGGGGACAGCCATACAGAACTAAGGACAGAGGCCTTCTGCACACAGGCCAGACTGGACAGACTCAGTTGCTTCTGCAACTGCACCTCATCTGTATATTATCTTTAACAACAACTTAAAACATTCATCCCAAGAATAAATTCAGGACAGAGGCATGGTATTCTTGTCTTTATTTCACACATGTGATGAAGACTGAGGTTCAGTATGGTCGGAGTCAGGTGGCTGAGCTGGAATGAGAAGCTAGACTTCTCTGTCCCTGTGGCATTCATTTACAGTTTCTCCCCTTCTCACTCCTGTGAAATATATGGCCTCTGCCAATGCAGGTTTGGAAGGGAAGGGAGAACGTGAGAGAATGGAGTAAAAACCTGCAAAGATGGGCCGGAGACACAATAAGAACTTTTCTACCCAAACACAAATGGCAGCCAGATTTTTCCAAACACATCTTTTCTTCAGTGGTTGCCTGGTAAAATTTCTTTCTTTCTTTTTTTTCAAAGAACTTAACAGTTCTAAAATTAACCAGATCTGAGCGGAGCTCCTGGCTTCTACTTCTGTGACCTACAGCAAATGTTTAATCTCTTAGGGTTTATTTTGCTCATCAATACAAAAAGTCTAATAAGACATACCTTATTAGGTCATTGGTAAGCATTAATGACTATTATGTTTAAGAGCTTCACACAATGTCTGACATATATTAATCATTCAATAAATGATAGCAAAAAAAAAAAATACACATGATGGTACATGCCTGTAATCCCAGTACCAGGGAAGCTGAGGCAGGAGGATCTTGAATTTGAGACCAAACTGGCCACAAGACCAGTCTCAAAAAATAGTGGCTACGGGACTCGAGTTTGGCCTAGTGGTAGAGTGCTTGCCTAGCATGCACAAAGACCGGGGTTCAATTCCTCCGTACCATCTACATAGAAAAAAGCCGGAAGTGGTGCTGAGGCTCAAGTGGTAGAGCTCTAGCCTTGAGAAAGTCCAAGGACAGTGCTCAGGCCCTGAGCTCAAGCCCAGGACTGGCAAAAAAAAAAAAGTGGCTAGCTGAGCACAGGTAGTTCACACCTGTAATCCCAGCTACTCAGGAGGCTGAGACCTGAGAACTGCAGTTTGAAGCCAGCCAGGGCAGGAGAATCTTTTATTTTTATTTTTTGTGGGTCATGGAGCCTGGGAGCTGTCTCTGATTCCTCAGCTCAAGCCTACTGCCCTACCCTTGAGCCAAGCCCCATTTCCTGTTTTCTAGAGGTTAACTGGAGATAAGAGTCGCAGGTCCTTTTGTGCCTGGGTTGGCTTTGAACCTTGATCCTCAGATCTCAGCCTCTTGAGTAATTAGGATTACAGGTGTGAGCCACCGTGTCCGTGAAACTTTTTTTTTTCTCCAGTCCTGAGGCCTGAACTCAGAGCCTGAGCACTGTCCTTGGACTTTCTCAAGGCTAGAGCTCTACCACTTTAGCCACAACACCACTTTTTCTATGCATGTGGTACTGAGAAATCAAACCTGGGTCTTTGTGCATGCTGGGCAAGCACTCTATATCACTAGGCCAAACTGCTGGCCCCCGTGAGACTTTTATCTCCCCAAAAAAGATGCACGTGAAACTGTGGCTCAAATACTAGAGCACTAACTTTGAGCACAAAAAAGCCCAGGGACAGTGCCAGGCCCTTAGTTAAAGCCTCAGAACCAGCAGACACACAAAAATGTAGCAACAACCAACACTTCTCTATGTTGCTTCAGCAGACTCCTCTCCACTGGCCTTTCTCCAAATTAACATCTGGAGATTTTCCCTACTCTCTTCCCTTCCTCCTCTGCATTCGCTCCATTTTAGAAGCCACTTCAAAGCAACCTCTCCCTGCTCAGCCTCTGTTTCCAGGGGGGGGGGGGAGGGGAGTAGAGAGTTGATGTACAGAGGAATTATAATTACATGAATCAAGTAATGAGTATTTTTTTCATACAGAATCTTCTGTTCCCTCACTCATTCCCAGTCCTGCTTTTCCACTTCTACTCACGAGTTGTATAGTTCACTTTTGTCCATGTAAATTTGCCAGTTATTAAGTGGAATTTACTACAGCTCAAGAATATCTTCCACTAATCACAACAATAGATGGTTAGGGTGAGAGAGCAGGAGAAAGTAGGAATAAGGTTTATTGACCTCCTGTCAGGGGTCTTTTGTGCCTTCTCTGGTAAGTTCTACACATTCTTCCTCTGGAATTTCTAAAATGCATAAAATAAAATGCATAACTTCAATACAAAGATAACCAATAACTTTGAAATATAGTTATTAAATTGAAAAAGGCAAGTACATAATATAGCAATATATGTTCTTCTTTATTAACACATTAAATATCTAGCTCTAGCAGCCAGTGCAATAACTACTGCAATTTCAAACCACAATTGACGTAGTATTTCAAAATATCTGAAAAGCTCCAAGGCGATATGAAAATCCTGTGATTTCTGTCCACAACAATGTCACAGGCAGGCAAATACTCTGTGATTTGTTGCTTACATTGACAACAGAAAAAATAAAATGTCAAGTAAAATTTCTTTCTTTTTTCTTTTTTGTGGGTCATGGGGCTTGAACTCTTGGCTTGGGAGCTATCCCCAAGCTCTTCAGCTCAAGGCTACCACCCTAACCTCTTAAGCCATAACCCCACTTCCCGTTTTCTAGTAGTTAATTGGAGATCACAGAGTTTAGTGCCCGGGCTGGCTTTGAATCATGATGCTCAGATCTCAGCCTCCTGAGTAGCTAGGATTAGAGGCGTGAGCCACTGCTCCCAGTGTAATAAAAATTTCTTCCTTCCCATCTAGGTTCGAGACTCCTCTGAATTAAGCCAGGGACTCTTAGGAGTGCTAACCTAAAGTTAAAAGTTCCCTGTTAGGTCTTTGACAACTCAGTAAACATCCAAACTGGGACCATCTTTGCCTCATCTCCTTGAAAATGTCCACTCCATAGACCAGGTTCCATGGATGTGACCTCCTCTGTCCACCCTCACATCAACGCGGTCAAGGAAGATGCTTGACTCAGCCACATCCTATGCCAAGATGCTTGATCTAAAGACCAGGCCTGGAGAAGCAAACTCAGGCAGTGGATGCTCTCTTAACTTCCCCCAAGGAGAGGTCCAGTGTGACTGCAGGACAAAGGGCAGCATTCAGAGCTGGTGGCAGACACTCCATGGCATCTTCAGCCTCAAGGATGCCCAGTCTCCCACTGGGCTTTGCTGTGGGGTTATTACTATGCTTTAGATTTCTTTCTTCCTGCCTTTAGAGAAAACTTAAGGGAGTCTCATTGTCAATAAACTGCATCAATCATCCCAAGCACAAAAGTGTTGGTAAGTGGTAATGCCCTTTTTGTCCCTATTACACCTGCTCCTTTATTCAGATGTAAAGGCGCAATGGTGTGTGTGTGTGTGTGTGTGTGTGTGTGTGTGTGTGTGTGTGTGTGTGTTAAAAGCACAGACAGGGGGCTGGGAGTTTGGCCTAGTGGCTAAAGTGCTTGCCTAGCATGCATGAAGACCCGGGTTCGATTCTTCGGTACCACATACATAGAAAAAAGCCGGAAGTGGTGCTGAGGCTCAAGTGGAAGAGCTCTAGCCTTGAGAAAGTCCAAGGACAGTGCTCAGGCCCTGAGCTCAAGCCCAGGACTGGCAAAAATAAAATAAAATAAAATAAAATAAAAATAATAAAAAAAAATAAAAGCACAGACAGGTGACTCACACCGGTAATCCTAGTTACTCAGGAGGTTGAGATCTGAGGACCATGGTTCAGTGCCAGCTTCAGCAAACATATCTGGGCCACTGAGCAGAAGCCAAGCTGTGGAAGGGAAATCAGCACCAGAGCTGCTATTTCTTCTTTGCATGGACCAAATTCTCCCCATGCCACTGTGTGCTGGCCCCATCACCTGGTGTCAGAGCCCCAAACTAGAAATACCATACCACAGCAAAGGAAGGCTCAGCAGACACAAAGGATTCTTCTAACAGGGAGGGGGGGGAGGGAGAGCCACAGTAAATACACACACACACACACACACACACACACACACTGTGTGTATGTATGTGTGTGTGTGTGTGTGTGTGTGTGTGTGTGTGTGTGTGTGTGTGTATTTCACCAGTATTTTTTTTTTTTTTTGCCAGTCCTGGGCTTGGGCTTTCTCAAGGCTAGCACTCTACCACTTGAGCCTCAGCACCACTTCCGGCTTTTTGCTATGTATGTGGGGTACCAAGGAATCAAACCCGGGTCTTCGTGCATGCTAGGCAAGCACTCTACCACTAGGCCAAACTCCCGGCCCTCACCAGTAATTTTTAGGGAAAAAAATGGGATGGGGAGGGAGCTGGGAATTGAGATTTGTGTTTTATCTCAGAATGCCTGTGTCCCCAGAAAGCTCTTGAGAACAGGGCCTCAGGTGAGAGAGTAGGGGCAGCATGGTAGATGGAGCCTTTCCCAGGACTAGGAACACATAACCAAAGGATAACTGTGATGACTGGATGTCCCAGGACTTGACCCACGCTTTGACTGTTCTTCTATTGTATGTCTCCTATTTTGTACATGACTGCATCTGCAAAAGCTACCTGCACAACCAGGATTTGTTATCAGAGAGGTTCGTAAATAAGCAAACTGACACATCACATAGTTAAGAGGGGTTGGGGGGGGCGGGTTGTTGTTTGTTTTGGCAGTGCTGGGTGTTGAATCCATGGCCTGACATAGGCTAACAGTAATAGTAGTAAAAGTTCTACTGCAGAGCTATACCCCTCAGCCCTAAGATCAGGATTGACCTATTCTTGAATTCAGAGGTGTTAAATACTTATCTCTGTACTCCTCCCTAGGTATGGATTGGATTAGGAGTAAAGTGACTTCTTTCCTGCCCCCTGCAGGACAGGATAGGTATAGCCCAGTTCTTACACCCTGAGAAACTGGATCCAGCACAGAGTAGTAAGTAGCACATGCAGTTCAGATGAATAAATAAATTACCGAACGAAGGAACAATCCTAACCTATAGATGCAAATGGTGAAGCTGTAAGCTTTTGTCTTGTTGCAAAAGGCAGGGGCAAGCAGATCCAGAGGCAGCAAGCAAGAGTCTTATCCTCTCCTTAGCCTTCTGTGGAGGGAAGAAGAATCTGACAAGTTCGGCAACTGGGCCTCTGATCTCAATGGTCTGTTTAGAGCTGCTTTCTGCCTGGCCCACCAGATCCAATCCATGGCTCAAAAGACAATTGTGAAGTACACGTGACCCTCCAGACCAGCTAAAACAGATGTAATAACATAGCAGGCCAGAGGAGGCAAACAGACCAGGGAGACGACCCATCTGTCTTCCTAATTGTCAACGTTGGCCATAATAAGATTTTTCTCCCTGTTACACCTTAGGCTGCTACTGAACTGAAGCAAAACCAAGATATCCATCTTGCAACCAGGAACAGAGGCCTTCACTAAATGCCAGGGACGAAAAGGTGCTGGTTAGTTCAGAGAAGGGGCGGTAAAGAGACAGAGACAGACAGACACAGAGAGGCAAAGACAGGGATAGACAGATGGAGAGAAATAGAAAGAGCTTGGAAAAGAGATTGAGACGCTTGGGGTTCTGGTTTTTCACCATCTGTGGGTGCCTGGGCAATCTCTGTGCCCTACTGACTGCTTTTTGGAAAACTACAATTCAAAGTTGTGGAAGTAGAGGCCCCTGGGGGAGGGACTGTAAGGCATGTGACACTTCAACTTAGTTTAAATTATATGCATTTGAGAATTTTCTATCAGAATCAAAACCCCCTTCCTATTAAAAACTTAAGAAGTACCACCACTCTAGGTGGTTTTCATCCAATGGCATTTATCAAATCATTTTTGTGTGCCCCTGCCCTTTGCACCTGAGACACAAATGTAAGAGAGTTGTGCTTGTTGGGTACTCAATGTAGCTGACTCTCATGAGGGATGACGGAAGCCAGAAATAGACTGAAAGGTAGACAGGCCCATGTAAGGCCTCTCATTGCCAGGAACACTTCCCTGAGCGTCCCACGTTGCTGGCAATGAGTCATTTCTAGCAGTAAAAGTCTGTGATGGACCATTTTTCCAAGCACACATCTCTCTCCTTGCATACTGAGCAGCAGCTTTGGCAGGCTGTGAGTTGAATGGGACAATTGGGGCAACTGAGGAAAGACCTGCCATTCCTGACACCAAGGGGCAGGCAATCAATGCACAGGGGCAAACTAAGTCCAGCATTACTGATGGCCTCTCCCTCTCTCTCCCAGCATCTACCCCCTGGCTAAGGGGCCTCCAGGCACCCAATCAATATTTTGGGTGAGGAAGAAAGATTCCGATTGGCCCTGACACTAGAATGTAGGACGAAGGGACATTCCTACCTGGACCTCTGGTTCTCATTTGACAAATTTTCCTGGGCTCTGCTGCTGGCCCCAGAACCCTCTCACAGGCTGCTACTTCTTTCAGTCTACAAATCTTTCCTCCCTCTATGACTAGTTTAACTGCTTTCCATCCTCAGACTGAATGGCACGGAATGGTTTCTGCTCACAGGGCTCAGCCCTGAAGAATGTTATACTTACTTGATTGAGTAATCTTGGTCGATGGACTAGAGGCCCACTGAGGCCAGAGAATGCCACTTCTGCCTACTTTTGTATCTCTGTCACGCTGTGCCCGGCACTGGCACCGAGCGTTAGTTGACCAGACGACCAAATGGAAGTCCAGACACTGCACCTGGGTCATTGAGTCAAGGGGTTCTGGACTTGGAAAGACCTTGTCAGAGCAGACTGCTTCTGTCCCAAGTATTTGGATTCAGTTTATTCGGTTAGGTCCTAGGGACTCCCACTCAATTCCAGGGCCTCCCCAGGCCCCCAGGGCTTAACCTCTTTCGTGGCTGCATGTGTCCCTCCTGCAATCTTGCGTCCAGGGAACTTTGCCGGAGTCTCTGCGGACATCCCGGGGGAAGGGGAAACCTCCATCTTTCTGTTGGAAAAAGCCTCCCCTCTCTACATGCCCGCACCCCAGCATGCTAGGGGAGTAAGGTTGTTGTTGGGTTTTGCTGCCCCGGCAGATGTCTGGGCATCTGATCCAATTCCACTTTCTAATTCCGTGGTCCGAGGTACCGAGGTACCGTGGCCCAAGCTGCAGGGGCCAAGCACCTAGGGTGGGATATTTGACCTGTAGGGAAGTGGGCGCGGGAGGGGAGCTTGCCAAGTGGCACGCGGGCTTGGCACAGTGCTCTCGGCGGGCGCCCAGCACACCCCACCCCGACTCGCCCATCCCTGGCACCCAAGGTCGCGGCCGCACGGGAGCGCCGGCAAACTTCAGCAGGGAATCTAGAGGTGCGGGACCAGGTGCTGGGGGGGGGGGGGGTCGGCTTTCAGGAAGGGAGGGAGACCGGGCGATCTCCGGGTAGTCCCGAAAGCCAGTGGCGGAGGCGCCCCCCAGTTCTGTAAGCTGTATCCGGAATCGCGGGGTCACGGGGTGGAGGGAGATGGTGGGCAGGGTCCGCACCACCTGAGCCGCAAGGACGACGCAGTGCCCTGCACCCTCCCTCGCCCCGTGGGACCCCAGGCTGCAGGCGGGGGGACCCGCGCTCCGCTCCGGCTGGCGCAGCCGTTGCGGGGGGCGCGGCGGAGGCGCGATCGAAGTGGCCGGCGCCGGAGCCGAGCCCCCCCAAACGCACAGGACGGGGTGCTGGTTGCCCTCCCCCCAACGCACCTCCCGGGACGGGGGTGCAGCGGCCCTTACCTCGGCGAGCCGCGGGGGTCCGGCGGGAGGCGCCCAGCAGGGCTCCGGGGCGCACGCAGCCTCCGGGCGCACGGTCGGGCCGCGTCCCGGGCGCGCTCCCCGCGCTGGCGCACCCTCGCCTCCGCGGCGCGCACACCCTCCAGGCGCCCTCTGGCCGGCGGGCTCGGCCTGGACTCGGGGCGCACACTCTGCGGGCACACCCGCCGCCGGATGCGGGGCTGCGACGCGCGCCCCGAGTCTCCGCCTTCCGAAAGAGAAATAAAGACCCTGCAGGGCCGGGCGCGGGCTTCTGGGGGGTCGGAAGGGGCGGCCTAGCGAGCCTCGAGGGGAGGGGAAGGGGAGGGTCTTAGCCTTTGCAGGGAGTTCAGGAGAAAAACCAAACAAAACTTGAAGAATCCAGAAGCCTGCTACCCCGGGTCTAGCGCTCGAGAGGGGCCCAGAGCGCCTTTCCCTTCACCTCCACACTTCATCCTCACGGTCACAATTAGAGCCCCCGCCTGCGACCTGAGCCAGGACTGGGAAGAGGTCCTCGCCAGGGGACATGGGAACGTGGGCTGGGGGTGTCCTTCCCCTAGGACAGCCCAGAGCAGAACCCTAAATCTTCCTACCCCCAGCTGCCAGATTTCGTCTGCACAAAGTGTCTGCATGTCTGTCACCAACCTTGAATGACCAGCTCACCAAGGTGACCTCCTAGAAGAAAGGACCGATGTCCACTTATAGGTGAGGACAGACATGGGGCAAAGCAGCCTAAGGGGACCCATACCCCAGCTCCCACCCACTATGCAGGGTCTCTTACGCACTTCTGGGCCTGGGGCAACACCTTAAGTCAAAATGGGTTTCATTGGTCACTTGGTGACCCAAATGGGGGAGAGAATTCCCATGCAAGGGGCATTTGTAGGACTTGAGCACAAGCACAGTTATTAGCATGACTTCTTTGTCCAGGCTCCAGTAAAAGCAACAGCCACAGAGCAGTATTAGGAAGGAATAGAAGCTTGGCCTCCTGGAAGGGATGGGAAAACAGTGCCATGGGGAGTGTGGGTGAGTTGGAGGGAAGTCTCAGGCGCTTAGCCAAGTGAAGGAAGTGCGCCTACTCATTTGGTTTTGTTTTTTTGTTTGCTTTTGCCATCCAGGGAAAGGAGATGCAATCTCCCCCCTTCCCCCACCGCGCCCCATTGCTTTTGCTTCACTCTCCATAATTAAGCAAGGTCACCCAAAATTTGTTGGTAACTCATCTTAAAAATACTATATACAGGGGCCGGGAGTTTGGCCTAGTGGTTAAAGTGCTTGCCTAGCATGCACGAAGACCCGGGTTCGATTCCTCGGTACCACATACATAGAAAAAAAAAAGCCGGAAGTTGTGCTGAGGCTCAAGTGGTAGAGCTCTAGCCTTGAGAAAGTCCAAGGACAGTGCTCAGGCCCTGAGCTCAAGCCCAGGACTGGCCAAAAAAAAAAAAAATACTATATACACTATATGGGTCCACATTGTTCAAGCCAAATGAAATGCATGAGATTCAGCCTTCAGACAAGAGGTCTGTGCTGTCATGTTCAGAATACTTTCAGTGTCTTCTTTGGACCTTTCAACATCCCTAAGAGGTAAATCCAGTGTAGACAACTGTTTTCACCATAAGAATCAGAAAGTGGGCTTCAGTTCCAGCAGGACCCAGATGTTCAGATGGACTCTGACACTCTCTCTCTCTCTCTCTCTCTCTCTCTCTCTCTCTCTCTCTCTCTCTCTCTCTCTCTCTCTCTCTCTCTCTCTGTGTGTGTGTGTGTCTGTCTGTCTGTCTATCTGTCTCTCTCTCTCTCACACACACACACACACACACACACTCACACACACAGAGTACATTAGTGGATGGAACTAGAACTGAAATGCACACATTCTGCATGATTGAAACCCTCTGCTCCATGCCCTCTGAATTCCAGGAAGAATTTGTTTTCTTGGCTTCTGGGCCTTGTGAGCCAACTTAGGAATGGGTGGCACTGGGGTGTGGAGACACCACACCTTTCCAGGGAAGAGAAGCAGCAGCGACAGCCTGCTGTCCTCGAAAGCAGTGTGGCCTGATGACTCACAGGGAACGGTGGTGTCTCTTAGGGAGCTGAGTCAGAGTGAGGCTTCTGCAGCCCAGATCAGGGTATCAAGAAAAAAGCAGCCCAATCTAATACCCCCGAGTCCCAACCTACCCCCAAACCAGAAGCCACAGACATAAACACCAGCGAGAATATTGTCTGGTTTTTCTGTCAAAGTGGAAAGAGGGCCTCCTTCTTGTGTGATCCAGGAAAGAGGTCAGCAGATCTTCTAGAATCTCAGGTTTGGGCATTTCCACTGCCAGACCCAGCTGGGGCCTCTCAGACAGTGAGTATTCGTGCTGAAAGCTGATTTAGAATGACTGGGCACAACACTGCTGCAGCCAGAGACGGAGCTGCAGCAATCAAAGCAGCAAGCCAGCAGCAGGCTGGAGGAAAGACTCTGCCCTGCCCTTTGCTGGAGCAGAGTGTCAAGCAGATCAACACAGCCCCACTCTGGGTACCTGGCTTTGATCTCAGCACTCATAGACGTGATCCATCCCACTGGAACACACCCCAAACTGTGACTTGGCTATATCATTCCCCCCACAAAGTGCACTGGGCACAATGTCACCATCCAGTGAACTGGGAGGAAAGATTCACACTGTCTTGGTGATTGAAAGACTGATCTCTGCTAGATCTGGGAATTGGGGCCCACGTGTGGATGCATTATGCAGATCTCTCTCCAAGAGAGGACTGTCCAGTTGTCCTGGAGCATGATTACGGATAAGCCCCACAGCGAGGTGGCTCCATTCTGGGTGGGCCTCAGTCAGTGAGTGTGGGAAAATTCTTAACAGCTGGTTCTTGGTGGGTGACAGTATGTGCATTTACCCCATCAGTTCTCATTCTTCTCTGTACCTCCTGTTAGTCTATAAAGTAGCTTCACACTGGGCTTGTGAATATTGAATCGCTGGCTTACTGAGGGACGACATGTCCACCAGACCATCAGAATATACAAGACTCTCCCTCACCTACAGAGGATCCATTCCAGGACTCTCCAGGAGAGACGTGAAACTTTGGACCGTATACAGAACCTTACTGACAGTATTAGTTTTTTGATATATACAGATCTATGAAACAATTTGACTTATAAATTAAGCATGGTAAGCCAGGTGCTACTAGCTCACACCTGTAATCCTAGTTACTCAGAAGGTTGAGATCTGAGCCTCCTAGTTCTAGGTCAGCCCAGGTAGGAAAGTCTGTGAGACTCTTATCTAAGCTAAACTGTCAGGACCAAACCAGCAACAATCCAGAAGTGGTAGCGGGTTTCAAGTCGTGAAGAACCAGCCCTGAGAAAATAGCTAAGGGAGAATATCTAGGCCCTGAGTTCAAGTCTCAACACACACTACACATACACACATAGAGTATGGTTCTAACAGGAATGTTGGTTAGTATATCTGTTTATGTTAGGAATTAACATGAAACTAAAATAGCAAAAGAATTAAGGCTGGAAGCTTCACTCATTGTTTGATTGCTTGGATAACTACTTTGTGAATCCGAAAACAGTTTTCAAACACTAGAAGAGCTTTTCTTTTCCTTGTACTATTTGCAATGTATATGCTACAACCATAACACATTTTTAAATTCATTGTCTAGTATTTGACTTTACTGCTTTGCTTTGTTATGTCTAGAAGGCTGTGCCAGTTTGTGTAAACATAAATTCTCATTTCCTTAACATATATGTGTTGGAAGGCGCCTATTGGGTCATATGACAAACACATGTTTAAGCTCATCAAAAATATCCACTCCTTTCTAGAGCATGTAAACACTGCATACCACAGCAGTGCATGAGAGATCTGCCTGCTCTTTATCTTCTCAGCATTGTTATAATCAATATCATTTTTCAAAATTAAGTAACAAAGGTACAGAGGTATGTCATCCTACCCTTTTAAAGTTTATTTCCCTTTTGTCTAAATCTCTTATCTATGAGCTCATTTGCTATCTGTATTATAGTTTTCTTTCACATATCTATTTTGAAGTTTATATATTTGTGTGTGTGTGTGTGTGTGTGTGTGTGTGTGTGTGTGTTGTTGGCCCTGGGGCTTAAACTCGGGGTCTAGGTGTAGCCTTAAGCTTTTTTCCTCAAGGCTAATGTTCTACCACTTGAACCACAGCTCCACTTCTGGCTTTTTTGTGGTTTGTTGGAGATATGAGTATTGTGGACTTTTCTAGCCAGGTTGAATTTGAACCATGGTCCCTAGATCTCAGCCTCCTTAGTATCTAGGATTACAGGTGTGAGCCGCCATCACCCAGCTAGGTCTGTCTCTCTTTCATCATAAGCATTACAGTAGAAATTAGTGCTCACTGCCAGTTTCTTCCAAAAGACTTAGGGTCTCTACCTCTTCTACTACATTGCAAAATCAATTCTTGGAATATACCAACATAAACCCTGGCTCTCAATGTTTACTGAATGAATAGATGAATAAGTCTGTATTGTTTTGAGACCTGGTGAGGAGTGAGGAGAGCTCAGGTAAAATTTTTATGAGAGCTGCAAGTTGTCTTTTACTTGTCTGTAATGTTAAATTGCTACTATGTTGATGTTTTAGACTGCACATTGAGTCTAAATTTTAAAAAGTATTATCATTTTTATTAAATCCAAAAGGATATATACCTTTACATTTTACCATAAGTAAATATCCTATTAAATATCAAACATAACACTCATTTAATGTAGATTTACACATGAAAGATTATCAATAAAGTTTATAATACAAAACTAATCTGTGGTGAAAGTACTAAAGACTGTAGTTACCTTTGGCATAGGAAGATTTGGGGTGACAATATTCTATTTTTAAAAGCTGGGTAATAGGGGACCCAAGTTTGGCCTAGTAGTAGAGTGCTTGCCCAGCATGAATGAAGACCTGGGTTCAATTCCTTGGTACCAAATACACAGAATAAGCTAGAAGTGGTGCTGTGGTTCAAGTGGTAGAACTCTAACCTTGAAAAAACCCAAGGACAGAGCTTAAACCCTGAGTTCAAGCCCCAAGACTGGCAAAAAAAGGAAGGAAGGAAGGAAGGAAGGAAGGAAGGAAGGAAGGAAGGAAGGGAAAGAAAGAAAGAAAATCTGGGTAATATGCACAAAATTATGTTATTTACTGAAAATTCATTTAGTTATACCTTTCATTTGGGGGAGTTTTGGGGCTTGAGGTCAGGGGCTGGGCATCTTCCCAAACTCTTTTTTTTTTTTTTTTTTTGCCAGTCCTGGGCTTGAGCTCAGGGCCTGAGCACTGTCCTTGGACTTTCTCAAGGCTACAGCTCTACCACTTGAGCCTCAGCACCACTTCCGGCTTTTTTCTATGTATGTGGTACCAAGGAATCGAACCCGGGTCTTTGTGCATGCTAGGCAAGCACTTTAACCACTAGGCCAAACTCCCGGCCCCCCCCAAACTCTTTTTGTTCAAGGCTAGCACCCTACCACAGAGCCACTTTCAGCTTTTTTGTGATTCATTGGCAATAAGAGTCTCACAGACTTCCCTGCCTGGCTGACTTTGAACCATGAGCCTCAGATCTCAACTTCCTGAGTAGTTAGGATTATAGGCATGAGCCACTTGTGCCTGGCTAGTTGTACCTTTATTATTTGTGCATTTTTCCCTGTGTTATAGTTCAATGTACTATTTTATTGGGGAAAAAAACACATTCCAAAGTGTAAGAGAATCCCCACCCTCTGATAGCTGAAATTCTAGTCATACTTTTCAAATTTATAGCAGTTTATGAATGTGCTCTTCTGGGAAGTGATTTTGTCCATTTTGTTAAATTGGTTGCTAAGTTTATCTTCTTATATGAAGAAGCTTTGCTGTGTATATGAAACATTTTTTTCAGGGATAGCACCTAGACCCTGAGTTCAAGCCCTAGAACTGGCACAAAAAGAAAAAAAAGAAAGAAAAGGAAAGAAAAAGAAAAAAAAAATTCATCCAGAAAGAAGTTGGAAGGCCTGGTCTATCTACTGGATAACAAAATTAATTGCCAAAGTCACTTTGGTCCCTTAATGCCACATAGGTGGCAGCCTAGATTTCAACCTTATCAACACGCATCCCAGCAGAGGAGGTTTCGCATTACCATGTCATTTCACAGAGCATTATTGGCCTAGGATGATCATCTGTCAATCTTCATTCAGAATGCGCTCCAGGTGGCATCACCGTGTATCATTCCCCAGTGATTTCCTCCTCCTGGTGTTATGTTTCGTGGAGTTCTTCTTGAGTATGGACCACACCTGGTGACCCACTATTAACAAATACAGCAAAAGTTATGGCCTGTCTCTTCCAAGAAACTTTACAAAAGACCTCTCTTCCATCTTGGGCTCCCACTCTTCTTCCCTCTCACACTCAGTCCCAGAACTCTTGCTCTAGGGAAAGCCAGCTGCGTGACTGGCAATACCCCTGCCTGGGGCCAACAGCCTGTGAGAATCCCACACCTGCTAGGAAAGTGACCATGCTTCATAGTGAAGCCTCAGGCCTGCTGATGCCTGTAGTCCCAGCCCACCCGGACTGCAGCCTTGTGAGATCTGGCACTATGGACACCCAACTGCTCCATACCCAGATTAGGTGTCCGACAGAAATAGTGACTGTTCTGTTTGAAGTAGCTCAAGTTTGTTACACAGCAATGGGGGATCTTTCCCACCCAAAGTTGCATCTCTTCTCCAGCAGTAGCCAACATCCCCCACAGGCACAGCATTTATCACACTGTCAATTTCTGCCATGAAAGGGATCAAGAAACCATGTCTTATAAGCTTTTCTATGTATTCCATAACACATGAAAGAATAAAGAATGGCTGGGTCTTTTTGCTTTTTTTTTTTTTGCCATGACTGGGGTGTGAACACAGGGCCTATATGATGTTCCTGAACGCTTTTGCTCAGGGCCAGCACTCTACCACTTGAGCCAAAGCACCACTTCTGACTTTTTGGTGGTTGAATGGAGCTAAGGTCTAGCGTTGGGCCACGATCCTCAGATCTCAGCCTCCCGAGTAGCTAAGATTGCAGAGGTGAGCCATCAGCAGCTGGCTCAAGGGTAACCTCGGAAAACAACCTTTCTGATTCTAGAGCTTTTCTAATTTTAAAGTAACACAAAAATATGAAAATATTTAAGCAGTAAAATGAGCATCAGTTGGAAACTAATTAGGTGTGAGAGGTAAAAAGAAAGAAGCCCTCCCTAAAAGAAAGAACGAAAAAGAATGCCACAGGAAGAACCAGCTCATAGTAGAAATTAGTGAGTTTAACTTTGGGCTAAATTGGGCATGGCTGGCTTATTGATGTACAAGCCTGGCACTTTGGAAGACTTTTGTGGCAGACAGATAAAACCATCTGCCCAGACCACTGTGGGTGAGGAGAAGATGAGGGAGGCGCTAGATTCTCTAACCCTTCAGACAGTCTGAGCATCTCAGCTTGGGAGAGTTACACAGAGCAATGGATCTTCCTATTGTGACTGTTTTGCTATAAATGAAATAGATGTGAAAAAGTTCTTGAACTCTCTCAAGAGGAAGTCAATAAAAAATAATCTGACCACCCAACTGGAAGCTCATTTGAAATAACTTTCTTGGGCTATTTTAAGGCAGAAACAGACATGCTCCTATTAATAAGCCTTAAGTAAGACTTGTCTATAGTGGGTGATAGTGAAAGCCTCCTCTACAGAGCCCTAAGGGTGACAGAGAAGGCTGAGGACTTGTTACAGACACGCCTGCACCAGTCATGACCCATAGAAGAACATTCCTCAGAAAGACATTCCATTCCCCCTTAGTCCACCTCTTGCCTTCCATAGAGGAATTTCCATCCATCATGGTGGTAGCTAGAGAAGCAAGTATACCTAAGTCCTGGCATGGGCTTTCCAGCTTTCCACCATCCCAGCCTCCTTAGGGAGGAGGGTCAATTTTCATTCGTTTCCACCTTCATTTTAGAGATGTGGAAACCAAGACAAAAGCATATACCCTTCTCCAAGTCCCCACAATTGGTAAGCGAAGCTAGGATTTGAAACAACTCTTCATAACTTCCAACTCTACATAAATGACCACTCCAATTTTGCCTCCCTTCCTGAGGCACCATGTGGATGGCTGGAGAGTCTTCAAAGTCCTCTGTGTGGGGTGAGAATCTGACCATCTCCCTAGATTCTGTCTTTGCTCACAGGGTTCTTCAAAGTCCTCTGTGTGGGGTGAGAATCTGACCATCTCCCTAGATTCTGTCTTTGCTCACAGGGTTCTTCAAAGTCCTTGCAATCTACCAGTGCTCAAGTAGTGGGATTAGATCCTTGTCCACCCATCTTAAGTGGCAGTCAAGGCCCCAGCCCTCTCCCATCTCAGCAGAAGTTCCAGAGAAAGGGAGTAAGGTAGAAGTGAGCAGGGCAGGGAACTGGGGGAGAGGGACCATGTGTTTTCTGATTCTGTCTTTTCTCTGTCTTTTTCCAAAGTCTTGACTTCTTGCTGGAAATCTTCTGCCAACTAGTTTTCTCTCCTCCTCATGTGACCATCTGGTTCAAATTCCACCTATAGAATCTTGTGGTCTCCAACCTCCACTGCTATCCGCCTCAGCATTTCTTGGTTTAAATTCCTGAGGCAGGAATCTGATTGACCTCCACAATCAGAGGTCAGAGGTCAGAGGTCCCCAGCTAGCTTGAGTGGGCCATCACTTAGTCTGTCCCTTGCTGTTACTGGGGACAGCCCAGATCCTGAGTGGGATAAAACAGAGTTGAGGAATGTGCCCTACCCCCACTTCAGCCAAAGCTGTTTGTTGAATTGTTCCTTTTAAGAAGGACAATGCCAACATTTGTACTGTACTAAAACCTCCACTGGCCCTGAGGCTGGAACTGGAGCCTTTATAAATAAGGGTTTCAGCTGCGGGAAATGATAACTTTCAGTATGCCAGTTCCTGCTCCAACTCTCACTGTTGCATAATTCAGTTTCCTTTCAGCCCTCTCCCATCACCCAACTCTCTTTCTACCACTGGGACTTCCACACTGTGCCTCCTGTCCAGTGGCTGCCAGGTGACTTCTAGGCACTGCCCTCTACTGACCACACCATCGTCTGCACTTGTACAGCTGGTTTTGTCTGTGGCCTATTCATACACCTAAGCACCTATTCCCACCTAAGCATACAACCCCTAGGGACAGATCTTCTCCTGCTCTGCTACTCAACAGGTAAACAGATTTCAAAGCTCAGGTTCCCATTGGTTTGCAGGGGCTTTAATAACTCTGGCTCTTTCCATTTGTACTCACAGGCTCCTTTTCCAGGAATCTATGTCCAGGAACAGAAGCTGGGACAAAGTAAAGAACAACAGTCTCCCTGGAATTAGCCTCGTTCACATCTTCTGGGGAAAGTATTTCCCAGGAGGCTCCTTAGATCTCAGGCTAATAAACCTGAGACAGGCTCATATCTTCAAGTCTGATCCCTCTCACACCCCCCTCCATAGTGGAAGTAGCTTAGAATGAATCTAACAGTCTCTTACTTGACAGTGGAAATAGAACCAATTCCCCCCCACCACTCCTTTAGGATCTTGTGTGAAGAGGAAAAGACAAGAGTGTGATAGTGTATCCAAGAGTTCAGGCCTTGGGGTCAGACTAGACTTTCCTCTCGTTTTGATAGCAACTTGAGCTGATCATTCAGCTTCTCTAGACCTTGATCCTCTCCATCCTCTCCTCTCCTTCCCCTCCCCTTCCTTCTCCTTCTTCCTTCCTTCTTTCTTTTCTTTCCTTTTTAGTGTGGCGGTCTTAGGGCTTTAACTGACTGGGCACTGTTCCTAAGCTTTGTGCCTAAGGCTAGGGCTCTACCACTTAAGCCACAGCTCCACTTCCAGTGTTTTTGGTGATTAATTGAAGAAACAGTGTTATGGAACTTCCTGCCTGGTCTGGCTTTGAAACTCAATCCTCAGATCTTAGCCTCCTGAGTTTCTAGGATTATAGACATGAGCCATAGGCCCCTGGCTTGGGCCTTGGTTTTCTTATATATAAATGAGGCAAGAAGCTGTCATATTGCCTTTTAGGGTTATAGATATAAAGCCATGGCAGATAACGTACCAAAGGCACTTGTATCTGTTCCATCCACCATAAGAATAGAATTGATGGATATGTTGGGATAACTTGGAGCCAAAAATCAGACTCATTCCATAGACCTGACGCCCAGCCACCCACACCAGTGGCTGCCATGGGTATTGCCTCTCCAGATGGGCAGGCAGAAAATGTCCGGGTGAAGAATACAACATGTCCAGTGGTTCAGGCCCAGAACTGGTAAGGAAGGTGACCCTCAAGGAGATTGCTCCCAATCTCCTCCTGGTACCCCTTTCTGCCACATTTTTGGGTGACATGAGAAGTAAAAGCAAACTGTGGGGAGAATAATGATGGCAGATTGAACCCAGAGATAGGAGGAACCGGAGCAAAGGGTTCTGGGTTAGTATGTATCTTGCTGGAGGGGGCTCCTGGGTTGCTTAGCATTGTGCCCACCCATGTGCCAGCTGGGAGAAGGTAGAGCAGACTTGAAATACTCCATAACACATTTTCAGGAGCAGGATAGCCTACGTTGGAATTCCAGCTCCATTACTCAATGGCTGAGTGTCCTTGGGTGAGATACTCCAAGCCTCAATTTGGTCCTCTGTGAAATGGGAGTCACAATAGTCTCCATCAAATAGAGTTGCTGTGAGCTGTCACAAGCCCATCTATAAAGTGACAAAGAGCTCAGAGCACTCACAGCTTCACAGATAACATTCTTGGTTACAGAATTCACATGTGTCTTGCCTTCTCCAACTCAAGTTTGAAGTCGTCACGTGATTTTTTCTTTTGCTTTTTAAAAATTGTAGCCCTGCTGTTGATGATGTAATCATGAATAGAAAATACACTTACTTGTAAGTCTCCAGAGCAAAGGAAAGTTTATTGAACAGTGGTCAGACAAATAGAGTCTTATGTCCTCTCAGGGTGACAGGGTGACACGAGCCCACAGCCACAGCTCCTTTTCTGCTCCTCACCACCTGCCAAGCCCACAATGCCACCCTGAGCAGCTAAGGCATGCAGTTGTCCTTCTCCAGGCTTCCTGGGGAAAGTCAAGAAGAGAAGAACTGCCCAGCCATTTGAGGTTCATCACTGTGCTCTCCTCCCTCTCTATCCTTCCCTCTCAGCAGAAAGAGAAAGAGACCATGAGTCCTGGACATTTTCTGGGTCCCCCAGATACCATGGAAAGGAAGCCACTGTTCAGAGGTCACCAAGAATAGAAGTGACCTTAACATCCTCATGACAGGATAAACTCATTTCTTGGGGAATATGTGGACAGAAATGACTCCTTTCTCAATCCCAGAGAAACACAGTGAAGTTCAAGGGTACCTCTGGAGTTCCTTCTTCTGGTGAAGTCTAGTCACTTCTAGGCTACTCTCTCTTGTCTTTTTCTGTGGTCTCTGCATTGCCTAGTGGACCGAGAAGGGGAAATAGACTCGTATTTAACATATTCTACTTGAGCATCAGCATTAAAAGTCCATTACACTGTGAAGTTGTGTGCTTCTCCATTTTACTGGGAAATCTGAGCACCAAGATATTTAGTATGTCTCTGGTCATACAGTAAGTAAAAGGCACAACTAAAAGGTGTAAATTTTTTTAGGTAAAAGACTTCTTTGTAATCACAGACCAAAAACAAGAGACTCTGCTGATCCAGGGACCAACTTTGTCAGAGTATAGCTTTGTCTCCCACTTGCCTAGTGATAGGCAGAGCCCCTTTCTTGTGATGACTTCAATATGAGACCATGAGTGACATGGAAGCTCTGATTTTCTGAGGAATTGGAGTCATTTCCTCTCCCTTCAATTTCTCAAGAAACTTCTCCATCTATCCTCCCAACCATCCAATCATATGTCCCCTCACCAAGCCATTCATAATCTATCCATTCATCATATATCCTCCCATATATCATTTGATCTACCCAATTGTTCACCTGTCCATTTACTTATCGTCCATCTATCTACCCACCAACCCATCCCTCATCCATCCATAATCTATCTACCCATACGTCAACTCATTTACCCAACTATCTATCCACTCCTCTGCCTACCCCTCCACTCATCATGCACACATCAGCTATCCATCCACCCACCTATCCATCTAACCATCATTCACCCATCCATCCATCTATTCATCCATCTATTCACCTACCCATTTGTCATCCATCCATCTATCATATCATTCACACATTCATCTGTCATCCATTGATCTTCTCATCTATGTATCTATTTATCCATCTACACATCCATCTGTCCATCCAACTTCTGAGCCTCCCTCCATGTACTCATCTATAAAGTAGAGACAGACATGTAAAGTTTCAGTGAGGTCCAACATGTTAAGTGTCTTCCATGTAGCACAGCTCATTTGTCCCATGGACTAGAGGATCAGGAGGATTTTTAATTTTGGGGGGTGCCCTATTTCTGTGGATGGGCAATGCCTAATGTGCTTGCCCTTTAACTTAGTGCTCTGGGCTTCAGGGTTGTACACTAGATGCTTTTCATTAACAGAGGATCTCTGCTCCCACAGAAATAGAGAGGAATTCCCAAGGAGAAAGAGTCGATAGGGGCCTGGTGAGTGACAGAAACATAAGTCAGGAGCAGCTGGGGTTGCACCTAAAAGGAGGCATGGGAGATAGGGTTGCGGTAGGAAGTTAAGATCCACTTTCTCACCTTCCCCTTGAGACTGTTTCTTCAGAAGAGGAAGCTTGTCCAATGTTGTGCTACCCAAAAGCTTGAACACCTTCTCTATAAAGAGCCATGCCTGATTCCAAGGAGAAAAGGAAGTGAGAGGCTGCAGGGCTGGGTTTGGGCTGCTCCTGTAGAGGCTGGCAAGGCTGTGGACTAGTTTGCCTCCTGAACACAGTAACATGAATGTGACTGTGCTTGACATTTGTACAGGGTTTGCACGTGGGTCATTTGATGGGATGTCTGATGGACATAGATATGGAGGAACAAATATAGCACAATATAGTGGATGTCTGCTAGATAGCACAGGCTCCAACTTCTGACTCCATTTCCCCCATTTCTGTGGTCCATTTTTTTTTCCCAGGCTTGAACTAAAGGTCTGGGCGCTGTCTCTGAGCTTCTTCTGCTCAAGGTTACCAGCTGAGCCACAGCACCACTTGCAGCCTTTTCTGTTTATGTGGTACTGAGGTATCCAACCCTGGGCTTCATGCGTGCTAGGCAAGCATTCTACCACTAAGCCACGTTCTCAGCCCTGTGGTCTATTTTTGACATGGTCCCTTAATATTGGGACAAAGTTACTTCATCACATCTCAGGTAGCCATGGCTTTCAAAACCACTTGGAGAGGCCTCTCATGTGTTGCTTAGGAATTAACTAATTTATGTTGATTTTCCAGACCCCCGCCACGTGCTGGGTGCTTGACATCCAGTAGACAGGATGATCAAACGCAGGTGGCTATAACCAAGTACCTGAGGCCAGCAGAAAAACCTGACTGCTCTGGGAGCACCAGCACTGGAGTCTCCCTTGTCAATAACATCCCAGAGGCAGTGACTGAGTGGAGACTGAAAAGGTAAGTCAGAGAGACTTCTGGCAAAGGGAGGAAGAGGAGGGAAGCGGCTTGTGTAGAGGATCCCCACGAATGAACACCAGGACTCAAGAACTCGTGTGTGTGTGTGTGTGTGTGTGTGTGTGTGTGTGTGTGTGTGTGTGTGTGTGTGTGTGAAGCAGATGCAGTAACTGGAGGGAGGAGGACAAAGAGGCAAGGGTGTGGGAAGCCCCAAGTCTGGAGAGAACCTGGAAGAGCATGCCTAGCAGAACAGATGGACCTGGCCAACTAGGTTGATGAAGCAAATCATTTTGACTTCTTCGGGCCTCAGTTTCCCACATATGTATAATGGGGTGATAGCGGTCCCTGCATTGTTGCATTGATGGGGAAATTCTTGTAGTTGAAGCTGTGGCATCTCAGCTACAAACCCTCTGTCCTCCACTCTGTGATCCTGGCCCTGCGCCTGTGCAAAGTGCTTGGCCAGCTGCTTCTCTCTGAAGTTCTGGGTATGTGGCAGGAGCAGGGGATGGAATCTGGAAGGAGTCCCCGCAAACAAACTTGATCCTTCCTATCTGCTTTCTTTAAGCTTCCTGTGTTTTGTAGGTCTGGCGGTGACAAGGCTTCCCTATGGCAGAGCTGAGCTTGTTTGCCATCTTCCCAGCAGGAGTAGACTCAGCTTCATGGCATCTACCTCAAGGACCTGCACCTAGCGGGTCTCCCTCAGCAGGCCTGGTTGAGCACACAGCTCCCAGGCTCCCTCCTCTAAGCCTCTAAATGTTACTATTTCGGAATTCCTCCCTGTGATTGTTTATCTCCAGAGTGGGAACCGTGCCCTGTATTTACTATTTTCTGTTCTGGCTATGGTGGGAATATTTGTGTCCCTTAAAGATTCCTACAGTGAAATCCTAATCCTCAAGGTCATGATATTAAGAGGTGGGGCCTTTGGGCTGGGAATAGGTCATGAACAGGGCCCTCACAAACAGAGCTCGTGCTCTTATAAAAGAGGTCTTGGCTGGGTGCCAGTGGCTCATGCCTGTAATCCTAGCTGTTCAGAAGGCTGAGATCTGAGCATCGCAACGCAAAAAGCCAGCCCAGGCAGGAAGTCCATGCAACGCTTATTAACCAATTTCCTACCAAAAAGACCAAAGTGAAGCTGTGGCTCAGGTGGTAGAGCATTAGCCTTGAGCAAAATATAAGCTTAGGGACAGTGCTCAGGCCCTGAGTTCAAGCCTAGGACTGGTACTCCCCACCCTGAACAGGAAGAAGGAGGAGGAGGAAGAAGAGGAGGAAGAGGAGGAGGAGGAGGAGGAGGAGAAGGAGGAGGAGGAGGAGGCAACGGTAATGATGACAACAACAACATAAAATGTTTGGTGTGTACCAAACTCTCACAACAACAAACACTTGCCCTTATGAGTTCCGAATACCCTTTATCTGACATCACAAATTCTCCATCTGGCACATTTCCAAACTCCTGCACTGACAAATACCTACAAGTAATAGTAAGGTTAGTTTGATACTGCTTCATACTTCATTTATTATTTATTTACACATCTTATCACTCTTCATAGATGGTAAATTACTTAGGATTAATTTCTCCAACCAACTCATATCTGTATCACTTTGAGGCCTAGGACAGTTCCAGGAGCCTTAGAAGATGTCCCAGAGCAGATGATGAATGAGTCCCTCTGCTCAGCAAATGGCCCCTGAGCTCAGGCTGCCAAGCAGGTCCTGGGCAGGAACCAGGGACACAAGGACGAGGAAACAAATAGGATAGCCCCAAATGACTATGCGTCAGATTCACTGATGAGAATTGAAGACCCCTGTGGACCCCTCCATAGGACTGGGAGAGTCACCCTCCCCTGCTGTGATCTAGACTTTTCTAGGTGCCTTCTGTCTCCTTCCTGCTGAGTCTGGTGGCCAAACCCAGGGTGGAGATGGCTGCCCACTGTGGTTTACCTTGTCTTGAACACTTCGAGCTAGTGGCCAAGGGCTGTATTTAAATAGCAAATATTTGCATTTTTAATGTTGACTGGATTTGGAAAAGCAGTGATAACCTTTCCAAGCCAATATTGGTTTTGATGAGATTGGAAGAGACTGTGCCTCGGGCATTGCTTAGATGGAACTTTTAAAGTATTTTCAATACTGGGGAGAGCACAGAATCTTCCTAGGGCACCGGGCACGCACAGAAAGCACCACCTCCCCATTTAGCTGCACACTCAGCACTGTGTGCGCTCTCATTTCATGGATCCCTCAACCTTCTGAGAGGAGGGATGGCATGACGACTGGCCACCTTGGGTCCTGAGTTCAAGTGCTGAGGCTAGCATATATGCTGAGATTTTTTTTTTGTCGTCCTGGGCTTGAGCTCAGGGCCTGAGCACTGTCCTTGGACTTTCTCAAGGCTAGAGCTCTACCACTTGAGCCTCAGCACCACTTCCGGCTTTTTTCTATGTATGTGGTACCGAGGAATTGAACCCAGGTTTTTGTGCATGCTAGGCAAGCACTCTACCATCAGGCCAAACTCTTGGCCCCTATATGCTGAGATTTAAGCAACGAAGCTTAGGCCTCAGAGCCTACTCCAGTGCCTTTCTGCAACCCATCACCTTGTCCCCCAAGGTCCTCCTGGACTCAGACAAACTACTCATCCTGCTCACTGCCCTTTGCCTCAGTCCAGGAAGAATGTCTACTTCAAGGGTTTGCTGAGATGTTGCCATGTGATTGCCTAAAAATACCCAACACTCCACGCCTGCTCCCTTGCTCCAGGTCCATTAACATTAGTTCTTGTCCTTCCTACCCCAGGGATGAGACCACAGGGTCCTGGGCCGGGCCTCCTGCCAACAGGCCTGCCTGGTGAGCAAAAGCAGGCTGACACAAATACCTATGCACATGCATGGTGTGGGGTTTATTTGCTTGCTGCTGGGGGTTGAACCCAGGGCCCCGTATATGCTAAGCATGCACTTTACTACTAAGATATATGCTGACTTCTTAGTTGGGTTAAAAACAGATCTCCTTTTCACTTATAATTTGACTACTATTGTAAACAAAATATTCTAGGATGGCCTATCTGAAGATAGATCACCATTAAAACTGAGCTAGGCACCATGGCTCGCTCTTGTAATTCTAGCTGCTTAGGGGGCTGAGATCTGTGGATCTAAGTTTGAAGCCAGCTCGGGCATGAAAGTCTGTGAGACTCTCATCTCAATAAACTTAAAAAAAAAAAAAAAAAAAAAAGGAGCTCTGACTCAAATGGTATTGCCCTTGCTTTGAGCAAAAGAAACTCAGGAATTTATGCCTAAACCTTAAGTTCAAGCTCCAGGACCGACACACACACACACACACACACACACACACACACACACACACATACACACACGGAGACTGATTAAGATTTAAGATACAGTAACCAAATATTTTCAAGGGTTGAATGATCACCCAAAGCTAGTGACTGCAAGCAGGACAAGGAGGAGAGGAAGGGTGGCCTGTGACTTTCCTGTGGCTGATATCACAGAGGACAGCCTCAAGACTGGAAACACAATATTCCCCTATAGCTAGATGTCACAAGTTCTAAAATCACCTCTACTGGACTGATACTATATGGCCAGGGTTTGTTATTTCTGGAGGCTCAGAAGAGTCCTGTAATGAATATTGGGTTCATTCACATAGTTCAGAATAATCTTCACCTCCAAGTCCTTAGTTGAATCATGGATGCAGAATCCCTTTTGACATGGAAGTAACATTTATGGGCTCTTGGGAATAGAATGTGACTCAGGCCTGTGATCATAGCTACTCAGGATATGGAGATGGAGAGGATAGAAGATTGAGGCCAGATCAGGCAAAAAGTTGGAGGCACCGGGAGTTTGGTCTAGTGGCAGAGTGCTTGCCTAGCATGCACGAAGGCCCTGGTTGGAGTCCTTAGTACCACACACATAGAAAAGCCAGAAGTGTGCTGTGGCTCAAGTGGTAGAGCGCTAGTCTTGAGGAAAGCCCAAGGATCGTGCTTAGGCCCTAAGTTCAAGCCCCAGGACTGGCCAAAAAAAAAAATAAAAATAGTTGGAGAGAATTCTTCTGCTCAGTATGACATTCATTAACTTTCTTTCATGCTCCAAAGCGAACCCAGTGTGGAAGTAAAATTGGGCCTCATATCCTGGAAGTTCAAACCAAAATATTCCTTAATAGCCCTATGACTGCACAGAGGTGCTCATTAAAGCAGACTGGGTTGAGGTTGATGGTCTACTTCCAGAGGATTGAATGGATGCTGGCTCACCAACTCAATTTATAAGCTTGCTTGCTTTCTTCTTTCTTTCTTTCTTTCTTTTTTTTTTTTTTTGAGTTTGCAAGCATAAGCATTATTAGTCCTGCCCTGAAGGTCACCCGAGAAGCATTGCCTCTCTAATTCTGCATGTCAGGCATTTTTCCCCGAGGTCTGCACATTGCCAAGAGCCCACAGAGGGTTCTGGTTACTGGACTCAAAGCATTCCTAGGGGGAAAAATGTGATTACTGTTTTCTAATCACCGTCATGCATCCCCTTTCTACCCTAGACCACTCTTGTGAGTTTCTTATTTTCATCCTTTTCATGTTCTTCCATAGGCTCATATGAGGTCCACAGAGAAAGGTGGCAAATGTGGTAGAAATTTTTTTTTATTTATTTTTTAATTTTTTGCCAGTCCTGGGCTTGAACTCAGGCCCTGAGCACTGTCCTTGGACTTTCTCAATGCTAGAGCTCTACCACTTGAGCCTCAGCACCCCTTCCAGCTTTTTTGTATGTATGTGGTACCAAGGAATCGAACCCGGGTCTTCACACATGCTAGGCAAGCACTTTTAACCACTAGGCCAAACTCCCAGCCTCAGCAGAAAATTTTTTAAACTATTCATGAGTGCACATTTTACTGCATCAGGTACACTCACAAGGTTTGTATTCACCACAAATATCTATTTTCTAAAATTCCTCACCCCAAATAAAAAGTTCTGTACCTGGGCCAGGACTGTAACCTAGTGGTAGAGTGCTTGCCTAGCATACATGAAGACCTGGGTTTGATTCCTCAGTACCACATACTCAGAAAAACCTGGAAGTGGGGCTGTGGCTCAAGTGGCAGAGTGCTAGCCAGCCTTGAGCAAAAGTGTCCAGGGACAGTGCCCCAGCCCTGAGTTCAAGTCTCAGGATGGCAAAAATAAAAATTTCTGCCAGGCCCAGTGACTCACACCTGTAATCCTAGCTACTCAGGAGGCTGAGTAGCCAGCCCAGGCACTAAAGTCCATGGGACTCTTATCTCCAATTAACCACTAGAAAAGCAGAAGTGGTACTATGGCTCAGGGGGTAGGGTCCAAGCTCCATGACTGACAAAAAAAAAATCTGTACCCATTAAACAGTAAACACTCATTGACATGAGATCATCAATCATTGTTGCTGTTGGTGGTGGTGGTTATAGCCTTGGTTGAACTTAAGCCTGAGCACTGTCCCTGAGCAATTTTGCTCAAGGCTAGCACTCCACCACTTACTTGAGCCATAGCACTACTTTGAGTTTTCTGGTGGTTAATCAGAAATAAGAATCTCACAGAAAGCTTGGAGTGTGGCTTAGTGGTAGAGTGCTTGCCTAGCATGCACGAAGACCTGGGTTCGATTCCTCGGTACCACATACATAGAAAAAAACCGGAAGTGGTGCTGAGGCTCAAGTGGCAGAGCTCTAGCCTTGAGAAAGTCCAAGGACAGTGCTCAGGCCCTGAGCTCAAGCCCAGGACTGGCTTGCACTGCCCTTGGACTTTCTCAAGGCTACAGCTCTACCACTTGAGCCTCAGCACCACTTCCGGATTTTTTTCTATGTATGTGGTACCGAGGAATCGAAACCAGGTCTCCGTGCATGCTAGGCAAGCACTCTACCACTAGGCCAAACTCCAGGCCCCAGTTACTGTTATTTTATTTCCTCATTTGGGAGGTACTTATGATCTATTAAAACTTTTTTCATTTTTCATGGGTACTGGGGCTTAAGCTCAAAGCCTTTGGCTCTTGCCTGACTTTTTACTCAAGGCTGCTACTTTACAACTTTAGCAACATCTTTACTCCTGGCTTTTTGCTAGTTAACTGTGGGTAAGAGTCTCAGCTGTCTCTGCTCAGGTTGGATTTGAACCTTGATCCTCAGATCTCAGCGTCTAAGTAGGGGTGGGCCACCAGTGCCTAGCTGTGTGGTTTTCTTATTATCCTCTGAAGCCTCTGTCTGAGATTTTTATTGAGGGTATACTATATTAATATAATAACTGACAACACTGTATTATCATCTTGATGCAGAATCTAATAAAATTCAGCCTCCCTTCATGATAACAATACTGAACAAATTAGACATGGAAAGAAGATCCCTCAACATGGTATCTGAGGCCACGTACCAAGCCAAACAGCTGTCATCCTATTGAATGAGGAAAAGTAGAAAGCTATGTTTATGAATTTGGAAAAATGATGTCCTCTTTCACTATTTTTATTCAATACACTATTGAAAGCCTATAGTCAGAGTAATCACACAATTAATAAAGGACATCTGAATAAGAAAAGAGGTAAACTGTCGCTGTAAGTGGATGGCATACATGATCATAAATACAGAAAACCCCAAAGAACCTACCAAAAATGTTCTAGAAGGAGCCATCCTGGATACAAAGTTAATAAGATTCCATCTTGACAAGCCACATGTGATGCCTGTTTCTATAATCTCAGCTATGCAGAAGGCAGAAATAAGAATGCTACTCCGCGGGCCGGGAGTTTGGCCTAGTGGTTAAAGTGCTTGCCTAGCATGCGCGAACACCCGGGTTCGATTCCTTGGTACCACATACATACAAAAAAGCTGGAAGTGGTGCTGAGGCTCGAGTGGTAGAGCTCTAGCCTTGAGAAAGTCCAAGGACAGTGCTCAGGCCCTGAGCTCAAGCCCAGGACTGGCAAAAAAAAAAAAAAAAAAAAAGAATGCCAGTCCAGACAGAGTGTGATATCCTGTAAATAACTAAACCAAGAAAAAGATTGTAAAGTGGCTCAACTGGCAGAGAAACCTAACAAGTTCCAGGCCCTGAGTTCAAACCCCAGCACAACCAAAACCAAACAATTAGAACTAATATAGGGAGCCAGTAGAGGATAGAAAACCACCCTCCAAATTAATAGTCTTGACATCTGCCAATACCGAATTGCCTGAAATAAGGTTTAAGAAATTAAACAATTCCAGCACAATAGGTGCTCAACAAAAGTACAAGACTGATGAGGGAAGTCCTGCTTTTGACTTCAGTTTCCTCATCTGTAAAGTTGTTGACCTCAGCATCTTATTAAGGGGGATGGAAAACAATGTCTGTGGGGCCCCCAGGCCGTCAGCCCAGACCAGCGCCTGTCTATGTACCCCATTACTGGGGCTGGCTGCAAGTAGGCCGAGGCCCTTCTTCTTTGTCCCTGGGAAGCCATTTGAAACTGCTTGCTCTCGCAGGACAGACAGCACAGATGTGGGCTGTGGGAGCTAGGCCCTCTGAAGTGGACTTCGTTAGGGATTTCAGTGACTTTGTCTGTGTCCTTCTAGGACCAAGAATCCAAACAGAGCTCTATGTGTTTATTTCTGCAAGAGACAGCTAAGGTGTAAACACTAGAGCCCTGTGTCTCTCACAGCAGGGAGTCTGGCCTGTGGGCTGCACGTGGTCCACACAGGGCCAGCCACGGAAGGGGTAGGAGGAGATGAGCAGTGGATATCTCCTTGTTTTTCCTTTGGGGCTTAATCTAATCCTATTCTTCCTCTGGCAAATAGAGACCAGGAGTTTCCTGAGAGAAGCTGACTCCAGACACCTGGTGCACAGCTGGCTTAGATTAAGGACTTGGTATAAATAACGTGGGTGGGGGAAACAGGGCGGATGCTGGGGTTCTTTGCCATCCCCACGTAGGTGACCAGCTGGATAGGATTTTCCATGAATTGTTTTGTCTTTTGGGGGGGCGATGGGGGGACATATTTCTTTTTCACTACTCTGGGGCAATGTAGCATCAATTACAGTTACAGAGAAGCCAGACAACTGACTTTCAGAATCCAAGCCTTGGTAAGCACTGATGGTTAGAATCAGATGGACTAAAGGCTAGGGTGTCTGAAAATTCCCAACTTCTAATGCGGGGTCTTGCGAGGACTCCCAGAGACCCATCAAAGCCTTGAGAACTCTCCTGGGCTCAAGGGAAACCCTCAGCAGGGCACTACTGTTATGTACTTCCCAAGAAGAACTGAGGCCAGTCAGGATTTCCAGTGTCTGGGTCCCAGACGCTTAGGGTCACTGGTGCAGCCAGAAGGAAATCGTCCCCATAGAAAGGGAGAGTCCTCAGCAGAGCCACTGAGGGCAAAGAAAACCACTCTGCAAAACAGTTTGGTTTTCATTTTTGTTTTCCTTATATTTCCAGGGCTTAAAGCAAACAGGGCCTGGTATTGAGGAGCATAGAAAATATCTATATATTTTCTATAAACCTATGATTAGCCATTTGTATTTTTATACTTGTATTCATTTGTATTTTTATACTTGTACAAGGTCGGACTTGCGAGGACCAGCAAACTAGGCACAAGCCTGTTAGCCTGTCCGCATCTGGCCCCTTGTCGGATTTTCTCCACTGATCACATATTGGGTCTGTCCCTTCCCATTATAGTCTGGCCCCTTGTCGGGTCTTTCTCCACTGATCACATATTGGGTCTGTCCATGCACCCATTAGCCAATCAGTTCTAAGCATGACAGCTCGCTAAACCGACCAATGACTAGTCACGACCCTCCTCCTGTTTTGTATTGCGCCAATCATTTAATGGCATCGCAGTGTCAGTGCTTACCGGGACCTGCCCCCTACCAAAGAATGTATTAAAGGTGTTGTAATTTTGTGCTTGTGGCCTCTGGTCTGCACTCGACTGTCAGTGCCCAGAGACCCGTGCTCGAGCTTGTCAATAAACGACTCATTGCAATTTGCATTGATCTTCTGGTGATCTTTCCATGGGGCTTCAATTTTCTGGGCATTACAGTATAAAGGAGAGTCTCTGCACAATTATTTCAGGAGCTAGGTGAGGTCATGCAGGAGTCAGATACATTGCAAAGGATGGATGCCAATAAAATGATCCTCAACATCAGTCACTGAGACAAATAAGAGTATGGAATTTTGCTAAGTAATAGAGAATTGTGAAAGAAATCACCATAGAGATTTTAAAATTTGACCAAAAGTACTGATTTCTTTTTGTAACTCATAATCTAGGTCATAAGAAAATTAGGGCTTCATCTCCACAAGCACAAAACACAGGAAAAGTGAACCTGAGGCTCACTGAACAAGCCTAAGTCCTGAGTTCCCTGCAGAATCTCAGATTTTGAACTTTAATCTGTAACCTCAAGCTCAGGTTGAGGTCCTCAGTTTTCAGTACAGGAGAAGATGACTTTGCTATGTAGGAAAATTAATGTTAATAAAGAACAAAAGCTCAGTGTCAGTGGCTCACATCTGTGAGCTACTCAGGAGGCTCAGATCTGAGGATCAAGGTTCGAAGCCAGGCCAGACAAAAGAGTATATGAGACTGTTATCTCCAATGAACTACTCAGAAAATGCCAGAAGTGGTGCTGTAGCTCAAATGGTGGAGGATCAGCCTTGAACACAAAGTGGCTCAGGGACAGCATGCAGGTTCTGAGTTTAAGCCGTAGGACTGGCAAAACAAAATAAAACAGCAAAACTCCAGACATGAAGCTATGGCTCAAGAGGTAGAGATTGTTGGCCTTGAGTGAAATAAACCAAGTAAGAGCTCAAAGCCCCAAGACTAAGTAAGCCCCAGTATCAATATACAACGGAAAAAAGGTTGCTATCGTGGACCTTCTATCTTTGTCTTATATTGTCAAAGTAAGTCAGAACCTTAGCTTTGATCACTATTTTTTTTTTTCAGGGTCTCTGTGATTTGCTCCCTAGATACCCACCCCTCTGCAACAGACTGCACGCTCAGCCCTCAGGGGTGATTCTTCCCTCTGATTCCAGACCACTCCTTCTCAACCAACTCAAATTCAGTGAACCCTGAGGCCACATATTCCACCCTGCACAAAAGTCTCTGCGTTTAACACCCAAGGATGTGATGATATTTAGGGCAAGTTTTGGTAAGTTATGAGGCTATTTTAAATCGTTAGGACAATCGCCAAGAATGACTGCATCACATGGAAAGGTAGCTCCAAAAAGATGGACTGATAGCCAGGCGCAGTGGTTCACACCTGTAATCCTTACTACTCAGGAGTTTGAGATCTGAGGATCCAGGTTCAAAGCCAGCCTGGGCACTAAAGTCCATGAGACTCTTACCTCCAGTTAATCACCAAAAAACCAGAAGTGGCATTGTGGCTCAAATGGTAGGACGGTAGCCTTGAGCTGAAGAGCTCAGGGACCATGCCCAGGCCCAGAGTTCAAGCCCCAAGACTGATTAAAAAAAAAAAAGTGGCCGGGAGTTTGGCCTAGTGGTTAAAGTGCCTGCCTAGCATGCGCGAAGACCCGGGTTCGATTCCTTGGTACCACATACATAGAAAAAAGCCGGAGGTGGTGCTGTGGCTCAAATGGTAGAGCTCTAGCCTTGAGAAGGTCCAAGGACAGTGCTCAGGCCCTGAGCTCAAGCCCAGGACTGGCAAAAAAAAAAAAAAAAAAGAAAAAAAAAAGAAAAGAAAAAAAAGATGGACTGGTGCTGAGAGTTTGGCCTAGTGATAGATAGAAGGCTTGCCTAGCATGCACAAAGACCCAGGTTTGATTCCTTGGTACCATATACGTAGGAAAAGTCAGAAGTTATGCTGAGGCTCCAGTGGTAGAGCTCTAGCATTGAGAAAAGCCAAGCCCTAAGTTCAGGCCCCAGGACTAGCAAGAAAAAGATAGACTAGAGGTGTGGCTCAAATGGTAGAACACCAGCTGAACAAGCAAACACAAGGTCCTGAGATCAAACCTGGGTACTAACAAAACAACAAAACATTAAATTTTTTCTATGTTCAGCTGTGCACAGGTGGCTTATTCTTATAATCCAACCTACTCAAGAGGATGAGATCTAAGAATCACAGTGCAAAGCTAGTCCAGGACTGCACATCTTTTGGGGTCCTTATCTCCAGTTAACTGCCTAGGCTGGTTTTGAACAGCAATCCTCAGATCTCGGCATCCTGAGGAACTAATATTACAAGCGTGAGCCACCAGTGCTCCACTAACATTTTACTTTGGAATGTGGCATCTATTCTCTTGGTGCCTCAGCTGCAACTAAGAGCAGACCTATTTTAATATCTTGTTACAGCTTTGTCTAAAGTAGTACCTTGAAACCCAAAACAGAATGCAACTACTAGAAAATGACTTGCCTCAGCCTAGTAAAATCAGTATTTTTATGTTCATCAACACCCCTAAAATTTTAATTAATTAACTAAGAGCCTGTCCTGGGGCTTGAAGTCAAGGCCTAAGAGCTATCCCTGAGTTTTATGGCTAAAGGCTAATGTTCTACCACTTGAGCCACAGCCCCATTTCTAGCTCTTTTGGTGGTTAATTGGAGATAAGGGTCCAAGAATGCTCCTGGCTGGCTTTGAACTGTGATTCTTAGATCTCATCCTCTTGAGTAGTTGGGGTTACCGGCACCCTGCCTATATCATTACTTGCAGCGCTGTTTACCGAGTTCTTTCTTCACACTGTCAGATCAGGCTGGACCTGAACTGGACTGGGGCAGCCACAAAAGCATTGTATGGAAATGCCTTTATTATACTTTTTTTTTTGGTGGGGGGGGGGATAGGTCATGGGGCTTGAATTCAGGGCTGGTCACTGTACCTAAGCACTTTTACTCAAGGCTAACACACTCTAACCATTTGATCCATAGCTCCACTTCCGGTTTTCTTGTAGCTAATTGGAGATAAGAGTCTCACAGACTTTCCTTCTGAGGCTGGCTTTGAACCAGAATCTCAGATCTCAGCCTCCTGAGTAGCTATGATTACAGGCATGAACCACCAGTGCCCTGCTTCAAGGATAGTTTTGCTGGGTATAGATGTGTGTGTGTGTGTGTGTGTGTGTGTGTGTGTGTGTGTGTGTGTGTGTGTGTGTGTGTGTGTGTGTGTGCTGGTACTGGGGTTTGACCTCAGGGCCTTGAACTCTTACTCAAGATTTTCTATAAAGGCTGATGTTTGTTTTGTTTTTTTTTTAATTGTCAGTAAGGGTCTTTTTCTTCCCAAGTTGGCTTTCCTCAATCCTCAGATCTCAGCCTTCTGAGTAACAAAAGTTTTTAGGGATAAAATGACAAATGAACTGAACTGACAATTCTAGAAAGTAGTCCAAATGGCCAGTAAGCATGTGCGAAGTTTACTGTCTAGTGGGCAAACAACTAGTGGAGAAAAATTACATATAAGGAGTCACTACAGATTTCTTCTCCCAGCATGCTTCACAAAGTGGAAGAAAACACAACCACCACCTCACTAGTTCTTTCTGCATTGCTCTCTTCCCACAGCAGACCATCGACCACAGAGAGCCACTTAAGGAGAGTACTGGTGGGGACCGCTTTTCTGACAGCTGAAACATTTTCCATCATGAAAAGCAATATAGCCAGCTGCAGAAACGGAGTATTTTCAAACCTCCTGCTCATTACAGAGATAGGCATCTAAGGAACTCTGGGCCATGTTCTGGGGCAACTTATTGGAAATTCAAACATAAAAGAGTCTGTGACAGAGCTCTCACAGGCAGTTGAGAGAGCTCCATTAATTTTAATAATAATTTACAATTAATTCATTCATCATTTCCTGATTTTCCCAAAGCATTCCTTTTCAAATCAGCTACCTTTAACATTACATCAGATTTTTAAATGCTGAGATTCTAACTGATTCAATCTAAGCTCAACTTTCAGCCACTGGTAAAAATTAAAAGCAATAGTACTCTTTATTCATACAATCTTTGGGAGGAAGAATGGTAGCAGTCCTGAGTGATGGTTAAGGTGATGGTGATAAATTGAATCAAAGCCAGTGCTTCTCCTGACTGGAGGCCCAAGGCTAATCACAGAGGAGCATCAGGAAGCCATAGTGGGAACATTTCCAGAATTCTCCAGCTCAGCCCATCCAGTGTAAATGAAGCTAGGGGGTTACTGGTGGGCAGGGATGGGGAAGAGGATTTTTGGTATTTGAGGGGTATTCTGGATCCTTCCTTCTTGCCATCATTGACCTTGTTAATTATGACCTCATGGGCAGTGGCCCCGCCCTTAGGGTGCTGTCTGCTCAGAGTGGTCACAGCTCTCACTCCCCCAGGCTATTCTAAAAGTAGCTGTGCCCCCACCCTGGGTCCATCATCAGCTATCCTGTGTATTTTCTGCTCTTCAATACAGGTGACTGTCCATTTTTAGAGGATACGGAAATACCTCAACCCACAGACTAATAAATTGAGACAAGAGGCTCTGTTCTATAAAAGGATTTCCCAGAAAATCCTCCTCAGGCACACTGAACTCTCCTGAGAAGCAGAGACAGATTGATCATGAAGCCAACAAAGTTTCAACTAGAAGGTCCCTTCCTTCTGAAGGTGGAGAGAAGATTGACCAAAAGATGTCAACATCTTACCAATTTGCGAAACTTTTTTTTTTTTTGTAGCAGGGTTTGAACTCTGGGCCTCCTGGCCTCCTGCTTATTTGGTTGGTGCTCACTGCCTCAGTCACATACCCAGCCATAAAAGTACATCTTAATTGCAATTGGTTATGGGTATTCTCTCTTTCTACTGTGGCCTTCTCCCCAGACCTACCCTCCCTTGTGTCTATGTTCTGGGGGTATCTGGGGAGAGAGGAATGTTAGGGTGAGAGAAAGGATGCACAAGCTAGATGGAAAGCCATTTATCCTGGCTTAGATTCTCTTCACTGCGTTGTGTGTCATTGCTAGCCACTCTGGTACAGAAAGGCTCTTGGGAATATTCCTATCAAACCACATATTGACCTTGTCCCCTTCGTGACAGGAGGGAACACTGATAAGAACTTGAGTGATAGCTGGGTGTCAGTAGCTCACACATGTAAATCCTAGCTACTGTAATCCTAGCTACCCAGGAGACTGAGATCTGAAGATTAAGGTGCAAAGCCAGCCTGAGCAGAAAAAATCCATAAGATTCTTATTTCCAATAAACCACAGAGAGAGAGAGAGAGAGAGAGAGAGAGAGAGAGAGAGAGAGAGAGAGAGAGAGAGAGAGAGACAGAGACAGAGACAGAGACAGAGACAGAGACAGACAGAGAGACAGAGACAGAGACAGAGGGGAAGCAGAGCTATGGCTCAAATGGTAGAGCAGTAGCCTTGAAGAAGCTAAGGAATAGCACCAGGAAGAGTTCAAACTCCAGATCTGGAACAATAACCACGACCACCACAACAAAAACCCTTGAGTGGTAGAGAACAAAATATCTGAAGACTGGCTTTCTATGGAGAAGAAAGCCAGCGCTGGCTGGGTCATACCTTAACTGCTTTGTATGGAGTTCTTTCCAGAAGTTTCTTTCCTCCCAAGGAGGCAGGAAATGCTTTGCATCCTTTCACTAGAGAAAAGTGACATTTGTGGTTAGCAGATTCTCTGGCTGGGCTGAGAGGCTTTCATTCCCAAGTCTACAAGAGATCCATACCTTAAAAAACTAACATTTTGTAAATGGAATATTAAAATATTTTGAGAAATCTCAAAATTGAAAGATCAATTTAGAAAATTCTCACAGAGAATCTTTCTACAAAATAAATCTTTTCTATTTCCACATTCTATGTCAAATTCTAAGGTTACATATAATAGCTAATTTACTTTGGGTATTTTCTTTCAGGCACTGTATTAATTACATTTAGCATGCATTATTGAATCTTTTTATTAACCTAGTGAGAGGAGTCCTTATGGTCACCTCAGATTTGGAGATGTGCCAATCTGGGCTCATCAGAGGTCTGTAACCTGCCAGGGCTTCCCAGGTCTGAAGTAGTAGAAATAGTCTTGAAAAGTTTATACTCTGTGGAGGCTGGGAAGGTGGCTTAGTGGTAGAGTGCTTGCCTAGCATGTATAAAGCCCTGGGTTTGATTCCTGCATACCACATACACAGAAAAAGCCAGAAGTGGTACTGTGGCTCAAGTGGTAGAGTACTAGCCTTGAGCAAAAGAAGTTCAGGAACATTTCCAGGGCTAATACGAGAGAGAAAGAGAGAGAGGAAAGTTATACTCTAGGTAAGGCTGTGTACACTGTAGTCCCAGGACTCAGGAGGCTAAGACTGAGGCAGGAGGTTTCCTTGAGTCCAGGAGTTTGTGAGACCAGCCAGAGCAACATAGGGAGAACTTGTGAGAAAAAGTAAAAGGTGGGCCGGGAGTTTGGCCTAGTGGTTAAAGTGCTTGCCTAGCATGCATGAAGACCCAGGTTCGATTCCTCGGTACCACATACATAGAAAAAAGCCGGAAGTGGTGCTGAGGCTCAAATGGTAGAGCTCTAGCCTTGAGAAAGTCCAAGGACAGTGCTCAGGCCCTGAGCTCAAGCCCAGGACTGGCAAAAAAAAAAAAAAGAGTTTCATAGGGACTTTTCTGCCTGGGCTGGCTTCAAACTACAATCCTCAGGTCTCAGCCTCCTGAATAGCAGGCATGAATCACTAGAGCCCAGTGACATAACCATTTTTAATGTTTGGGTTCTGATTCTAATAAGCACCCCCCCCCAAGATATTTCAAGACTATGGGAAACCCAAAGCAATTACTGAATTAATATTTGATAAAAAAATTTTTCTGCTGGGTGCAATGGCCCACGCCTGTAATCCTAGCTACTCAGGAGGTTGAAATCTGAGGATCAAGGTTCAAAGCCAGCCCAGGCACAAAAGGACGTCAGACTCTTACCTCCAATTAACCTCCAGAAAACAGAAAGTGGGGTTTGGCTCAAGGGTAGGGTGGTAGACTTGAGCTGAAGAGCTCAGGGACAGTGCCTAGGCCTAGTTCAAGCCCCATGACCCACCAAAAAAAAAAAAAAAAAAAAAAAAAAACAACTTGTCCTTTTGTAAAAGGTTAGTGAATATTATTGTGAGGTTTTAATTCTTTATACTTTAGACACAGATACTGAAATATTTGTCGATAAAATCTGATATCTAAGATTTGCTCCAAAATAATGCAGTTGGGGAGAGCGTGATCAGGAAGGCAGAATAAAATAAGATTGTTCGTGTATTGATTGTTATCAACACAGAGTATATGTACATAGTTCATTACATTATATCTCCCAGTTTTGTATATGTTTTAAAATCTCCATCCATAATGATCCCATCTTATCACCCACACATCCATCAATCAACCTGCAAAGAAAATTTATCTGAAGATAAAATTTATCAATATTAAGTAACGTTCAAATTACTTTTTCTGTCCTAACAGTTTTCTTCTTCCCTGCTCAATGAATGTGTTTTATCTTCATGCCAGTTAAAATATTCCCTAATTCCTCTATTAGCTAGCCAATGGGATAGAGAGATTCCTAAACAGATTTTCAACTCCTGGATCTTGGAAAAGTGCTGCTAAGCTAAAGGAGTTGGTGGTAATAAATCCCAGAAGCTTTGCTCTCTCCTGTCAAGGCATCCTCTTAGAAAGACTTAATAACTTTTTACCTGGGTGGAGATGGGCCATGAGGAACTCTGGTGAGTGTGGAGATGTGCCAGCCAGATTCTCTTCTTGCAGATTCTCTTGTTGCCTCTGTAGAAGGAATGGAGAAACACCACCTCCTGGGTCATGCCCTGGACATGCTCCTCTCCCATAAAAGGCCTGGCCTTTGTAACCCACTACAGGACAACTGACAGACCAGTTCAGGCTGTGCTCCCTGCAGGGGTCAGTAGAGTGTGTGGGTTCCACTTGGCATCAACCTCCTTCTGTCCACCCCTAGTTCCTTACATTCCCTTCCACAGGTAGTGTTCCTGGGAGTACACTCCATACACACCCACACACTACACCCTGTCTGTCTGCTTCCTAAGAAAAGTAAATGCAAAACAGTCTGGACAGCTTGACACACCTAGCATTACCAGCAACAGAGCCACTTAGGGCTTTGAGCCACATGGCTTTGGTGAGTTGTTCAAACTACTGGAATTGTCTGGTGAAGTTTGTAAGTGACCTATAATGGGTAGGAGTTGAGTTCTGATTGTTTCATGGTCTGTGGATACTAGCAAAATAGTTTCTCCTGAGCACTTAGGATCTGCTCATTCATACCACACCACCTGTGTGAAAAGTGCTGCCAGAATAGGGTGGATCTTTCTTTCCTGTTGCTGTTTCCTGCAACTCTTTTCCCGTCTAGAAAACAGATAGTAAGGCAGGCAAGTGCTTGGGTCTCTAAGTCCTGCAGGGGAGCCAGCACTGAATGGATGCAACAAGGCCCCTCTATGGATGCAGGTTTGCCCCTCAAGAGATACATTTCACACTGCATGACCTTGAAACCATTCCAACTCCTGCTGCAGCCACCATGTTTTTCCTGCAACTGGGGCTAGGAAGAGACCCAGGGGTGTGTGGCTTGTTGGCAGGAATGCTATGGACAGCCTTTTGGTGGATTTACTGGCTGACTGAGTCCAGATGAGTATGTAGGCCAGGCATGGTGGCTCACACCTGTAATCCTAGCTACTCTGGAAGCTGAGATCTGAGGATAAAGATTCAAAGCCAGCCCAGGCACAAAAGAACATAAGACTCTTATCTCCAATTATTCACTAGAAAATGGGAAGTGGCACAGCGGCTCAAGGGTAGGGTGGTAACCTTGAGCTGAAGAGTTCAGGGACAATGCCCAGGCCCTGGGGTAGGGTGGTAGCCTTGAGCTGAAGAGCTCAGGGGCAGTGCTCAGGCTGAGTTCAAACCCCATGACCCCCACACACACCCAAAGATGAGTATGTATAAGGGCTTCTGTGGCTCTATTCATTGTTTTTGGTCCCTTTTACACAAGAGTTTTTGTTCTTCAATCATGAATTCTATTAATAAAGAATTTCCACAGGATGTTCCATCATGGCTGCAGAGAGAATAATGCATATTTAACTCAGGTCCCTGCACTTGTCCCCAGATCTTCTCTTTCCTTTTTTTTCCCCAACAGGAATCTCGCCCCCCACACCCCCATGAAGCCTCGACAACAATCTTCCTGGCTATGCTTTCTGTGTTGCTGGGATGACAGATACAGTCCACTGTACCCAGATTTTTTTTTTCTATCAGTCATGTGGCTTGAACTCTGGGCCTGGGTGCTGTCCCTGAATTCTTCAGCTCAAGGCTACCACCCTGCCCTTTGAGCCTCAGTCCCACTTCCTATTTTCTAGTGGTTAAAGGCAAGAGTCTCATGGTTTTTAGTACTCAGGCTGGCTTTGAACTGTGATACTCAGATCTCAGCCTCCTGAGTAGCTAGGATTATAGGTGTGAGCCACCACACCCGGCTTGTACCCAGATTTTTATTGTTTGAGATAAGGCCTCATTGACTTTTGCCAAGGTTGGTCTCTAATTGTAATCCTCTCATTGCCAGACTCCTTAGTGGCTAGGATTACAGGTATAAAACCACAGCTCCTAAATAATGCACAAACCTTAACTATGCTTTTCATTTGCAGATAATTTTATATTTGATCTTTTTTGTTGTTGTTGGTCATGGGGCTTGAACTCTGGGCCTGGGCACTGCCCCTGACCTCTTCAGCTCAAGGCTACTGCCCTATACTTTGAGCCACAGTGCCACTTTTATTTTCCTGGTGGTTAATTAGAGTTAAGAGTCTCACAGACTTTTGTGCCACAGCTGGCTTTGAACTGTGGTCCTCAGATCTCAGCCTCCTGAGTAGCTAGGATTACAGGTGTGAATTGCTAGATACTGCCTCATATTTACTGCTGTTAGCCATGTACAGTTGACACATAACTGATGACTACTACCCAGGCTCTATGGAACCCTAGGCCTTGTGACATCACTCCTGAACAAGATACAGCAGATGAACACTTGCTCCACGAGCAGCCAGCCTGACTTACCATGTGTCTTGCTCTAGAGTTCTTAGAATTCCTCCATACTGCCTTTCACCATAGTCCAGAGCTATTACTAATGAAAATGCATATACAATAGACTGTTCAAAATGAGCAAGTTAAGCTCTGTAAGAAGGCCAATAGTTGAGATTGGAACGTGGGATAAAATACTTATTGCATTAACCATTCGTCTTGAGCAAAGCCTCCCAGCAACCAACACAGAACAGAAAACATGTTGTGTTGTACATATGACATTAGATCTTAAAAAGAAACTTTGCTCTTTACTCTCTGGCGAGTTAAACCTGGCAAGCTCCTACTCATTTATTTTGAAAATCTACAACCATCTACAGACCCTTTTCCAACTTTCAAAAGACAACTTGAGCTGAGTGCTGGTGGCTCATACTTGTAATCCTAGTTACTCAGGAGGATGAGATCTAAGGATTGAGGTTCAAAGCCAGCCTGGGCAGGAAAATCTGTGAGACTCTTAACTCCCAATTAACAACCAAAAGAAAACAAAAACAAAAAACAGAAATAGAGCTGTGGCTCAATGGGTAGAGTACAAGCCTTTAGGGTAAAAAAAGCCCAGGGAAGCTGGGCACTGCTAGTTCATGCTTATAATCCTAGCCACTCAGGAGGCTGAGATCTGAGGATCACAGTTTGGAACCAGCCAAAGCAGAAAAATCTGTGAGACTCTTATCTACAATTAAATCACAGAAAAAGCTGCAAGTGGCACTGTGGCTCAAGTGGTAGAATACTAGCCTTGAGCAAAAGCAGTGAGCAAAAGCACCCAGGACCTGAATTCAAGTTCCAGGACTAGTGAAAAGAAAAGAAAGACACTATTCCTAATATCAGACTCTCAGGTGAATTGGCAGAGTGTTTTCTCTTTTTCTTTGGGTGTTCTGTAGGACGGTGTCTTCAGGGACTGATGCAGGGGCTGTGTGAACACACTCCAAGTGCCCCCTCTTGGTGCTAGCCCTTGGTAAAGGGAGCTGGCAGGCGGACCCATAAATGAAAAAAAGGTTTCACAATGAGCCCCTTTGTAAATTAATTCATGCTAATAAAAAAAATGAACAAGGAATCAGCCATGAGAGACCAACAAATACACAGTCTCCTTTGTCTGTGACTCCACTGGGCAACTATGTAAGTCACAAGCTAAAGAATTGCATATGGTGGGTGGGTTATTGTGTTTCCACAAACATTAACTGTTTTCTAGCTGGATAACTTTGACATCTCCTGCAGGCATCTTACTGTCAACATTTTTTTTTAAAAGGTGGTGGCCGGGCAGGAATTTGGTCAAGTGGTAGAGTGCTTAGGTAGCATGCACAAAGACTCAGGTTTAATTCCTCAGTACTGCATACATAGAAAAAAAAAAAGCTGGAAGTCGTGCTGTGGCACTAGCCTTGAGAAAGCCCAAGGACAGTGCTCAGGCCCAGAGTTCAAGCCCCAGACTGGAAAAAGAAAAAAAAAAAAAAAGGCTGCTCCTGAAACTTCCAAAAGATAAGAATCTTTGAAGAAGCTAAATTTGAGATTATGAAAACTACCACAGAAATAATTAGACTTAGTCTGGTGTCCAGTGACCAGGTTTCTGTTTGCTTTGTGTTCAGTTGTTTATTTTTTACTCTGGTTATTTATTTATTGCTGGTTCTTGGGCTTGAACTCAAGGCCTGAGTGCTGTCCCAGAGGTTTTTTCCGCTCATGGCTAGCACTCTACTACTTTCCTGCCTGGGCTGGCTTTGAACCACACTCTTCAGATCTCAGCTTCCTGTGTAGCTAGGATTACAGACATGAACACTGATGCCTGGCCAGTCTTTTCCTGTCAGACTCGCTAAAACATTACAGTAACTTTTACAGATCATTCACATTCTATTACATATTAAGAGTAGTGCAGGCCGGGAGTTTGGCCTAGTGGTTAAAGTGCTTGCCTAGCATGCATGAAGACCCGGGTTCGATTCCTTGGTACCACATACATAGAAAAAAGCCGGAAGTGGTGCTGAGGCTCAAGTGGTAGAGCTCTAGCCTTGAGAAAGTCCAAGGACAGTGCTCAGGCCCTGAGCTCAAGCCCAGGACTGGCAAAAAAAAAAAAAAAAAAAAAAGAGTAGTGCAGAGATGACTATGCTAGGGGATGTATACAGGTTAGTACAAATATTGGATCACTTTATATAAGGAATTTGAACACCTACACATCTGGCTATCTGCAAGAAAGGGTGGGACTGGAGCCCATGGCCACATACGGAGGGAAGACCATGCTGACATTGTGATCACTGCTTGACACCAGGGGCCAGGCTCCATGGAGAAACGGGTATTCTATTATCAAGGCAAATAGTTGTAGAAGAAGCCAGGACTCAAGCAAGCCGTCAGAGGTCACTAGAGCTCTCAGAAGGGAGTGGCTAAAGAGGTTCCCACTAGACAAAGATGGACAAGTTTGAGCTTCACTAAGCACTTTAGTATATTGAACCATCAAATGTGTTTTAAAGAATCTATGAAGTTACTTTGCTATTGTAATAACTTCACTGGCCAAAAATGCACCAATTGTATCTGGAGGTTTATGGGAAGCCACCTTGTTATTTTGAATTCTGGTAAATAAAGGAAGAAAATGAAGTACTCAGCCTCTTTCCTGTATATCTGTGTTTCTGTCAAACAGTGGACAAGGAAAAGTTTATAAAGTCCCTCACTTCTACCTAGAGGAATGGCCTAATTTTTACTACTAGTCTGCATTTCTTTCTGCTTTTCTTTTCCTTCCTTCCTCTCTGTCTCTCTCTGTCTCTCTGTCTCTCTCTCTCTGTCTCTGTCTCTCTCTGTCTCTCTGTCTCTCTGTCTTTGTCTCTCTGTCTCTCTGTCTCTCTCTCTCTCTCTCTCTGTCTCTCTCTCCCTTTCTTGTCCTGGGCTTAAACTCAGGTCCTGAGCACTGTCCTTGGGCACTCGCTTTTTTCATATACTTTTATTGTAATTAATAGAAGGGTTACATTATATTCACCAGATAAAAGATGTATTACTTCACAAACATTGACACTTTCTTATGATTTGGTCCCCATTTCCCTCTCCCAACCCCCACCCTATCCTTGGGCTTTCTAAAGGCTAGAGCTCTACCATTTGAGCCATAGCATCACTTCTGGCTTTTTCTCTGCATATGGAACTGAGGAATTGAACCTGGGTCTTTGTGTGTGCTAGGCAAGTACTCTACCACGAGACCAAACTCCCGGCCTCTTTTTTTCTTTTTTTCCTATCCGGGGGCTTGAAGTCAGGGTTCTCTCCATAAGCATTTTTCCCCTTCTCAAGGTTAGCACTCTGCCATTTGAGCCACAGCTCCACTTCTAGCTTTTTGGTATTAATTGCAGATAAAGGTGTCACAAACTTTTCTGTCCAGGCTGGTTTAGAACTGTGATTTTTCAGATCTCAGCCTCCCAGGTGGCTAGGATTACAGGTATACACCATTAATGCATGGCTTTTGTTTCTTTTTTTTTTTTTTTTTGCCAGTCCTGGGCTTGAGCTCAGGGCCTGAGCACTGTCCTTGGACTTTCTCAAGGCTAGAGCTCTACCACTTGAGCCTCAGCACCACTTCTGGCTTTTTTCTATGTATGTGGTACCCAGAAATCGAACCCGGGTCTTCATGCATGCTAGGCAAGCACTTTAACCACTGGGCCAAACTCCCGGCCGGCTTTTGTTTCTTAATAGTTAATGTGTTGTGATCACATATAGATACTAATATTACAAAAGAAAAGAGACAGGCAGTTCCCGGTGGAGGAGATCATCAAAAAGTATGAGTATCAGGGGACTGGGAGCTTGATCTAGTGGTAGAGTGCTTGCCTAGCATGCATGAATACCCGGGTTCAATTCCTCAGTACCACATACATAGAAAAAAGCCAGAAGTGGTGCTGAGGCTCAAGTGGTAGAGCTCTAGCGTTGAGAAAGTCCAAAGACAGTGCTCAGGCCCTGAGCTCAAGCCCAGGACTGGCAAAAAAAAAAAAAAAGTATGAGTATCAGGGGCTGGGAGTTTGGCCTAGTGGTAGAGTGTTTGCCTAGCATGCACGAAGTGGTGCTGAGGCTCAAGTGGTAGAACTCTAGCTTTGAGAAAGTCCAAAGACAGTGCTCAGGCCCTGAGCTCAAGCCCACAACTGGCAAAAAAAAAAAAAAAAAAAAAAGTATGAGTATCAAAAAAAATGTTGAAATCTGATTGCACCTTATAACTACAAATTTATAGGAAATTTATAGGAGTCTAAGGAAGATAAAATCAGTATGGAAAACTCTATAGGACACTGATCCAATTTCTCCAATGAAATCATGATAAAGATTTAAAAAAAAAAAAAAAGAGCCAGGGGCCTATCTCATGCCTGTAATATCAGCTACTCAGGAGGCTGAGATCTGAGAATTGGGGTCCAACCTTAGCCAGGGCAGGAAAATTGGAGAGAAAAAATAGAAATAGCCAGAAGTGGTACTGTGGTTCAGGTGGTGGAGTGTTAGCCTTGAGCAGGAGTGCTCTGGTCCTCAGATCTCAGCCTCCTGAGTAGTTAGGAGTGGATTACAGGTGTGAGCCACTAGTGCCCAACTACCTTTGCACATTCTATAGAGGAATCCAAAGAATCCCCCCTTATTCCAGTTCCTGTAGGGTGCAGCAGGCCAGGTGTGGAGTGGTGGAGGCAGAAGCGAACCTGCTTCTCTCCACGTGATACAAAACAAGTAAGCCAAGCCAGGCACCAATGGCTCAGCAACTCAGGGCCAGCACCCAGACCCGGTTCAAGCCCCAGGACTTTCCTCCTTGTATCCTTTGAAATCTCAGATTAGCTTCACATTTGAATCTGAAATCAGAAGATTCTTGAGCTCTTGGCAAGCACCTCCCTCTTTGGGTGGACAGCCTCTTCCTGTTTCTTTGCAGCATCTAGAAAAGGAGAAAAAAAAAAAAAGAAAAAAGGAAAAACCTGGAGAACATTATATACCTTTGACAGAAATAAAATACATACTGTGTTATTTCCTACAGGCACTGAAGCCAGACACTTATTTTGCTTTCAGAAAGGAAGAGATACCTAGCCCAGCACAGCTGGGAGACAGCAGGATACACTGTAACTAGACTCTAAATTTACTGGATTGCTTTAGTCCTGGGTCTTTAATTCCTGAGATCTGCCTCACAGAGGAATCCCAGGAGGCAAACTCCTGCTTCTCTTAAGGTTTTCCCAGTTTCTTTCTCAACACAGCCCTGACACTCCTCACATACACAGCTTTTTAAAAAGTCACAATAAACAACTTAAAAAGAAAAAAAAAATATTCTTGCTTGTTGAGGTGCTTATCTTTGTTCTGCAAATGGATTACGATCCAAGGGTGCTTTTTTTCATTCATTTGTTGGTGTGTTTGAACTGAATTGGATTCTTATTCTTCCCAGAAAACAAAAACAAAAAGCTTTCAGTGTCTTGGGAGAGCCAAGCTCAGCCTGAGGAAGCCTCAATTACAAACATGAACGAGTTAACAGCCCAAGCAGAGGATTGTGTAAAATACGCTCACCATCTTTCCCTCTACTTTATTTAATAGACTGGTAGTGGCTACTCTCGGTTCTTTTGTTTTTGTTTTTGTTTTGCCAGTCTTGGGGCTGAACTCAAGGACTGAGCACAGTCCTTGGGCTTTCCTCAAGGCTAGTGCTTTATGTGGTACTGAGAAATGGAACCCGGATCTTTGTGCATGCAAGGCAAGTACTCTATTAGAAAGTCAGGGCCTAGGCACTGTCATGCTAAAACCTTAGGAGAGCTTTTGCTATTCTGGCCTTCAGTTTCCTCTAAATGATCTGATTTGCTTGCCTCTGATTATCTCCCTAGATGGAAAGTTCTGTTGGTACCTGAGCTACTTCCCATAAGTCTGCTTTAGTTAATGTTTAGTCTCTACCCCAAGCATGTGGTTTTTGTCTTTTAAAGCATCATACTACCTATGTTCTGGGCTTCAGGTCTTTGAGATAGGAGTCTACCTGCAGATGCTGGTTCAACCTCTCAAAATGTGGCTTCTCTGTTTCTCATGACTGAGTTCCCTTACAACAGTTAATTGGAGATCAAATTCTAAGAACTTTCCTAGGCAAGCTGGTTTTGAACTGGGATCCTCAGATCTCAGCCTCCTGAGTAGCAAGGATTACAGGCGTGAGCCACTGATACCATGCTGTGTTGGTTATATTTGAGACAGGTTCATACTAGACTTTATGCCTTAGTGTAGCTTTGAATAATGATCCCCCTCTCTCACTGGAATGACAGGTGTGTGCTGCTGTGCTAAGCCATTGGTTGAGATGGAGTGTCATGGATTTTTTTCTGCCCTGAATGGCTTCAGATCTTGTTCTCTGCTAGGATGGAGCTACTGAGGTTGGCTGTCTGCTCTAAGTCTTCAAAAGCTATCAAATGATTGGTGATAGCTTTCAAATGTTTCCCAAACCCTCATCTTGCACCCCTAGTTTTTAATTAAAAATCTGTTTACTCCAAAAACCTTCTATACTGTTTGAAAAAAACAGCCTATATATTTCACACCCGTTTGAGTCTCTTCTAAGTCAGCTCATTTCATCTCCATCATCTGCCTCCTCTTCCTCTTTTTCCCCAACTGTCTCCCTGTCTCATGCCACTGGAGTAGGCTTTTGCTTGATCTGCCTGTCAGATCCATCCTCTATAACATTTATCTTCACCACTCATTTCAAGCCCCATTGCTCATGCCAGTTACTTCTGAAATAGGTTTCAAACAATATAAAGTGTCGTTTGTTTTTGCAGTCCTGAGGCTTGAATTCAGGGTTTGAGTGCTGTCCTTGGGTTTTCTCTCAAGGCTAGAGCTCTACCACTTGAACCCAAGCACCATTTCCGGCTTTTTCTATGTATATGCAGTACCAAGGAATCAAATATGGGTCTTCATGCATGCTAGGAAAGCACTCTACCGTCTCTAGGCAAACCTCCTGGCCCAATATAAAATTTATATGGTGTTTTATGAGTAAAGAAGTTTCCATGGTTGAGTTGAAAGAAGGAAGTCAGGTTTCAAAATCTAAAACATTTTGTAGCATTACTTGGGGACACACACACACACACACACACACACACACACACACACACTTAAGCCTGAATCAAAAAGTTTGTCAATAAAAATATCTAGTGTAAACCAGGCATTGCAGTGCATCACTGTAATCCCAGCCTTCGAGAGAGGCTAAACAGGAAGACAGAGAATTCAAGGCTAGCCTGGGTTACATTGTGAGGTGAGGCTGACCTAGATCACATGTCAAAACTCCACACGAAACATTTCTAGTAGCCTTGTCCAGATATGGCTGGTTTGGGAGCTGCACCTAAATTCCCTTGTTCATCTCATCTCAAACTCTTATTCTTGATACTAGACAGCAAGAGGGGCAGCAGAGTTGTATCAGACTCAGCTTTTTTTTTTTTTTTTTGTCAGTCCTGGGGCTCAGGGCCTGGGCCCTGTCCTTGAGCCTTCTCAGTGCTAATGCTCTGCCACTTGAGCCACAGCACCACTTCTGGCTTTTCCTGTGGTTGTGGTACTGAGAAATCAAACAAAGGACTTCATGCATGCTAAGCAAGCACTCTACCACCAGGCCACACTATGGGTCCCGGAAGACTAAGCTTTAAATCTCAGCACTGGACTTTTGGTCTGATGATTTTTTTTTCGTGGTGATGGCCAGGGGTGGGGGGGGTGATTGTGGGACTTGAACTCTGGGCTTGGATGTTTTCCCTGAGCTCTTCAGCTCATGGCTACCCCCCTACCCCTTGAGCCACAGAACCGCTTATGGTTTTCTGGTGGTTAATTGAACATAAGAGTCTCACAGAGTTTTAGTGCCCGGGCTGGCTTTGAACAGCCATCCTCAGATCTTCTGAGTAGCTATGATTACAGGCATGAGCCACTGTCCTTGTGATATTTGATGATTTAATTTCTCAGGATGATGTCCACAGTTGCCTTACTAGGCTCCTTTGTCCTCTGCCTCCATTTGGGTTTGGGAAGTGGAAGCAGAAGATGGAGCAGAGGGGAGAGGACTCAGTACTGGTTCCCATGAATGATGGGGCTGGAGTCTTGCTGCCCGCTCCTCTCCTTGATCCAGATCTTCCTGTGTTCTTGGTGCCTCTCCAGTCTCTTCTCCTGTAGTCTCAGGATGCTAATGGCTTCTAGCGGTTACTAATCCCCAGGCCCTTCAGCAGCTCTTGTTAGTTTCTTAGCTCTGTTCACAGCTGCTGATATTTCATTCCTCACTCTTAAACCTGGGCATGAACCAGCTGTTTCCTAATGAACTTTTCTCTTATGAAAGGGAGATGAATCCTTCCTGTAATTCTGGCTACTCAGGGGGCTAAAATCTGAGGTTCAAGGCCAGCCACAGGCAGAAAAGTCTAATGACACTCTTAGCTCCAATTAAACATCAGAAAACCTAAAATGTAGTGCTGTAGCTCAGAGTGGTAGTACGCTGAGGAATCTTCCAGGCTCTTTGTCAGTGACTCAGGTGGGCAGAAGGGAAGAATGCCAGTTCCGACCTGCAGAGATGGAACACGCCCCGGGATGCAGACACCATTGTCTAGTCACTGAGCAGGAGTGACCTGCCGCTCCTATTCCAGAACACAGGATGCTACAAGAAGCAGGGCAGCACAGGCCAGGCCCTCTATGCACTCAGCGTTCACTTGGAAGAAAACTGCCTCTGTGCTGAGTCCAACTGATTTGGCCCCACACTGGCCAGTTGTTTCCCACGGAGCAAATCCTTTCCGTTCCCATTCTACTTCTTGTCTCTCTTATTACTAAATCCATCAAGTGGCTGGAGAGTGATGTTTTGGGGAAGGGAGCTCACTTGAATTAGGCTTCTAGTATATTTCCCAATAGGCATAAATCAGGGATGTTGTAGAAGAGTGTTAATAGAGAAGACACGGTAGCTAACTGCTGGTAGCTCATACCTGTAGTCCTAGTTACTCAGGAGACTGAGATCTAGGATCATGGTTCAAAGCCAGCCTGTGAAACTTATCTCCAATGAATCACCAGAAAACGGAAGGGGAGTTGTGGCTCAAGCTGGTAAGGCACGAGTCTAGAGCAAAAAAGCTTACGGACAGTGCTCAGACCCTGAGTTCAAATCCTAAGAATGACCAAAACAAGAGGCACATGGACTATCCTGATGGAGTCACATTTGAATTATGATTCTTGGATCTCAGCCTCCCGAGTAGCTAGGACTATAGATGTGAGCCACAAGTACCTGGCTTCTTTTCTTTCCTCTCTCTCCCTTTTACTCCCTTTCTCCCTTTCTTCCTTTCTCCCCTTTTCTTTCTCTCTCTCTTTCTCTCTCTCTCTCTCTCTCTCTCTCTCTCTCTCTCTCTCTCTCTCTCTCTCTCTCTCTCTCTCTCTCTCTCCCTCCCTCTCCCTCTCCCTCTCCCTCTCCCTCTCCCTCTCTCCCTCCCTCCCTCCGTTACATGGAGTTTCACTAGGTAAGCCTAACTGGCTTTGAACTTGAGATCATTCTGCCTCAGTTTCCTCAGTTTCCTGAGTGCTAAGTTTCTAGTCATGTATACATACAAGGTCAAGGGTCCAATCCCCAGCACCAAATTTAGGACTAAACTTTGAAAGGCACATATTAGCCAAGAAGAAAAACAAATAACAATAAATCAAAAATTAAAGAGATGCTGCCTAGAGGTAGAAAGCAAGACAGAGTATTGTAAGATTACAAGAAAAAACACGGCAGTCTCATGTTACCATGGAGACTATTTTGATGAAATAATGGGGTAGAAGCTACTGTGAAGAGTAGAAAAGTGGGTGGAAGGTGTAGAAGATAAGTACGGCATGCCTTGGCAATGAGTTTGGTTGGGATGACAAGACAAGGGCATCTAAAGGAGGGTGTGTGGCTTTGAGGGAGGACTTGTTATGGCCAGCTCCTCCCTCACAGCATTGGTATTATCACTACATCAGGGAATTCATAGAAATGGCTAGCCCAGTGCCTGCCGCATAGTATTGGCTCAACAAACATGCTTTAAAAATAAAGGGGGCCGGGGATTTGGCCTAGTGGTAGAGTGCTTGCCTAGCATGCACGAAGACCTGGGTTTGATTCCTCTGTACCATATACATAGAAAAAAGCCAGAACTGGTGCTGTGGCTCAAGTGGTAGAGCTCTAGCCTTGATAAAACCCAAGGACAGTGCTCAGGGCCTGATTTCAAGGCCCAGGACTGGCAAATAATGAAGCAAAGGAGAATGTTGTCTAAAAAGAAATGAACTCATTAGTTGACATATGTACGTCACACCTAAAATTAAAATTTTTTAAAATCAGGGGAAAAAATGAAGCCAAAGGACTATTAATCAATCCCATTGTATGTAACTGTAGATCCACCAGTTCCAAAGCCTATATCCTCACTACCAACACCCACTAAAGACCCAACACTGATGTCAAGTGCTGTGGCCTCATACCTGTAATCCTAGCTATACAGGAAATTGAGATCTGAGCATTGTGGTTTGAAGATGGCCCAAACAAAGAGTGTGTGTGTGTGTGTGTGTGTGTGTGTGTGTGTGTGTGTGTGTGTGCCAGTCCTGGGACTTGAACTCAGGGCCAGGATGCTATTCCTGAGCTTTACAAGGCTAACGCTCTACCACTTTAGCTGTTGCTGTACTCCTGGCTGTTTGGTGGTTATTTGAACCATGATCATCCTTATCTCCTTCCCTTGAGTAGTTAGGATTACTGGCTGGCACCCAGCTCAGGAGACACTTATATCCAATTAACGGTTAAAAAAACACCAAACAAACAAACAAAAAAGCAAAAACACCAACCTCCTCTCCCACCAAACAGAAGTAGAGCTGTGTCTCAACTGATAGGGTCCCAGTCTCAAGTGATAGAACTAAGGAATAGTGCCCAGGCCCTGGGTTTTACTAGCGCAAAACTGATCAACCAACTCTTTACATTCTGCTAAGTTCTAACTTCTTTTTTGGCTGGAAGTTTATATATACAAAGAACTTGCCCAAATCCCTTTTGTACAACAGAACTGGATAAAAACAAATTTATTTATTTTATGCCTAAAGCTTGAACTCAGGGTTATAGTGCTGTCTCTGAGCCTGTCTCTGTCTCTGTTTCTTTGTCTCTGTCTCTCTGTCTCTCTCTCTCTCTGTCTCTTCTCTCTGAGCTATTTTCTCAAGGCTAGTGCTCTACTACTTGAGCCACAGCTTCACTTCTGACTCTGTGTGTGTGTGTGTGTGTGTGTGTGTGTGCGCGCGCACGGGCGCGCGCTGTGGGGCTTGGACTCTAGGCCTGGGCACTGTCTCTGAGCTCTTCAGCTCAAGGCTACCTCACTACCCCTTGAGCCCCAACACCACTTCTGGTTTTCTAGTGATTAGTTGGAGATAAGAGTCTCAAGGTCTTGGTCCTTAGTGCCTGGGCTGGCTTTGAATTGCAATCCTCAGATTTCAGCCTCCTGAGTAACTAGGATTACAGGCATCAGCTCCTAGTGCAAAAACAAATTTTAACCTTTCTTCCTTTCCCCCATCCCTCCCTCTGTTCATTCGTTCGTCCGTTCGTTCGTTCGTTCGTTCCTTCCTTCCGTCCGTCCGTCCTATTTTCCTCCCTGCCTCCCTTCCTTATTGTCATAAGGTTTCGGACTTTAGGTTCAGTCTATACCATGAGTGCAAGGAGGGTGTCTTCAAGTCATTCTCTTAAAAAGCGTTTGAAGAGTAATCAATGATATGCTGTGAGCGCCACCTATTGATGAGAGTCTTAAAAGCAGTTGAGGATTATGCATCACTTGTTACAAAAATCCTCTGGACAGATGAAACTTAGATAGTATTTACACTCAGCTGATTAAAAGGCCAAAACTCAACTCCTTTCCTTAATTTTTCCCCTTTAGATTGTTGATTAATTGGCCAAATATTAATGCATATGCTTTTGGCTAGAAAACATGGTCGTTAGCAACTTTTTAGTCTTACAATTTAAGTTATTTAACAAGTAGCTGATGATTTTTAAGTAGTTTGCATATCTTAGATGTGTTTTATGGGCTGACACATTCACGAGCTACAGCAGAAAACTTCTGTTAAGACTTTCATTGTCACTTTCCTGGTGCAAAGCACTAGATACTGGGCAGTTCAAAAAATTATCTCATAATAGAGTAGACAGTATAAAAATAAATATGTAACTATACCCTTTTACACAACAGACCCAACATCTGGTGTAGAACTTTATAATAAGAGTAAGTATCATAGGAACTGGAAAAAGGCATAACCAAACCCACCCCATTTTCAGTGAAGTCTTCTACTAAGAATATTAGTGTCTTCAGGGTGAAATCACTAATTTTTCAGACCCTGGACAGTACAGGGGCTCCAACAAATGGTTAATTACAGCGGATTAAAGTGTGGTCACAAGTGGAAATAGACAATGAAGTTTCATCATAAAGGTTGAGCTAGGTATTTAAATTAAGGAGTTCTTAAGTAACAGTGGAGAACAGAGGCCAGAAAAGAATATTCTGAGCCAAGGAATAAGTATGAAAAAGCTTCCAAGGATGTGAAATAACACAGGTCCTTGGGAGAATTATACACTGTTTGGTAGATTTAAAGTGTAAATCAGAGACACGGGGGCAAACTTGCAGGGTTTATATGGGAGTGAGGATGCTACTTGCAGGAATGTTACAAAAACCACTGGCATGGCAACAAAAAGGATGGAGCAGAGTGGGAAGAGCTAGATAGAAACCTGGCAGGAAGGTGCAAATAGAGAGCTGAGACTGATCTAAAGGCATGGAGAAAGAGAGGAAAGGACAGATTCAAAAATTATTTGGGAAGCTGGACGATGTTGGCTCATGCCCATAGTCCTAACTATTCAGAAGGATTGTGATTTGAAGCCAGTTTGGGCTATCTCCAATTAGCCATCAGAAAACTGGAAGTGGCTCTGTGGCTCAAAGTTGTAGAGCTCTTGACTTGAGTGTTAAAGATCAGGGACAGCACTCAGGCCTTGAGTTCAAGCCCTACAATTGATATGCATATATATGTATATATATACATATATAATATTTGGGAGTCAGTTTTGCAACCTAAAAGGCTAGGGAAGATTCTGAAATTATTCTGGATGTCAGCTAAAAATATTCATAGGAGCCTGGTGCTAGTGGCTCACACCTGTAATCCTAGCTACTTGGGAAGCTGAGATCTGAGGATCACGGTTCAAAGCCAGCCAGAGCACTAAAGTCCATGAGACTCTTATCTCCAATTAACCACTATAAAACCAAAAGTGGTACTGCAGCTCAACTGGTAGAGCAGTAGCCTTGAACTGAAGTGCTCAAGAACAGCTCCCAGGCCCAGAGTTCAAGACCAATGACCGACAAAAATTAAATAAGTGAAATAAAATATTCATAAGATCCCTCGCAACTGGGCCCCCATAAGATGAGCACCAGACAAGCAAATAAGACCTGATGAAGCCAAGAATGAAGTGGAAACCTCAGACCAGGAAAGAAAGATGAAATAAGTGAGGAAGAGGGAAAGGAAGCGGAGCTACTGGGTGACCTGGAGGACTACCTGGCCCAGCACTGGACAATAAGGCTGCAGAGAGACCATTCCACATACAGATGGGACACAAGAAATACTATGCCTAGGCAACCTTGGCTTGCCAGAAAGGTTTTGAGTTTTGATTTTTTACATTTTCATTTTATTTTTGAACCACTGGTTCAAAAGCACACTGCTAGCCTTTCTTAGCTTGGCTTCTCAGCTCGAAATGCTCTCCAATTCCATCCATTTCCTTGCTAATGATAGGAGTTAATTTTTCTTTATGGCAGAGTAATATTCAAATATATAATACATATAAATATTATATCTAATTGTTTCTTATCTACTCATAAAAGTTTCCTAACTATTTTTTTATTATATATATATATAATATACATATTTGCCAGTCCTGGGCTTGAGCTCAGTGCCTGAGCACTGTCCTTGGACTTTCTCAAGGTTAGAGCTCTACCACTTGAGCTTCAGCACCACTTTCAGCTTTTTTTTCTATGTATGTGGTACCAAGGAATTGAACCTGGGTCTTTGTGCATGCTAGGCAAGCACTCTACCACTAGGCCAAACTCCCGGCCCCACTTTATTTTGTTTTTACAAGTCCTAGGGCTGGAACTCAGTACCTGAACGCCATCCTTGGGCTTTCTCAAGGCTAGAGCTCTACCACTTGCGCCACATTATCACTTCCAGCTTTTTCTATGTATGTGGTACCGAGGAATCGAACCCGGGCCTTTGTGCATGCTAGGCAAGCACTCTACAACTAGCTCAAACTCCCAGCCCCTAACTTATTAACCAGCTCTCATACAAATTTTGGAACTGAATCTATGTTTATTTTGAAGTTCTTTAAATTAATATTTCCCAACTCCTTGATGGTGGCCCAAGCCTATAATGCTAACTACTAAAATCTACATAATATACTGAACTTTATATGCTGTAAACCTATAATAAAATCCTAGGCTAAAATATAAGGATTTCAGTTCAAAGCCAAGAAAGTCAAAGAAGTCTTCAGGACTCTATATCCAACTGACCAGCATGACTTAAGTGGTAGAGCATCAGATGTAAGGAAAAAACACTGAGCACAAGACACTGAATTCAAGTCCTGGTATTGGTAAGACACACACACACACACACACACACACACACACACACACACACACACACCCCTAACTGTCCATTTCCCCAAGGCATTGTTTGAGGTGAACCCAGGTTTGGAGTACTTCTGAGTGTGAGAAACAAAAGCAAAATGGGCTGGGAATTTGGCCTTATGGTAGAGTGCTTACCTTGCATGTACAAAGACCTGGGTTTGATTCCTCGGTACCACATAGAAAAAAAAAACTGGAAGTGGTGCTGTGGCTCACATAGTAGAGCACTAACTTTAAGGAGAGCCCAAGGACAGTGCTCAGGCCCTGTGTTCAAGGCCCAGGACTGGCAAAAAAAAAAAAAAGTACTCATTACCTTATATAACTGTAACCCCTCTTTACATGACCTCTACCACTAAAAAAAAAAAAAAACTTAGGTTTTTTTTTTGTTTTTTTTTTTTGTTTGTTTGTTTTGTTTTGTTTTTGCCAGTCTTGGGCTTGAGCTCAGGGCTTGAGCACTGTCCTTGGACTTTCTCAAGGCTAGAGCTCTACCACTTGAGCCTCAGCACCATTCCGGCTTTTTTGTATGTATGTGGTACATACATACAACACAACACGAACATCATTAGTAAAGCGTCATTCTGCCTACCATGAGGTCCTTCAGCCCTTGTTTAAAAATTGTACTTAAAGGGCCAGGAGCATGGCCTAGTAGTAGAGTGCTCGCCTAGCATGCATAAAGTCCTGGGTTCAATTTTTCAGTACTACATACACAGAAAAAGCCAGAAGTGGTGCTATGGCTCAGGTCATGGAGTGCTAACCTTGAGAAAATTCAAAGATAGTGCCCAGGCCCCGAGTTCAAGCCCCAGTACCGCCGCCCCCCCCCCAAAAAAAAGTGCTTAAAAATAAAGTTAAATACAAGCTTACAATTAACTATGAGCTTACAATTTAAAAAGAAAAAGGCTGGGCATGGTGGTACATGCCTGTAACTAGTATTCTGGAGGCTCAGACAGGAGGATTATGAGTTAGATCAGGATGGACTGCATAGCAAATTCCAGACCAGCCTCAGCCACAAAAAAAAAGGAGGGATAGGTAAGGAAGTGGTAAAAATGCAATATAAACTGGAAGAAATTCTGCAGGATGCAAGACGTGTATAAAAAACACATTTTTTTTCTGTCCTGGGACTTGAACTCAGGGCCTGGGCACAGTCCCTGAACTGTTTTGCTCAAGGCTAGTGTGCTCCTCTTTGAGCTACAGTTCCACTTCTGGTTTTCTGGTGGTTATTTCAAGAAAAGAATCTCATAGACTTTCCTGCCTGAGCTGGCTTTGAAGTGCAATCCTCAGATCTTAGCCTCCTGATTATAGGTATGAGCACCCAGCTGTAAGAGAAAAAAAATGTATATATATATCTATATATATATCTATATATATAGATATATATATACACTCCAGTCCTGGAGCTAGAACTCAGGGCCTAGGCAAGAAAAATATTTTTAAAAATTAAAAACATGGAAGGTTATTAGTACATTTTCTATCTTTTTTTTTTTTTTGCCAGTCCTGGGCTTGGACTCAGGGTCTGAGCACTGTCCTTGGACTTTCTCAAGGCTCAGCACCACTTCCAGCTTTTTTCTCTGTATGTGGTACCCAGGAATCAAACCCGGGTCTTCGTGCATGCTAGGCAAGCACTCTACCACCACGCCAAACTCCCGGCCCCCCTTTTCTATCTTTTACTACATTTTTCCAGGAAAAAAATAAGTCATGAGGCCAGACCATATTCCAGAGACTAGGAAAGACAACACAGAATAAGCGACTTACAGCTTTTAAATAAAATTTTACCAGCTGATCCCTAAGTATATGTGGAAATGCAAAGGTCATAATTAAGCAAGACCTTCATAAAGTACAACAGAAGGTTCATGCTTGCCCTATCACACATTGTTTATTATAAATTTATAGCAAGAGACAGACTCAAAGGCAGGCTCCTGTGGCTCATGCCTGTAATCCTAGCTACTCAGGAAGCTGAGATATGAGGATCACAGTTTGAAGCCAGGCAGGGCAGAAAAGTGTGTGAGACTCCAATAAACTACTCAAAAAAAAAGGCCAGAAGTGCTTCTGTGGCTCAAGTGGTAGAGTGGTAGACTTGAACAAAAGAAACTCAGGGATGGAGCCCAGGCCCAGAAAACAAGCTCCAGGATTGACAAAACAAACAAGTAGTAGATAAACTTGGGGGCAGGGAAGGTGTGTGTATGGCAGTTCTAGGGCTTGAACTCAGAGACTCTGGACACTGTCCCTGAGCGTTCTCTTCCCATTCTTCTCTCCTCTTTTTCCTCAAAACTAGTGCTCTACACCACTTGAGCCACAGCTCCACTTCTGGCTTTTGGGTGGTTAATTTGAGATAAAAGTCTCATAGAGGAGCTGGGAAGGTGACTTAGTAGTAGAGAGCTTGCCTAGCATTCACGAAGCCCTGGGTTTAATTCCTCAGTACATATAAACAGAAAAAGCCAAAAGTGTTGCTGTGACTCAAGTGGTAGAGTGCTAGCCTTGAGCAAAAGAAGCTCAGGGACAGTGCCCAGGCCCTGAGTTTAAGCCCTAGAACTGGCACACACACACACACAAATCCCATAAATTACATTGTGATCTTACAAGAAAGAAAGAAAACTTAATTAAAATAAGATTGTAGAAAGTCCATAATTTCTCTTCAAATACCTAGTGTAACGTTCACCAAGAGTAAACCCACACATGGTTCAGGCAGAAAAGAGAGCAAACTGCTGACCAGTCTGCAGTGAGGGTCCAGGAAGGGCTGACCCTTGACAGGGTTCAAATTTAAGTAAGGAGGGGGCAGGAGGAGGTGTGACCTGGGTGATCTGGGATGTGACTTCAGAAAAGGGAACATGCCAGTCTCCAGGTGTTCCCATTGACTAGGTAACACAGATACTGGGTGGAGGCTTTTACAGGAGGGGGAAGTGTCTGCACCTGGGGCTGGAGAGGAGGTGGGAGGTGGAAGTCTGCATGGGGCCTTCCTCGGTTAACATTACACCTACTACTTGATTGATTGTTGTGGGGCTTAAACTCAGGGTCTGGGCACTGTCCCTGAATCTCTTTGTGCTCAAGGCTAGCACTCTACCACTTGAACCACAGCACCACTTGCAGTTTTTGAATGGTTAATTGGAAAGAAGAGTCTCACCAGGACTTTTCTGCGTGGGCTGGCTTTGAACCATGATCCTCAGATCTCAGTCTTTTGAGTAGCTAGGATTATAGGTGTGAACCACCCATAACCACCTACCTAGTACTTTATAAAAGTGAATTTTATTCAGGAAAGAAAATATTGTGGTGTCAGTTTAATTATAATCTCTTTTTAGGATGGGTTAAATACACAAAGAATAAAAATAATTATATGGCATTTGGAAGACAAACCTCTTTTCCCATGAAATATAAATAGCTTCCCTCTGCACTCACCCACTTACCGGACATTCATTTACTAAACTTATCAAACATTAAGATGGGGTAGGGCATTCCTTTCTGAGGCTTGACACGTCCTCCCACTTGACACTAAAAAAAAACAAAAACAAAAAAAACCTCGCTGAAGCCAGGGGATATTTACCTTTTAAGCAATTTGATTATTGAAAGTTCTTTTCTTTTCTTTTTTTCTTTCTGTCAGTCCCCGTCTTGAGCTCAGGGCCTGAGCATTGTCTTTGGGCTTTCTCAAGGTTAGAGCTCTACCACTTAAGCCATAGTACCACTTTAGGCTTTTTCTATGTATGTGGCACTGAGGAATCGAACCCGGGTCTTTGTGTATGTTGGGCAAGCACTCTACCACTAGGCCAAACTTCTGGCCCCTGAAAGTTATTTTAGGTTTAATCACTGCATAAGGGTTTGACCTGCTGTTTTGATGTTGCTCGGCCTTTACTAAAATGTCAGATGAAGGTCAAAGGCGAATTAAGCCTTTGGGTAAGGACATGGTATTCATTACCATTTATAATTGCTGAGGTGTAGCAAGGATCTTTCTTGTGAGGATATCTGCAGCAAGTATGTTCCAGGTTTACAAACTGACTCAGGTGCCCAAGCTAAAGAATCATGGGAATTAACAGTTCTTAGCATCTCCCCCTACCTTTTTTTTCTCTAGCATAAGAATTTGCTCACTGTCATTTCTGACCTAAGCACATCATGTTCTAGGAGCCATTTCAGAAACTCCCTGTGGACCAGACCTCCTTATAGGTTATAATTGTTATTTCCTGGCACCTGGTAATTAAACAGGGTCACCTGGCCTCTATTGTTTTGGGGCTATTATTCTCATGGCTATTAGTTAATTAAGGGCTGTCCATTGATGTGCTGAGGGATATGTGACTTTTTTTTTTGTAAGCATTGCTCATTTTTGCACCAGTGGAGCCCTTGTGGTGTTGGTAAATGGTGTGTCCTCTGGAACTCCCTCAAAACAAAGTACATAATATATCCCCTCTGGCATACCCACTTCCCTGAGCCTTCTTTTGTGTCCCACCTACCTGTTCTACTTTCACAAACCAGCTAACTAGGGTCCTTCTGCTCCTTCAGAACCTGATCCCTTGTGGCATTTGCAGGAAGGGTAACGGCAATAGCAGCTAGGGTGATGATAACACCATGTTTGGGGCCTCAGGTTTTAGTCTGAAGTCAGGAACAGCTAGGATAGTTAGCACAGGGCGCAAGGCCTTAAGTTATACCTCTTTAAAGCACAGATGACCTAAGTCTTATGTGTAGCAGCTGTCTGATGCTTACATATATTCTTTGCTGCCAGCCACTTCTTGCCCCCACTACTTCTCTAAGTTTTGCTCAGGATCTCCAACAGTCTGCTTATATAGCCGGAAGGAGGGGCAGGACAAGGGTGTCTGCACCAATCACAACTGTCTCCTCAGGTTAAACTAATCAGGATATAGGCCATTATGCAAATTAAGGATTGTGTTTGCACCAATCAGTAGTTAGGTTATAATAACTCCTCTTTCTGGCTTGGATGTAAGTGGCAGTTTATGGCAGTTGATCTTCTGTTGAGCCAAAACATCTTTCAAAAGGACGCTTACAATAACAGTACTTTAATTTTTGTGTATGTGTATGCCAGTCCTGGGACTTGAACTCAGGGCCTAGGCACTGTCCTTAGTAGTTTTGCTCAAGGCTAGCCCTTTACCACAAAGTTACTTCTGGCTTTTTGATGGTTAATTAGAGACAGTCTCATGGACTTTCCTGCCTGTGGTGGCTTTGAAAACATGATTCCCAGATCTCAGCCTTTTGAGTAGTTATGATTATAGGCATTAGCCACTGGCACCCTGCAGTTCTTATATAATAGTGCTCTAACAATTTCTGTCCATAGTCCTAGGAAGAGGACTTACCACTACCCCTTTTGGGTATTTATTTAATGAGTCATTGCCTTTTCAACACTTATAGAAGCTCACGATTATTGAGGATTCTCACAGGATGTTAAATCTTATATTTCAGGGAAATGCCCCCAAAGCAATATAATTTTCCATGTCCAATTTTGTGTTCTGCCCCCTCTTAAGTATCCTTTGAATTCAGTCTTACACATGCATACTCACCATCATCTCTATCACTAGGCACAGCACCTTTGCAAACTAGGTGGTAATTGTAGGCTTACTGGGGGGAAAAACTAAGTGTAAGGGAAGAGGTATTGGGGCAAGAAGAAACTTGTACATCTTTTGGCATGGCATAGTGATAGCATTTAGTGGAGTGAGCTGCATTGCAGGCACTTAGAAGAGCCTGGAGAATTAACCATTTCAAGAGCATCATCTCCAGGTATCATGGTGCTAGGTTTCTCAACCAGGGTCCTAACTTTGGTACAGCAGATGTGATATTTGGAGACTTTAGCCAATCCTGAAGCTTGAACTCAGGGCCTGAAGTACTGTCCTTGAGCTCCTTGCTCAAGGCTGGTGCTCTATCAGTTGAACCACACATCCACTTAAGGCTTTTTTTTTTTTTTTTTTTTTAGCTAACTGGAGATGAGTCTTATGGACTGGCTTCATACTGCGATCCTTAGATTTCAGCCTCTTTCATAGTAAAACTCAGCCACTCAAATTCTAGTCTGTTCAGTTTTCTCCTTGCAGATGACAGCAACTTTGGGTATACCAAAAAGACACTGTGGCTTTCTCACTTGATTTTCAGTTCCTATTACCCATCCTCAGCTGTTTTCTTTCTTTCTTTCTTTCTGTCTGTCTGTCTGTCTGTCTGTCTGTCTGTCTGTCTGTCTTTCTTTCTTTTGCCAATCCTGGGCTTGAGCTCAGGGCCTGAGATTGTCCTTGGGCTTTCTCAAGGCTCTACCACTTGAGCCTCAGCACCATTTCTGGCTTTTTTTTCTATGTATGTGGTAGCAAGGAATCGAACCTGGGTCTTCGTGCATGCTAGGCAAGCACTCTATCACTAGGCCAAACTCCCAGCCCATTTAGGGTGTACCCCAGGCTAGTTTTGAACTTGTGATCCTCCTGCCTCATCCTCCTCGTTGATTGCTGGCGTGCACCACCACCGCCGGCCATTATTTTCTTTTGTCTCCTCTAGGATAGCCTTTCATTACAGCTCTTCTACATAGGTCTCCAAGTCAGATTTCTCCCTTCTCCTAGCATATATGCTGTGAAAGCAGGCACCCTCATATTGTTGTAAGGTAACTCAGTTGAGAGAAAACAAAGAAGCCACATTTTGAGAGGTTGAATTGGGGGTCTTTATTGAAGAGCCTGTGTTTCAGGTAGACTCCTGTCTCAAAGACCTGCAGCCCAGAACAAAGCTTATACAAAACTTTTAAAGACAAAAATCACATGTTTGGGTGGAACTCTTACAGCCAAAACAGACCTTCTCTGGAAAGTAGCTCAGGTACCAGAACTTCCCATTCAGGGAGATAATTAGAGGCCAGCAAATCAAACCATTTAGGGGAAACAGAAGCCAGTATAGCAAAAAGCTCTCCTAAGACTGAATAGTAGGACATGTGCAATTCAATGAATTGGCTTCATCTCTAGGATTTTCAGAGGTGGGTAGAAAGCCCCTTCTACCCAGCAAGGCACAGAGATGGCTGAGAAGTTACAGCCTCTTCACTTCAATATCTGGTACCACATTCCCTTCCACCCAGTTCATTACCCTGACTAGAAATCACCTTTATGTTAGGAGCCCGCTACGCTTCAAGTCCCCATAATTCTGTTTCCCAACCCTACCTTTTAGGCCTGTTTCCACATCCTATTTTAGTACTAACTCTTGCAGGCAGAGTTCTTATTAACAGATGTGGAGTCATAACTTGAGGTACAAGATTGAGAGGAAGCAAAACTAGCAAGAGGAAGATGTCAAATTTGAATAAAGATCCAACCAAGTGTTTGGTGGGCACAGTTAGGAGCTCTGGAGTGGACAGGGTCTATATATCAATGGCCCATGGTGGGCAGTAGTGGTTCAGCCCTGCTTTCTTAGTGCCTCTGGAAAGGTTTAATATTGGCTGCTGATTAAATCAACCTGATGAAACTGACAACTACCCTGTAGATGGGGAGTTAAAAAGTTCTTCCTCAAAGAGTGTCCTGGGCAACATATATAACTGCCATAGGAACATACAGGTATGTAGCACATTGCCTTTCAAGAAATCAAAAGATATACCTAATCCATTTTCGACTTTTTGGGAAAAATTTTACCCGCTGAGGAATTTTCCTCCCTTTTCCCTCCTCCAGATACAGGAAAAGGAAGGTTATTTGTCCTTTAATATCCATTCTCTCTCTTTTTTGTCACTCCTGGGACTTGAACTCAGGGTCTAGGCACTGTGGCTGAACTCTCTGTTCAAGGCTAACACTCTACCATTTTGAGTAACGGCTCCACCAGGATTAATTGGGTGTATGAGTCTCATGGACGTTCCTGCTTGCGCTGGTTGTGGACTGTGATCCTCAGATTTCAGTTTGAGTAGCTAGAATTACAGGTGTGGGCCACCAAGCGTTAGCACTTTGGCTGTTTTCCCAAGACTTGGGTCATCCATCCTAAGTCAGTTTGCTCCTTAGAGCTCCTTGGTCAAATGTCACCTCATTGTATCAACAGTTCCACGTTGGCTTTTGGTTGGTTAAAGTGGAGTATGAGTCTCCTGGGCTTTTCTTGCCCGGGCTGGCTTGGGTCCGCGCTCGTCGGACCTCAGCCTCCCGAGTAGCTGGGACAGCAGGAGTGAGCCACGGAGGCCGGGGCTGGACTAACTCGTGGTAGGCTCCCGGGCAGGCCTACAAATACAAAACCAAGTAGGCGAGAGCCTTCCGGGGGGCCGCCTGGCGTTCTTTGGTTAGGGGCTCGCGACACAGCCCTGCAGCCAGGGCAGGACGCTCTCCTTGGCCGATGGGAGAAGAGGAGAACGAACGGGCGGTACAGTCGGGCCGATGGAAGGAGCCTCGGCTGCCCGGTTTGCAGCTGGGAGCCGGAGTTCTCTAAGCGAGCGCTCGGCTTTCTCGGACGGGTTTCGCGGTCCAGTCCAAACGGAAGGCGCATGCGCACAGCCGCCAGCAAGCCGGTCAACTTTTCGAAACTCGTTACCCTGGTAACCCTGCCCCGCCCTGCCCGAGTGCACACGCAAGAAAGGGAGGCGGGACCCGCAGAGGAGGGTGGGGGTTCTTACTCCGGAAGCTGCACCCTCCGCGACGTCCCGCCCTCCAGGACGCAAAGCCGGACTTATTTAACTGTCCGCAGCTGAAGCGCGCTCTCGGGCGCCAATGAGAATGAAAGGAGAAGCGCCGCTCTGGAGAAACACTCTGTACGTCCCACAATGATTGGCCAGGCCCCCCTCCCCCTCGTGTACTTTTTTTTCCTATTGGCCGGGAGCTCCTCCGCCGCCCATCCATTGGTATTTTCGTCTAGGTACTTCTGATTGGCTCGCCCTGCGCGGCGGGAGGGGGCGGGGCCGCGGGTTGTGTATCTGGGATTGGCGCGTTTGAGCACCCGGGGGGCTCCCTTTTGAGGAGGGGTGGTGGGAGGGCCCATAGTCTCTCAGATCTGTCTCCCGACCCTCCCGCTTTCCCCTCGACTGGAGAGCACGAATGGTTAAAGAGAAAGGGAAAAAAGAGGGCGTGAGGCTCGAGCGCGCCAGCCAGGCCTCCGGCGCGTCGCGCGCGCCGCCTGCGAGGACCCGCGCGAGCTGCCCGTGACTGTGCCTGTGCTGTTTGAAAGTGCAGAACCCGTTAGGATCTTGGGGGAAACTACCGTTCCAGCGGGTTCCGGAGCCCGTGCGGCCGGCTGCAAGGGGCGTTCGCGTGGTGGCGCTGGCCTCTCGTCCCTGTGCAGCGTGGAGACGGGAACCGGCGTTTTCGAAGGACGCCCCCTTCTCTCGCGGCGCTGGCGCGGGCGGAGGCTAACACACGGGGGTCCTGAGGCTGAGGAAAACGCGCCAAGTTCCCCTCGGTGGAGGAGCGGGGAGACCCTAGCGGCTCCGGCGCCCCGTGAGCGCGACCGCTGCGTGTGGCGCTCCTGGCCATCCCGGGCGGGCGGGCGGGCGCCGCCGCGGGGATGTAGTGGGCGCCGGCCCCGGCAGGACCGAGCGGCGGCGGCCCGGTTCCCGCTCCGCGAGCGAACGGATGGTCACTCCCCCACGGGGGTGGACGAGCCCTGCAGCTTCTCCTGGGGTCGGGGCCCGACGGCTCGGGCCCGGACTCACCTGTCGCTCCCACACGCTTCCCCGGCTGCCCTCGCCGGCGTCGCCGCCGCGGACCTCGCTGAGGGCCATGGCCGGGTAAGGAGGGCCTGGGGAGGAGGGGGCCGTGCCCGGCCGCCGGGGGCGAGCGCTTCGTGGGACGGCACCCCGAATGTGGCTGCCGGGCGGGGGGAGCGGGGGCCGTTTGGGTCGGGCGTCCGGGTCGGAGCCGGGCTGCCCGGCGGGCGCTCTGCGGCCCCGGGCGGGGGGGGGGCGGCGCCGGCCGGGGGACTCGGAGGCAGGTGCGGGCCGGGCGTACAGAGGCCAGGTGACGGGCCGGGGGTCGTCCGGCAGCCCCCTCCGTGCGCCGGGCTCCGGCCGCGCCTGCCTGCCGTTTGCAGTTCCCTCTCGGTTCTGGGCAGCGGTGCTGGCTAGAGGAGGAGGAATGTTTGCGCTCGCCGTGCGCGGTCGCTAATTGCGAAATTTTACCGCGCATTTTCTCCACTTAGTTGCTCCAGAAGTAGGTTGGACGCCACGTGTCTTAACCTCCTGGAAAAGATGTCCTGAGTTGTTTTACTACCCCCCCCCCCTTGAAGAAATAAGGAGTGAGTCCTGTTATCTTTAAAGGACATAACCGAAAACTAATGGGGACTGAGAGTTGACGCTGTCATTTGGTCAGGAACTTAATGTTGGAGTCACTGATGTGTTTGCTGCGAAGCTTGATTGATGTTACACAAGTATAAGGAATATCCTGCGGATCTGACAATCCCCACTTAGAGGAAGAATCTAATCCCCCGGGGAAGTGTTGAGTGTGTCGGTTTTGGTCTCAGGGCTTGGGTGCTGTCCCTGAGCTTTTGGAAAAAAAAGTCTCCCCCTCCCCCCAAGGCTCTACCACTTGAGCTACAACTCCACTTTCAGCTTTTTGGTGGTTAATTGAAGATAGTTTCACGGACTTCACTGTCCTGGCTGGCTTTGAACCACAGCTCTTGTGTATCTCTTGTATAGAGTTAGGTTTACAAGTCGGAGACATCAACTGCTGGCTTTTTGATCGTTACTTTTGAGGAGGGGGCAGAAAGGTTTGATTTTTGAGACAACCTGCTGTTGTAGCTGCTTGATCATTTGTTCCTTCTGGGTAGTCTAATCACTTAACGAATCTAGTCTCATTTATTAGAATTAGTCACTCGAGAAGCCTTTTCCGACTGTCAGTAATACTTAGTGATCTCTGACAACTTAGCACAGGCCCGTTTAATATTTACTGTAACATAGAATTTCGTCAGACATTAGGAGGCCAGTAAATTAGAGTAAATTGAGTAGGAGACAGGAAGCAAATAGTTGTCAGCTTAACACTTCTCAGTTGCATATCAAAAATGACTTCACTGCCAAGTTCATTATATTCCTAGATCATAGCAGTGTGATGTTTAAGGATGGAATGGGTGAATTTTGGATAGTTCATTTTATTTCTCTCCCTACATCTGAAATTTGCTCCGAATTTTGGGTTTTTAGTAACTGTGGAATAATCATGTCAGATAATTTTCCACCAGATGTCCTCATGAAAACTAGGACTGATGGTTAAAATAACTGCCACAAATATTGCCATGTTTTCATCTCAGATTTTTACTTTCAAGCATAGTAAAGGCTGAAAAAGGCAAACCATACCATGTTGACCTATTCAAAAGCAGCTTTTTTTTTAAGTGTGGAAAACTAAAACATTTAGTACACCACAGTTTGGTACACAGTGAAGCAAACAAGGCTTTAAAATCGCTCTGGTAGCTTTGCATGTGTCTTTAGGTATAACATAACACCAGATCTATGCCTATGTTTGTATGTGAATTACACTTTAGCTTTATAGAAACTATATGTCGAGATTCACTAGAAAGGACTTTGAGGGAATACTCTTATGTTTAGCTTAGTTTGATATTCTATTGATTCTTAGGGTTCCTACAACGTTGCATTTTAGAAATAGAGATGGTAGTCAATACTTTATGAATGGACTAATAAACTATAATGACTACTTTAGTTTTCAGTCCTCAATATTGCTAACTTTTTATAGGTCTGCTAAGTGTAGTATTTTGTAATGTGGCCCTTAAATCTATAAGCAATGTAATAAAAGCCTAGTGACATTAAAAGTAAGTTAACGTCAGTGTGTCTTCTTAAAAAAAAAAAAACAACCCACTGCCAAATAGCCAGTAGTACTTTACAAATATTGTTTTAATTTATATTATTCCCTTGGTTAATTTATTTTCACAATTGATGATTTTGTTGCCTACACTTGGTAACTGAGGACTAATGAAACCTTTTTTTTTTGTGATTAACAGATGTAATTGGTGATTACAGCTGCCCTCTATAAGTTAATTCTTGTCAACTCCTTGGGATTTGAAAAGAAAATGCCTGGTGTCATACCTAGTGAAAGCTGTGGGCTTTCAAGAGGTAGTCCATCCAAGAAAAACAGACTTTCTCTGAAGTTTTTTCAGAAAAAGGAAACTAAGAGAGCCTTAGATTTCACAGATTCTCAAGAAAATGAAGAAAAAGCTTCTGAATATAGAGGATCTGAAATGTATGTATCTTAATTTTTAGTGTATCTATGGGTTTTAAACTCTGCGTTGATGAATAAATGAACTTGGGTTTTGTTATTGTCAGATTGATCTGACAGTTCAGAGTTTAAAAAGAAAAAAGAAAGCACATATTACCATGCTTTTTGCACAAGTCTAGCAGTAGGTTTCCCACAGAGATCATATAGATGTTAGTTGATTGGCATTAATATGGAACTGAGCCCTTTAGATCAGTTTAGAGAAATGGGCACTCAATTTTTGGAGTTTATGTTTTACATTTATTTGTAGTGTAACATATATAATGGCAAAGAAATAAGGGTTGAGTCTTCTTTTTGTTCAAAAGACTTGACAGTTACCTGATCTGTTTAAACTTTGTAGTTAGTTATTCATACCTGCTGGAAATGTAAAGGGAACATACTTTTTATGCAAAAATTTAGTTTTTCCATTTTTGCTGCTGGGGCTTAAACTTAGGTCCTGAGCTTTTTGCTCAAGGCTACAGCACCACTTGAGCTACAACCCCAGTTCTGGCTTTTTGGGGCTGGTTTTGAACTGTAGTCCTTAGAGCACAGCCTCCTGAGTAGCTAGATTTAATAGACCTGAGCCAGCAGCACCGGGCTTGGACAGTTTATTTTTGAGGGATATTCATAGACTTTTTTTTCTTTTGCCAGTCCTGGGGCTTGAACTCAGCCTGGACACTGTCCTTGGACAGTTTTTTTGCTCAAGGCTAGTGCTCTGCCACTTGAGCCACAGCGCCATTTCTGTCTTTTTCTGTGTATGTGGTAGTGAGGAATTGAACATAGGGCTTCATGCATGCTAGGTGAGCACTCTACCACTAGGCTATGCTCCTGACCTCTTAATCTTTGTAAATTGAATCTGATTTAGTCCAGCTTCTCATATTGTAATCAGTTTAATTACTGGTTTTTAAACTTAGAATTGGACTGCTTAATTATAATATTGCAGTAAAAGCTAAGAAATTACAGGACTAGTTTTTTTTTTTAAATCTAAAATGGGATTTGACATTCTGTTAAGGGGATTATTTTGGCAATACTGGGATTTGAACTTTGGTCTTACTAGGCAACTTCCCTGCTGCTGAGCCACACCTCCTGTTCTGTTTTATACTGGTTGTTTGTGAGATAGAGTATCACTCTTAATCAAATAAGTACTTGGACCTCAATCCTCTTCTTTTTCACTTGCAATATAGTTGGAATCACAGCCATCATACTCAACTTATGGAGAGACTGGAATTTTTGTCCTGGGCTAGTATAGATCCACAATCTTCTGATAATCTGTCTTCTATATAGCTAGGATGATGGGCTTGTACTACTTCATCCAACCATTGGTTGGAAAAGGATCTTGGAGTATGTACCCTAGTTGACCTCAAACTGCAAAGCTGATCTAAGCTTCCCAAGTAGCTAGGATTATAGGTGTGAGCCACTGGAACCTGGCTTACCAAGTACAATAATGCTTTAAAGTCTCCCCTGGATATATAGCAGTTTTGAGCCTATAAAGAGATCTTTTAAAGTGTCACTTTGAGTGAAATTGTTGGAATTTTTTTTGGATCATACTCACCACTTTTAAATCTAGGGAAGTAATGTTTCCACATTTATTTAAGATGCTACTTATATCATGCCTTTTTCTCCTTTATATTTAACAGTGATCAAGTTGTTCCTGCAGCACAGTCCTCACCTATAAACTGTGAGAAGAGAGAAAACTTGTTACCGTTTGTGGGACTGAATAATCTTGGCAATACTTGTTACCTTAATAGCATACTTCAGGTAAATTGACAATTTTGAATTCTACGTAGTGAAATGTAGGAGGCAAGAAGTGATGTAATGTTTAATGTTGCTGAGAAGTTTAGGTTATTGGATGACTTTAACTGTTGATATTATTTTATATGATTGTAAATATCCTAGATTAAAATAATGATTCTAAGTTGGGCACTGGTAGCTCATACCTATAATCCTGACTACTCAGGAAACAGAGATCTGAGTATTGCTGTTTGAAACCCACCCCAGCAGAAAAGACTTTTTTTTTGTCAGTAATGGGACTTGAACTCAGGACCTGGGTGCTGTCCCTGAGCTCTTCAGCTCTTCAGGGGGGTAGCTCTTCACGTACCCCCCTAGCCACAGAACCACTTCCGGTTTTCTGGGATGGTCTTTAGTGCCTAAGCTGGTTTTTAACTGTAATCCTCAGATCTCAGCCTCCTGAGTAGCTAGGACTACAGGTGTGAGCCACCACATCTGGCCCAGTGAGACATATTTTCAATTAAGTACTCAAAAGCCAGAAATGGAGCTATGGCTCAAACTAGTATAGCACTAGCCTTAAGCCAAGAACTCAGGGACAGTACTTGGAGCCAGAGTTCAAGTCCCATGACTGTTAAAAAAAAAAAAAAAAAGATTCCAGATTACCTACTGCTAAAGTTTGTTAGAATAAGAGAAAAATGATACCCTAAGGGGAGATAACAAAATTGAGACCTTGGTAGACATGGCAAGACTTTTAACTTTTCCTGATTCCTGGTATACTTATCCCTGAAACTGTAACAGTGGAACTTTAAATTTTAGCAGTCAATACTGCACTGGGCACAGTGCTTTGAAGGAAGTGTCTACTACTGAAGAGGTAGACACAAGTTTTCCCAGAAAACTTAATTCAGTATTAGGTAATAGTGAGATTAAGAAGTGCTCTACAGTATTAGGTAATACTGAGATTAGAAGTGCTCTACAGAAAGCATAATAGTATTGTAATGATTTCTGTTATTGTGTGGTTTTACAGTCTCACTTTTTATTACAGGTATTATATTTTTGTCCTGGTTTTAAATCTGGAGTAAAGCACTTATTTAATATTATTTCAAGGAAGAAAGAAGCTCTAAAGGATGAATCCAATCAGAAAGATAAGGTAAAAAAATTTAAAAAAAATCAAATCAGTTAGGGCCTGGGTGTTTGGCCTAGTGGTAGAGTGCTTGCCTAGCATGCCTGAAGATTGGGGTTCGATTCCTCTGTACCACATACATAGAAAAAAGCCAGAAGTGGTGCTGAGGCTCAAGTGTAAAGCTCTAGCCTGGACCAAGGACAGTGCTCAGGCCCTGAGTTCAAGCCTAGGACTGGAAAAAAAAAAAAAAAAAGGAAAAAAAAAATCAATTGAAGTTCATTTGCTTGTATATAAAACATGTAATAGATATTCAAAAAATTTAAGGGGAGGATGACAGATAATTTCTATTAACATGTTAGAATTTCTCAGTGTTGTCAGAAAAGAAGTTCTTCATTTCTGTCAGGAAACTTTTGCTATATTATCAGTGGCCTTGAATATAATATTTTTTCCTGTTTATCACATACATTATTTGTCAAACTTATTTGTGTACCAGTCACAATTTGTCATATTCATGTACCAGTTATTTTTCATTCTGTTTTCAAATTGATACCTTTTTGATGCTAGTGTCTAAATGCAAGTCCTTTTATAAGTAAGCACATTTTCTACTGTTGGACTACACCTTTAGAAACCTCTGACTATAATTAGTAAAGCATTATCATCCACATAGGAAATAATGAGAAAAAAATCTTAAAGTTTATTTCTATATTTGAAAAATTTTGGAGTAATAAAATGATATTTAGAGAAGCTAATTTGTTTAGTGAGACTAATTAAGGGTGAAGATACTTATTTGTTAAAAAATGAAATTGTTTTTTTCTTTCCTGACAGGAAAATTGCAAAGAAGATCCTTTGGCAAGTTACGAACTTATATGTAGTTTACAGTCTTTAATCATTTCTGTTGAACAGCTTCAAGCTAGTTTTCTCTTAAATCCAGACAAGTACACTGATGAACTTGCTACTCAGCCAAGGCGACTACTTAACACACTCAGGTATATCATATGTATTTGTATCATTCTTTTTCTTTTTTGGGTCATAGGGCTTAAACTTAGGGCCTGAATGCTGCCTCTGAGCTCTTTTGGTCAAGGCTAGCACACTATCACTTTGATAAGCCTCAGTGCCATTTCCAGTTTGGTGTATAAGAGTCTTATGGACTTTCCTGCTGTGGTTGGCTTCAAACCATAATCCTCAGATCATCTCAGTCCCCGCTTCCTGTTTTCTAAAGGTTAACTGGAGATAAGAGTCTCAGGTTCTGGCCGGGAGTTTGGCCTAGTGGTTAAAGTGCTTGCCTAGCATGCATGAAGACCCAGGTTCGATTCCTCGGTACCACATACATAGAAAAAAAAAAAGCCGGAAGTGGTGCTGAGACTCAAGTGGTAGAGCTCTATCTAGCCTTGAGAAAGTCCAAGGACAGTGCTCAGGCCCTGAGCTCAAGCCCAGGACTGGCAAAAAAAAAAAAAAAAGAGTCTCAGGTTCTTTTGTGCCCAGGCTGGTTTTAAACCTAGATCTTGATACTCAGATCTCAGAATCCTGAGTAGCTAGGATTACAGGTGTGAACCACCTTAACTGGCTGGAAATTGGATTTTTTAAAAAATATATTTTGGAGAAGTGGCGCTGTGGCTTAAGGGGTCAGGGGATGGCCTTGAGCTGAAGAGCTCAGGGGCAGCATCCAGGCCTAGAGTTCAAGCCCCGCGACTGACAAAAACATAAAAATATAAAAATAAATTAAAAAGAATATATGTTGGGGGCCAGGAGTTTGGCTTAATGGTAGAGTGCTTGCCTAATTTGCATGAAGACCTGGGTTCTATTCCTTGGTACCACATACATAGAAAAAAGTCAGAAGTGGTGCTGTGGCTCAAGTGATAGAGCTTTTGCCTTGAGAAAGCCCAAAGGACAGTGCTTAGGCCCTGAGTTCAAGCTTCCGAATTAGCAAAAAAAAAATGTGTGTGTGTGTGTATATGTGTATGTATGTTTGGATGGTACAGTTCCGTCATACCTTGTTTGCTTTGAAAGAATAAATCATTCTTACCTATCATCAAATCTTGATTTTACGTGTTGTGTAGAACCCAGTATTCTCTATTTAAGAACAAACAACATACTATAGTGTTTGGGTTTTTTTGAGTGGTACTGGGGTTTGCATTCAGAGTCTTATACTTGCTAAGCAAATGTTCTACTACTTGAGCCACACTTCCAGCTCTTTTGCTTTATTTATCATTTTCTTTGAATGGGTCTTGTGGTTTTACTTGAATCTGTCTATAAACCACAATTTCCCTATCTCTTGAGTAGCTGGGCTTTACACACATCACCACACCTGGCCCTTAAAGAAATTAGTTTTGGTAGTGCTAAGATCCAAACTAAGCCCTGTCCATACTACCAAGTAAGTGTTCTGCTATATCTCCAACCCCACATTGCTTTGTTTTTAAAAACCTAAAAATTGTTTTTAAAAATCCTAGCAGCTCAAGAGGTTGATCTGAGGGTGGCAGTTCAAAGCCAGCCCTGGCATGATATTGTGAGACTCCAATAAACTTCTCAGAAAAAGCTGAGAGCAGTGCTGTGGCTCAAGTGGTAGAGCTCTAATCTTGAATGCTGAGTTTCAGGGATAGTACCCAAGCCCTGAGTTTAAGCCTCAGGACTAGGGGGGAAAAATCTGAAAATTTGGGCTGGGAGCTTGGCCTAGTGGCTAGAGTGCTTGCCTAGCATGCACGAAGACTAGGGTTCAATTTCTCAGTACCACATACATAGAAAAAAAGCTAGAAATGGTGTTGTGGCTTAAGTGGTAGAGCTCTAGCCTTGAGAAAGGCCAACAACAGTGCCCAGGCCCTGAGTTCAAGGCTCAGGACTGGCAAAACAAAACAAAAAGACCAGCCTAAGCAGGAAAATCCATGAGACTCTTTATTTCCAATTAACCACCAGATCACTCACTGGAAGTGGCACTGTGGCTCAGAGTGGTAGAGCACTAGCCTTATGCATAAAGAACTCAGGGATGGGCTGGGAACATGGCCTAGTGGTAGCATGCTCACTTAGGATGCATGAAGCCCTGGGTTCGATTCTCCGGAACCACCTACACAGAAGAAGCCAGAAGTGGTTGCTATGGCTCAAGTGGCAGAGTGCTAGCCTTGAGCACAAAGTGTCCAAGGACAGTGCCCAAGCCTCAGGACTGGTAAAAAACCCAAACCACCACCATCCTCAGGGACAGCACCCAGGCCCTTTTTTCACAACTGAAAAAAGATAAAAAAAGACATGTGGTCTTAAGGATTTCAGGTTAGAAACTATTCCAACTACTTTGCGTTTAGAAGGAACCCATTCATTGACTAGTTGAGATTCCTTTGAAGTATTATTTTAATAAATAAAACAATCTAGATTTGCATCATCTTTACTTCAGTAGTGATACTAGGATTTGAACTCAGGACATTACACTCGTCTAGCAGGCATTCTGCCAGTGAAGTCAAACTAAATCCAGGCTTTGCATCTTAAATATAAGCTGTTACCACAGGCAAGTTGTTTGATTTCTTGGTACCTTAGTTCCAATGTCTATCAATAGCGAGGATAATGGTTCTTGCCTCTTGGGGTTATTGTGAAGATGATGTATGCATATAATATAAAAAGCATATTGAGCAGGGCACTGGTGGCTCACACCTGTAATCCTAGCTGCTCAGGAGGCTGAGATTTGAGGATCATGGTTCAAAGCCAGCTGGGCACAAAAGTCCATGAGACTCTTCTCTCTCCAATTCACTACCAGAAAACTGGAAATGGTGCTGTGGCTCAAAGTGATAGAGTGATAATCTTGAGCTGAAGAGTATAGGAACAGTGCCTGGCTCAGACTTCAAGTCCCATGATCGACAAAAAAAAAATAAAGCATTTTGGATGAAATGTGGTATATCAGTATTAGCTATTATATTTATAAGAAGATCAAAGTCTTATGAGGAAAGTAAAATAAAATTTTGTTTGCTTCTAAGGGGTAAAAATAGATTTTTAAAGCTGAAGTAATTTTTAGACGAGATCGGACACGTTCAAGGTGTATAGACTAAAGTAATTTTTAGGAAGATTTTCTTTCATGTTATTTTTATTTATAGGGAACTCAACCCCATGTATGAAGGCTATCTACAGCATGATGCACAGGAAGTGTTGCAGTGTATTTTGGGAAACATTCAAGAAACATGCCAATTTCTAAAAAAAGAAGAAGTAAACAATGTGTCCGAGTCTACTAAGGTAGAAGAAAATTCTCATCAGAAAGAGGAAATGTGTGGAATGAACAGCATGGAGACTGACAGCATGAGGAATTCTGAGGACTATATTGAAAAAATCCCAAAAGGGAATGGGAAAAGAAAAAGTGACAGTGAATTTGGTAACATGAAGAAAAAAGTTAAAATATCCAAGGAATGCCAGTCATTGGAAGAGAACCAGAGACAAACTAGATCAAAGAGAAAAGCTACTGGTGATACATTAGAGATTCCTCCTAAAATAATCCCCAAGTGCATTTCTGAAAATGAGAATACAAGACCCTCACAAAAGAAATCAAGAGTTAAAATAAATTGGTTAAAGTCCGAAACTAAGCAACCCAGCATTCTTTCTAAATTCTGCAGTCTGGGAAAAATAACAGCAAACCAAGGACCAAAAGGACAATCTAAAGAAAATGAGTATGATCTTGAAGAGGACTTGGGAAAGTATGAAAGTGATAACACAGCTCATGGTTGTGGACCTGAATCTTCAGGAAATGTTACACCTGTCAATGTTAATGAAGTTAAGCCCACAAACAAAGGTTAGTATGATTGTTTTTAAGACTTTTTTTTCTATTTTCTTTTTTGCCACCCCTGGGCCTTGAACCTCAGGGTCTGCGTGCTGTCTTTGGTTTTCTCCAGGCTAGAGCTCTAGCCCTTGAGCCATAGCACCACTTCTGGCTTTTTTTTCTATACATAGAAAAAAAACCTGGGTCTTTGTGCTTGCTAGGTAAACACTCTTAACACTAGACCAAACTCTTGACCAAGACTGACAGTGTTAACACCAGCTGGAATAGAATTTTTCTCTTAGATATGTATGCAATATATTCTTCCTGGCTGGTTTGATTTAGAGAATTTAACACCAAATGGGAACCATAGCATTTTCAATTTTGTGTGTACATACATTCGGTCCTATGGTAGTGTTTATAAACTATCAGTAGATTTAATGAAGACTTTTTATCTGTACAGCAGTTGACATAGGCTCATCAGGGAAATTGCATTTAGTGAAGTTTTTATACTTTAAATAACTTACGCTTTCCTTGAAGTAGATTTCTATTTCTATATATCTGGGAAAATGTATAGGTTTTGTTGTTGTGTGTGGGTTCTCTCTCTTCCCCTCAGTGCTGGGGCTTGAACTCAGGGCCTGACCACTGTCCTTGGGCTTTCCTCAAGGCCAGCGCTCTACCACTTGACCCACAGCTTTTTCAGTGTATGTGGTACCGAGGAATCAAACCCAGATTGTCGTGCATGCTAGGCAAGCACTCTACCACTAGGCCAAATTCTGGGCCCCTATTCATGGGGTTTTGAACTTAGGGGCTGGGTGATGTCCTTGAGCTCTTTTGTTCAAGGTTAGTGTTCTACCACTGAGCCACAGCACCACTTCCGGTTCGTGAGCTGTTAGAAATAAAGAGTCCCACAGGGACTTTAATACCCATGCTGTGTTGGCTTTGAACCACAGTCCTCAGATCTCAGCCTCTGAGTAGCTTGGATGTTAAGAATTATAGGCATGAGCCACCACTCTGGGATTATTCTGTAGAGAGATTTACAAGCAACTGTTCTTTTGGGGAGGGGGTTGGCTGGTAATGAGGTTTTGAACTGAGTACCTCAAGTGGCTCTTAGCACTTGAGCCACTCACCTAGCTCATGACTTTGTGTGTGCCAGTCTGGAGCACTATCCCTGAGCTTTAGTGTTTAATGCTAGCACTCTGCTACTTGAGCCACAGTTTCACTTTTGTCTTCCTGGTGGTTAATTGAAGATACGAGTTTCAGGGACTTTACTGCCTAGGCTGGCTTTGAACTATGATCTTCATTTCCTGAGTCACTAGATTATAGTGAGCCACTGGCCTTAGCAGCTTTTAAATATATTATTCATAACTGCCTTTACAAAGACTTGACATTTTACCAATAAGTACGGTACCTCTTAATATCAGTAAGCTAAAAAATGAAATGAATAAAATCCTTTTATTCAGGATATACTGTAATGGAAAGGTGGTAATTTGTGTTAATGCTGGAAAACTAATGTTCATTGACTTACATTTTCCTGTTTTCAGGTACAGAGCAAATTGGCTTTGAGCTAGTGGAGAAATTATTTCAAGGTCAGTTGGTATTAAGGACTCGATGTTTGGAATGTGAAAGTTTAACAGAAAGAAGAGAAGATTTCCAAGACATCAGTGTGCCAGTACAAGAAGATGAGCTTTCTAAAGTAGAAGAGAGTTCTGAAAGTAAGCAAAATTGGAGTCTTATGTGGAATAAGGAAGGTTCCTTCAGCAATTCACAATGTCACTATGTCTGGTCTAATAAAGAGCCTTGTTGCATCACTTGTTAGTAACATTTGGAAAATATTACCATCTGAATATAGTATGTTAGAATTGAAAAGTGAAAAGGTTTATTTAATGTTAATCACTGAGCTACTATATTTAGCACAATTATTGAACCATTAACTCAAAACTACAAAAAGTTATTACCTGTCAGCTGTTGAAAATTGACTTAAAATAGTCCATCTTAAATTGAGGATGATTGGGCTACTTTTAGTTTTGCTGTCTGTCATGTATTTTGGGGCTGAGTTTGAAGTATTTTAAAGAAGTATGTTTCTGGGCAGGGGATGTGGTTCAGGTGGTAGAGTACCTTAGTAGATGGGGAGGGCCCATTTACCAAGAATGAGTGAATGAATGATAATATGTTAAAGAGAGTGTGTATGGGTAAAATCTCTCTTAAGTTATTTACAAATGAGTTAGCCAGCTGAAATTGGATGCTAACCTTGTACATGGAATTTGGGGTTTGTCAGTCCTGGGGCTTGAATTCAGGTTTTAAGCATTGTCCCTGAGCTTCTTTTGCTCTACTTGAGTCACAGTACCACTTCTGGCCTTATCTGTTTATGTGGTACTGAGGAATTGAACCCAGGGCTTCATGCATGGTAGGCAAGCACTCTTTCACTAAGCCACATTTTCACCCTTGGGGTTTAATTTTTGATGAGAGATGTTATTTGTAAGTGAAAGGATTCTTTTATAGTTTCTCCAGAGCCAAAAACAGAAATGAAGACCCTGAGATGGGCAATTTCACAATTTGCTTCAGTGGAGAGGATCGTAGGAGAAGATAAATATTTCTGCGAAAATTGCCATCATTATACTGAAGCAGAGAGAAGTCTTCTGTTTGACAAAATGCCTGAAGTTATAACTATTCATCTGAAGTGCTTTGCTGCCAGTGGCTTGGAGTGAGTATTGTAAATAAGAGCTATGTGAATAAAATATGCTATAGAAGTTTTATTCAAAATATTGTAATACTAGGAATATGAGTACTGATTAAAATGAAGCAAATAATCACCTAAGAAATACTTACTCTCCTGTTGTTTCTTTATAAAATACATCTACTAGATCCTTTCAGTATGAATACATTATAGTTTCTTAAGAGGTATAGCTTATGAGTGCTAATCTAGAATGGAAAAGGCACTACCCACAAAAAAAGTGCTGTTTCTACATTTCTCCAAATTCTGTAGATACTAGCAGAATTTAACTTGAGCATCATTGATTAAAGCAGGGAAGAAGTTTTGAATACATTGAGATTTGATGGGGGTGCAAAGACAAAATTATTTTAAGGTAATTAGAAAATTTAACCAGTCTGAAAAATTTGTATAATTTTCTTCTATAGTTGAGAATTCAGTATCTAATTATATCTAATGATATTTTTTGGATAGTCTTGATTTTTTTTTTTTCCTTTTTTTGTCCTGTTTTTTGGGTTTGTTTTTGGTCAATCCCAGGGTTTAAACTCGGGGCCTGAACACTGTCCTTGGGCTCAAGGCTAGAACCCTACCACATGTATATGGTACCAAGGAATCACACCTGGGTCTCCGTGCATGCTAGGCAAGCACTCTACCACTAAGGTAAACTCCCAGCCCAGTCTTCTGATTCCAAGTCCTTGTAGATTTCACTGGTTTCCACATTAATGACTTGAAATTACCATGAGAGCTTCCTAGTAGCTCTCAGCTGTGTCATTGTGCCAGAAAATTTATAGTACTTAGTGAATCACAATTTTGCTGTTGCTTCTAAATTTTCATATACTATAACTGAAATGAAAAAGATTTTCAAAAGTTGAATGTATATGTACTTAGTCCTATGGCTTGAACTTAGTAGCCTGAAACTGTTGAGTTTTTTGTTGTTGTTTTTTTCTTTTTTTGCTAAAGGCAGTGCTCTACTGCTTGAGTCACAGCTCCACTTTGGTTTCCTGGTAGTTAATTGGAGATAGGGATCTTAAGGACTTTTCTGCCCAGGCTAGCTTCCATCTGTGATCCTCAAATCTCATCTTCTAGAGTAAGCTAGAATGGTGTAAGTCACCTGCATTTGGCTCCAAAAGTTGAGTCTTTTCTTGTTTTGTTTTGCTGGTCCTGGTGCTTGAACTCTGGGCTTGTGCACTGTCCCCTGAGTATCTTTGTGCTCAAGGCTAGTGCTATGCAACTAGAACCACATTGTGACTTTGGTGGTTTTTATTTTTGGCTGGTCCTAGAGCTTCAACTCAGGGTCTGGGTACTGTCTTGCTCAAGGCTAGCACTCTGCCACTTGAGCCACAGCACCACTTCTGGCTTTTTCTGTATATGTGGCACGGAGGAATTGAACCCAGGGCTTCATGCATGCTAGGCCAGCACTCTACCACTAGGCTACAGCCCTGGCCACTTCAGCTTTTTTTTTTTTTTTTTTTTTTTAGCAGTTTATTAGAGTCTCGTAGACTTTTCTGTCTGACTTCCAAGTCTCAACCCTCAGACCTCAGCAGCTAGCATTACAGGTATCTGGGCGAAAGTTGAGTCTTTTAATAATGCCATCTAACAGCTGCCTTAACCTGTAATATCAGCTACTTTGGAAGGTAAGATGTTTGGGAAGATGGCAGTTTGAAGGCAACCTGATCTAAAACTTACTGAACTCTCCATCTTAAATAAGCTAAGTATGATAAGGAGTCTACATCTGTAATTCAAGCTACTTTTGAGAATCCTTAAGTATAAGGAAAATGAGGAAAAATAGCATTTAATACTGAGAAACACTTGAACATTAACAGTTATTTTAGTGTATAGTTTTGTAGTTCAAATGAGCAACTAAATATTAAGAATACTGAAATTAACTTGGTTTCATTCTATACTGAGTTGGAATTTAAAGGGTCTTTCTTTTCTTTCAAAGGTTTGATTGTTATGGTGGTGGACTTTCCAAGATCAACACTCCTTTATTGACACCTCTTAAATTGTCACTGGAGGAATGGAGCACAAAGCCAACTAATGACAGCTATGGATTATTTGCGGTGGTGATGCACAGTGGCATTACAATTAGTAGTGGGCATTACACTGCTTCTGTTAAAGTCACTGACCTTAACAGTCTAGAACTAGATAAAGGGAATTTTGTGGTTGACCAGATGTGTGAAATAGGTAAGCCAGAACCATTGAATGAGGAGGAAGCAAGGGGTGTGGCTGAAAATTATGATGATGAAGAAGTGTCGATTAGAGTCGGTGGAAATACACAGCCAAGTAAAGTTTTGAACAAAAAAAATGTGGAAGCTGTTGGACTTCTTGGAGGACAAAAGAGCAAAGCAGATTATGAGCTATACAACAAAGCATCCAATCCTGATAAGGTTGCTGGTGCAGCATTTGCTGACAATAAAAATTCTGAGACTAACAATACTAATACTAATGGGACCCATGAATCTGATAGAAACAAGGAATCCAGTGACCAAACAGATGTTAATATTAGTGGATTTGAGAACAAAATTTCGTATATAGTGCAAAGCTTAAAGGAGTATGAGGGGAAGTGGTTGCTTTTTGATGATTCTGAAGTGAAAGTTACAGAAGAGAAGGACTTCCTGAATTCTCTCTCCCCATCTACGTCTCCTACATCTACTCCTTACTTGCTATTTTATAAGAAACTATAGAGTGTATTTTCCTTGTGTATAAAGCAGACCTGGACAAACATTGGTAAAGTTGATTACATCAAAGTCTTTAGCTGTCTTTGGAAGCTATTGGATATTGTTGGTCTCTCTAGGTTTTTATATAGTGAAATTTGAAATACTGAAAACCATGTTAATTTTTAGAATTCAGTTTCCTTAGTAGAGACTAGTGATGCATTAGCTTCAGGGAACAGACTTGTATAGGTTCTTAATTATCCGAAATGGAAGCATTTACACTTTTGGATTTACACCGTTCTTTTGTGTTTGCTTTTTAAAAGTGCTGTATTTGTATTCTCCATATTTTGGAGCAGTTACCTACATGATGTTTATAGGTCTGTGGTTTTTTCACTCAAACAGAATCTCATTCAGTACATTTAGTTTTATAAGTCATGAAGCCAAATCTTTGATGGGCTGTATCAGAGGCACAAAGTCTAGAACATGTATATTCACCATGACGTACATTTTGTGCCTTGAATGACTTTGGAAAGTGTCTTGGAAAACCTGGACAGTCCCTCTATCTTCATAAGAATTTATATATGTATTTATGAAGATGATTCTGTACTCTAATAAACTTTTTTGGGCATGGACTAATTTGTATCTCTTCATAGTCATATTCTGCACGATCTGTATATAGTACATCAAACTTGAGATGTGACCTTAAATTTAACTTTTTTTAAAAGCTGGGAGGTCAATAAAATTTAAACTGCTTAACAACTGTGTACAATTCTTCATTTTATAAATACAGTCATTAAGGAGTAAAGTTCATGTGAATATAGATAGGAAGAGGAGGGCCAGGAGCATGACCGGCCTCTAGTGGTAGAGTGCTTGCCAGGAAGTGGTGCCTGTAGCTCAAGGGTAGAGCACTAGCCTTAAAAGGCCCAAGGACAGTGCCCAGACCCTGAGTTCAAGCCCCAGGATTGGCAAAAAAAAAAAAAGTAGACATGGAGTAATTAGTAGTATTTAAATACTTCTGAAAGCGTATCCCAAGTTGACATAAAAGTATACAATAAAAAAATTTCACATTCCAGTTGTACTTTAAAGCAGATATAATGGAACTCAAAGCTGAAGGATTAAGATGCTTTGGCATTTATAAAGACATGAGTTCTAATATCAAATACATAAAGATGGTAGGTAGCCAATTGTCTTACTGATTCTTGGCATTAAGGTTTTCTTTACAACTTGATTTTAAGGAATTCATTTCAAAAATACCTGGCTACATTTTTTTCCACAGTGAAGTATGATGGAAGTAAAGTCCATTTTCCACCTCAGCTATATTCAGAATCTAATTTTTCAGTTTTACTGTGTTATAAGATTTTGATGGGATAAGTCATGTAAAGCCTGGGCCTCTTAAAAGAGTATTAAGAACCAGTTTAGAAGGTGCATGCAGGTGGTTTACACTGTAGTCCTTAGCTACTGGGGAGACTTGTCTGAGGATCATGGTTTGAAGCCAGCCTGGGAAGACAAACACAAGACTTACCTCCAATAACCACAAAAGCTGGAAGTGGAGTTGTGGCTCAAGTGGTACAGCAGTTAGCCTTGAGCACAAAAATCTTCAGTATCCAGGCCCTCAGTTTAAGGCCTATGACCAGTGTGCGTGCACACACACGCAAACCTATAAAACTAAGACATTAGGAAACAGTACATGTCATATCAGTGCAGGTGGAAGTGAAGCATCTGTTCTGATCTACCAATTGGATGATCCTTAAGTCCTCTAATTTTCTGAAATTGAAAACTTTTGACAGTCATGGGACTTGAACTCTTGGCCTGGGCGCTGTCCTTGAGCTCTTCAGCTCAAAGCTAGTACTCTACTTGAGCTACAGCACCACTTTTGGTTATTTGCTAGTTAATGAGTCTCACAGATTGACCAGGCTAGCTTTGAACTGCGAACCTCAGATCTCAGCTTCCTGAGTAGCTAGGATTACAGGTGTGAGCCACCGGTGCCCAGCTAAAAATTTTGAAGTTCTTGATAGCACGTTTGTTTGCCTTTATCCCATGAAAGGGAAAGTGTGTGTACACCGGTGTGCGCACTGGTGGCTCACACATGTGCTTGGAGGGCTCCTATTTAAACGATATTGGCTCATGTACTATTTGAATTGATATGAGGTACTTGCCCATTACCAAAGTAAGCTTGAAGGGGGAATTGTCAACCATCTGTGCTCTTGAGAAGTAGACATTTTTAAACTCTTGTTTTCTACATCAACTGTAGAATAAAAGCATATTATAAATCTTTAGTTTATGCAACTGGTCAACAGATTAAAGGCATTATCAATGATGCTATTCTATTGGCTAATCTGCATTAAAAACTACTAAAACACTTCAGAAAATTGGCACCAAAAGCCTTAACACTCAGGAGGCTGAGAAACTAGTTTGAAGCAAGCTCAGTCAGAAAAGTCCTCAGACTCCTATCTGCAAAATAACCATCAAAAGGCAATATTAGAGTAGTGGTTCAGGTAGCAGAACACCAGCTGAGTGAGCAAGCCGAGCAAGCTTGAAACCCTAAGTTCAAACCTCAGTGGGGTGGGGGTGGGGGTGGGAAAGTAGCCAGGCCCTGGTGCCTTACTCCTGTAATCCCAGCTTATTCAGGAGGCTGAGGTCTGCGGATCTCGATTCAAAGCCAGCCTGGGCACAAAAGTCTGTGAGACTTATCTCCAACTAAGCACCAGAAAACTGCAAGTATTGCTGTGGCTCAAAGTGGTACAGCCTTGTGCTGGAAGAGCTCAGGGACAGTGCCCAGGCCCAGAGTTCAAGTCTCACAACAGAAGAAAAAAGTATGCACTGTTTTTGAAAAAATATACTATTTTTCCCCCCCATGTTACACTTTTCACACGAACTTGTAAGTGTGGCTGGGTTGGATGAAATGGGGAGAACAAAAGGGGTGACACTGATCAAGATGCACTGTATAAACAGTCATTTTGTATGACTAAAAATAATCCACAAAATTACAATGCAAAGCTAATGCTGATCCATTTTACTTTTTGCCTTTATTCTGTAAAATCTGTACAAGCATCAAAAAGTGACTTTCTCATTGAACTGAGATTAAAATCAAACTAGTCCTATGTTAGCTTCATTGTGATGTAAAATAGCTCCCTCCCCCCCACCCCCATTGGTTGTGGAGGCTTGAACTCAGGGCCTGGACACTACCCATGCACTTCTGTACTCAAGGCTAGCTCTCTACTATTTTGAGCCATAGTGCCATTTCCAGTTCTCTGTTGGTTACCTGGAGGTAAGAGGCCTTAGACTTTCCAGCCAGGGCTGACATTGAACCATAATCTTCAGGCTTTTTTGGTGCCTTTACTTGAACTCAGGCTTTCTACTCTTGACATTTTGCCTCACACTAGTGTTCTACCCTTTGAACCACAGATCCACTTCAGGTTTTTCCTGTTTACTTGGAAATAATCTCATGGACTTTTCTGTCTGGACTGACTTAGCCATGATCCTCAGAGCGCAGCCCACTGAGTTATTAGGATTACAGGGGTGAAATCAATCATTGTCATTGCTGAGTCATGAAGTTCACATGAAGATCAGTTCATAAAAATCGATTGCTGTCACTAGTATTAGCTATTTTATAGGCAAATAGTTTATCAGTTATTCCTAAATTATAAAGTCCTTTTTTGGCATATAAATAGCAAATCAGCTTTAATATTATAGTTACCTATCTTTAGCCATTAACACATCTGAGGCACTTCTTTAGGTCTATGAAATGACTTTGGTCATTTTACTAATTTTGGAACGAGTTTCTATTCTGCCTTTTACAATAAAGAAACAATATTAAAGTCCCACTCATTATAATTAGTGTAAACATTCACATTTAATAGTACCTTTAAACAACTACATTTAAAATGGTTCCAAAATGAGTCTATAAATGGTAATATAAATTAAGAGATAGGAACTTAAACTTAAAAGTAAATAAATTTAACATTAGCTGTGGTATAAATAATGGTAAATGTATAGTGTACCTTTGAGTAATTAAAATGTCTTTAAAAAACATAGCATGTTACCAGAATGTTAAAAACCATAGCCATGGTTCTCAAACTTTTAACAGTCTACATCTGAAATTGTTTTGGCAGTTTTTCAATGAGAAATTAATGCTTTCATTTCCAGAATTAACATCCAAGTCCAATTTTGCAATAGATCTTATTTTCACACTCAATGTTGAATACATGGCTCTTTTCAAATAGATAAAAACAAGTGCATTTATTTTAGAGATCCATTTTTCGAAGGCTCATTCGGCTGAAGGAATCTCTGAGGAAAAAATAAGAGACAGTTATGAGAAAATAATTTTTCAAATGGGAAATTTTTTTTTACATACGCCTATTTGTTTTATATATGTTTTTTCCACCAGCGATATCTCTGACTGGTTACCAGTTATGAACTTGCAAGTTGACTGTTCATTGTAATACTCAGCTTTATATACTCTGGCTTATAAATTTCTGTATAAGCTATATATAATATATCATAGTAACCACTGTGTATGTGTGTATGTGTGTGTGTGTGTGTGTGTAAGAATATAATAACACTAAGTCAA